>NW_009650077.1:76648-87792 GCF_000708025.1 Charadrius vociferus | reverse complement strand
CGGGGAGCAATGCCGGGGGGGGGCCTGGGGCCCCCCGCCACGGCAAAACGGGGCCGTTTGCCTGGTTTTGGGTATCCGCCTGAATCTGGCCCCCGGTGCCGAGTTTCGCCCATCTGCTTATTTTATGGACTGGGGGGTAAGAAAAAAAAAAAATAAAAAAAATAAAAAAAGCACTGGTTGGCCCAAAACGGGATGGAAATGGGTCGTTTTGAAGGAGGATTTTGAGAAATACCCGACGGAGGGAGAGCGGGCGAGGAGGGAGCGGGGCGGCGAAGGGGAAGCACACCGACCTGCCGATTGCGCTCGTCCGTGATCCGCTGGATCTGGATCTTTTTTCTCCCCATCTTCTCCGGAAATCTTCACCGCACCCGGCACGACTTCGGTTTCAGGAGAGGGGAAAAACAACCCCCTTTTAAAACGCTTTCATTAAAAAGCAAGGGGGGGAAGGAGGGACCTTTTTTTTTTTTTCTTTTACGGGTGAAAAACAAAACAAAAAAATCCAAAACAAAACAAAATTTAAAAAAAAAAAGGGGGGGGGGGTTTTTTGCGCCGCTCCTTGCTCAGTTCATGGTATCCTCCAGCGTGGCCGGATCCAGCGGGGCTGAGCCGTCAGCGGCTGCTCAGGAACCTGCGGGAGGAGAGAGACAGGAGTGAGATCGTCTGTCCCCAAATCTCATCCAGGACGCGGCACCCTCCCGGCACCGTCCCCACCGCCGCCACGGCTCCCACCCCCCAGCCCAGGGGAGGACTCCGCTCCATCCTCCCGCTCAGCTCCGGGGCCAGGAGGGCTGCAAAGTGGTTTAGAATCATCGAATGATGGACCGGTTTGGGTTGGAAGGGACTTTCATGGCCATCTAGTCCATGAGCAGGGACACCTCCAACCAGATCAGGCTGCTCCTGGTCCAACCTGACCTGGAATGTTCCCGGGGATGGGGCATCCACCACCTCTCTGGGCAACCTGGGCCAGTGTCTCACCACCCTCAGCACCCAAAAAATTCTTAGCTATCCAACCTGGTCTCGAAAAACCCCCATGGATGGAGCCCAAAAACCGCCCGCGCCGCAGGACACGTGTGGGCCGGGCACGGCGCTGCTCATCGAGGGGGAGGAGACGGCAGCAAAGGAGCCCGTGAATCATTATTCCTCCGTGACACTCCAGACTTTTTTTTTTTTTTTTTCCTTCTTCTTTTTTTTTCTCTTAATAAAGTCATAAGCAGTCGAGTGGCTGGTGATTAGCTCGGGCAATTTAAATCCGTCTCCGATTTCTGCATTAATCTTCAATTTGGAATTTTAAAATGTCTTTATTTGATTACTTTAAAAAAGCCCCTACAATCAGGCACAGAAACCTAATTTTTCTGGGCGAGGGGAGGAAGGACTCCGAAGGAAGCTGAGACAGTCCGGGCTTCGACTGCGCTCAACAACAGCCCCACGCCAGGTGTTTCCATCCACCTGGGGGGTACGCGGATCGTCTCGGGGGGGATCGCTCCTCCCGGGGGCGATGGGGGGTGGTACAAAGGGGGAGAAAAGCCATCCAGCTCATTTTTCCGCAGGTCTGTTTTTCTCCCGGTTCTGTGGCCAGATTAAAAGCAGCGACAACGTTGCATTTAAGGCGAGGGTGCCCCGTGCCAATACCCGGGCAGAGGGAAAAGCCGGTCCCAAAAATAGCTTCCTATCTGCCTCGACTTGGCAGCCCCCAGCCCTCCCTCTTGTTACAAAAAGCATGGAGAAAACAACAACAACAACAAAAAACCAACAAAAAAAAAGCTTTTTCTCCCCTCTCCTCACCCCAAATTCACCCCCAGCCAGCCCTGACCCAGCTCCTCCTGCTCCTCTCCCACCCCAGAGCACAGAGCCCCCCCCGGACCCCCCCTGAAACCCCTCCAGCGACCTTGGCCCCGTCCTTCGCCTCCGCATCAGACCACGCTCCGACAACAAACAAGCCCTGACGGTCGCACTCCCACACTTGTTTTTTCGGGGTTCATTGAGTCGTGTGAGTCACTTAATCTTTTTCCCTGCTTTTTCTTTTTCTTTTTTTTTTTTTTTTAGTAAAATTATTCATCGCGCGTCGTGCTGTGGGGTGTCAGCGCTGGTTCGAGCAGCGGAGAGGGGAATGGGGAGACCTTCCCCCCCCTGCTCCAACATCCATAATTTGCCCTCCAGGGAACACGAGGAATGGGGAGCACAGGAAGGAGACCAGAGAGATGAAGGGCAGCAAAAATCCCTATTTTTTCCTCATAAATCCCACCAGGAAGACTCTTTGCAAGGACAAACCATACAGTGATGGCATTTGCTGCTTGAATCCTTATTTCTCAAAACTGGTGAGTGTTTCCCCTCCCAGCAGCAAAGAGGAGGGACCGTCCCCCTGCGAGCAGCACCGGCACCGGGTGGGATCCTGAGCCGGTGCCTGGGGGATGCGCTTTGGCTGCTGCTCCCCATTCCTCTGCAGGCAGCCCCGAAAAGGCCAGTCCAAAAGCATCACCAGTCCCGGGGCATCGCCTGTCCCAGAGCAGCGCCTGGCCTGGAGCATCGCCTGCTGTGGAGCATCTACTGTCCCAGAGCACTGCCTGCCCTGGAGCACCAGACTGTCCTGGAGCGCCACTGGTCCCAGACCATCGCCTGGCCCAGAGCACCGCCTGGCCCGGAGCATCGCCTGCCCTGGAGCATCGACTGACCCAGAGCACTGCCTGTCCTGGAGCATTGACTGTCCTGGAGTGTCGCCTGTCCTGGAGCACCACCTGCCCTGAAGCATTGACTGCCCTGGAGCATCGCCTGTCCCGGAGCATCGCCTGTCCTGGAGCATCGCCTGTCCCGAAGCATTGCCTGTCCCAGAGCATCGCCTGTCCCGGAGCATTGCCTGTCCCGAAGCATTGCCTGTCCCAGAGCATCGCCTGTCCTGGAGCATCGCCTGTCCCAGAGCATCGCCTGTCCTGAAGCATTGCCTGTCCCGAACAACCGCCTGTCCTAGAGCATCGCCTGTCCCGGAGCATTGCCTGTCCCCAAGCATTGCCTGTCCCGGAGCATCGCCTGTCCCCGAGCATTGCCCATCCTGGAGCATCGCCTGTCCCAGAGCATCACCTGTCCCAGAACATTGCCCGTCCCGGACCATCGCCGCTCCGGCTGGCACCGGTGAGAAGGCACCGGGCTGCCACGAAAGCATCCCTCAAAGGCCGATGATAGAAAGAGCCGAAAATGAGGATTTTTGTTTCATCGGGGTCCGAGGCGAGGACTTCGCACAGGCGGAGAAAATTTGCCAGAGGAGAAACTTTCCGCCGAGTTTGCTTTGCAGCTTTTCCCTTTGGAGTTGCCATTTCTTTAACAGGGCTGAAAAATATTCACCTTCCCCATGTTCGAAACCGCCGGCAGCAGCGCGAAGTAGCACCAGCTCCGCATCCGGACCCAGGGCAAGACGCTAATTCCTTCCTTGTGCTGCAGCTCTTGGACAGAGCAACCGTCTGAAAAGACAGTGGATTTACTGTCCAAACCAGAGAGGAACTCTCCAGAAGCAACAATAAACACTGGAGAACAACGGGCAGTAAATTTAAACCCAGTGAAAGGAAGCATGTTTTAACGCAATTCGGTTGTGGGACTTCTTCACAGGATGCTAGCGCGGCCAAAAGCTCCACGGCGTTCGAAAGAGAGATGGGATGTTTGTAGGGATGGGGAGAAAATCCCAGCGCTGCTCATCCCTGCCTTGAGCTTCGCTCGAGCCGGTGCTTCTCGCTTGGGAGCGGCGGCATTCAAACCACATTCCCCTCCCCGGGCCGCAAATAAAACCCAGGTGTTTTGATACAAATCAGCTTTTTCAACCACCAGACTGCGTTTCCTCCTCTTGAATCCCGACTCCTGGGTCCTCGGCACCGCGGCTGGATGGGGACCGTCGTCCCAGCCTCGGGGTTTGCTCGGATAAAGTTCCCCGCAGGAAAAAGGTGACTTTAAAGCACTTTTTTGGCTTGTCATCGTGGGGAGAAAAGGGGTTGGAAGTGTGATGCTCTTGATCCCTCTCCCCCTGCACGGGAAGGAAAACACCCCACGGCGAGTGTGGGCCTCAGATGGGAGGAAAAGGAGCGATGGGAGGAAAAGGAGGGATGGAAAAGAGCACGGCACCGTTTGCTGCCCTCCAACCTCATCCGACGGAGGGGATTTTAAACTCCTCCCTTTTCTCTTCATGCTCCCAGTGTTGGAGTTGGGGTTTTGGGGTGGGTTTATTTGTTTTTAGGTTGGGGTTGGGTTTTTTTTCCCGACATATTTTTAAACCCCAGGTATTTTCACGTTTCCTGCCCAGGTGGCTGTTTCACAAAGTCCGACCGCAGGCTCCAGTTTCTGCTCAGCATCTGCAAGCGCAAGAAACCTGGAGAGATGCCCTCCCTCCTGCACAGCCCCTGGCCGCTCGGACCCAACCCAAAAACACCGTGCACTGAGCCGGCCGCCTCGGGAGCTGCCTTTCCTCCACCAGCAAATCGCTCTGGTTCCCTAATTGCTCCCCTCCTCCATGCATCAGGATCGTCCATGACCCTCTTCCGCGATCAGGTGGAATCTAAGCATCTAAACCTATATATGGTCAAGCACCCCGAGCGCAGGGCTTCGAAAAGGAGTTAAACTCCTAAATAACTTTTAACTCGAGTGGTTTTATTCAAGATAATACCCCCGGTCATTAAATCATCTTTCCTTCCTTCTGAGACAGCAGCTTCTTTCTCCTCAGCCTGGTTTTCCAAGGAAACGAGGCTCACGCCATCCCGTGGCGTACAGGGGATGAGAAGGCACCCACCCCGCACGGCATCCGAGCGCCCACGGAACCTTTCCATGCCATTTGGGATGAGGCGCCGATGTCCCCCAAGCCACGACACCCCAGCGAGTCGCACCACCACCGGCAGATGGGTTAAGCCCAGCCCTTACGAGACACTGGAGAATCTCCGCAGGCCTGTAAGGCAGGCTGGCTCGCCCAAAAACGTGACCCAGCGCCCTCCCTCCCCCAGGGATGCCGCCATCCCCAGTGGTACCCATCGCCATGGTGACCATCTCCACGCAACCACCGAGCATCTCGGCTGCCGGAGACCGAGGGTGTCGAAGGGGAACCTACGAACCTGCTGTAAAGCAAATCATGGGCGCTGCCCCGAGCGAACGGCATCGGCAAAAACTCATCCCACCCTCTTTGGCACCCGGCAACCTCGGCGAGGATCGGGAAAGGGGAAATTCAGCATCACGGAGAAGCGCTGGTGCGCTTCTCCTGCCTCTCTCCTGCCCTACACCCCCTCGCGCGCTCGCACAAGTATGACTATCACAGCAATTAACACACATGCCAATTAACTACAAGCAGGTGCTGGTTAACTCTGTGCTGAGTAATTCATACCCGGCTCCAAGCAAATTGCTTTAAATTGGAGAGACGGGTGAGGGAGCAGAGTTAGCATTTTGCAAATGGGGGAAGAAAGAAAAAGCAAAGAGGGATCTCAGCTGGGAGATGTTTTTACAAAACAAGGAATTTGGGGGTGCGGAATCCACGGCTCCGAGAGCAGGGGAGGCAGGAGAGCTGAGACCTCTTCTGGATTTTTTACCGACCGCCCATATTTCCCCACTCTGTTTTCCCTATTTCTACCTGGTTTCGCCTCAGCGTCGCAGGAGCAGCGGTGTTCTTTGCACCACTCCATAATTTACCACTTTTCCATTTCTACTAAACAGCCCCATATTTCTCTCCGCGCGAGTAGGGGCGCTTAAGAGTCTCACATCCACTTTTTGTGGCCATCGACTATTTTTAATCTACTTTTATTGCATCCCTTTTTAGTTGCCTCCTTACTAAAGCCGGCTGCAACGCGGCCGCCCCTCTCGAAGGCGATGATATTAAGTTGTCCTTCCTTAAAACCCCACCTCGTAAAGCCTCGTGCGCTCAGCACGATGTCAGCTTAAATAAACCAACCCTTGGCTGCGCAGCTGCAAAGGAAAGATCAAAAAGATGAAGCCAAAAGCTTTAGGAAGATAAATAAAGGCAAATAAACGCATCCTCTCCAAAAATGTATCTGCCTTTCGAGCTCATGCCTTTCCCGGCTTGCGGCCCCTGCGCTCACGTGCGGCACTGTGCTCCCCGATCCAGAAATACAGGGCAGAGGCGGCGTTACGAGCGACGGCAAAATTTGGTCGGGTTCGTGGCGGCACCGGTTCAAGGGACGTTTTTCCCATCTCCGTCCCCCTAAACCGGGGCCGCGGGGACGTCCTCGGCGGTGGGGAAAAGTGCAGAAGCAGCTCCAAAGGACAGATGGAGGCTGGGGCAAAAAAGGGAGGAAAAGGGTAAAGGAGACAAACGTTCTCCTGCGAAGATGCTGAGCGGGACCGACACGGCTCATCTTACGGAGGAGATGAATGGGAAGATGGATGGTAACGGCACAGAAAGTCCCAAATTGAAGGGAGAAAAGTGGGCGACAGCTCCCGAGGAGCACAGCCCGCTCTGCCCAGGCACCGAACGCTCTCTCTGCCGGACAAACCCACCCTTTACCCAGGATTTACGGGAATTCTCCCAAAAACGGGTTTATCCTGACTTGGCTCCGTCAAGCCAAGGGGATGGCTGAGAGTAACGGGTCCAAACGCAGCGGGAAGAGGGGTCCCTCCCCCGGGGAACCGGGCACCCGATGGGACCGAATTCACCAAACCCGGCCCAGTGGGACCAATATTTTGGGGGGCTCAGGGTTTATCCACCCACAGAAACGACCGCAATAACACACTGCGTGGACACCTTCCGCTGTCTTGGAGCAACTCCAGGCAAGGAGGGCCACTGCAAGAGAGGTTCAGCACCCAGCACGTGGGTTACACGGTGGAGGATTTGTCCCGTCTCTCTGTCCCACAGCAGGAGAGAGCCCATATCGGGTGATCCCCTGCGGCAGGTTGCCCCGAGAAGCTGTGGCTGCCCCATCCCTGGAGGTGTTCAAGGCCAGGGTGGACGGGGCTTGGAGCAACCTGGGCTGGGGGGAGGTGGCCCTGCCCAGGGGGGGGGAACTGGATTATCTTTAATTTCCCTTCCAACCCAAACCATTCCATGATCCTGTGACTTGTCCCTTTGTCCTGGCAGGGTGGCAGCCTGCATCCTCCAAAGCCCTGTGGGGTCTGGAGCATCCGTGCCCGGGGAAGCTGCTGCCCAAACGATGCCCGAGGGCGGGTACACACATGTCCCCGTGGCAGTGGGGTGGAATGACATGGTCTCCAAGGTCCCTTCCAACCCAAACCAGTCTATGATTCTATGATATGAGGAAGAAATTGTTGGCTGTGCGGGTGGTGATCCCCTGGGGCAGGTTGCCCCGAGAAGCTGTGGCTGCCCCATCCCTGGAGGTGTTCAAGGCCAGGTTGGACGGGGCTTGGGGCAACCTGGGCTGGGGGGAGGTGGCCCTGCCCAGGGCAGGGGGTGCAACTGGATGGTCTTTAAGGTCCCTCCCAACCCAAACCATTCTGTGATTCAATGAGATGCCGCTGCACTGCAAACCAGCATGCGAGCTCAGCCTGCCATGGGAAGTGGTTTACACCCAACCGTGCACCGAGCTGCTGCTGAGCCCTTCGCTGCCCCGTGCTGGGGTAATGGTGCCAGGGGGAAAGGACCCAGCGGAGGGAGGGAGAGATGATGCTCCGGAGGTGGCAACGACGCTCCGGAGGTGGCGAGAGCAGCCCCACACCCCACTGCAACACTCCCCGCTGCAAACTTGCAGCTTTTCCCAAGAAAAGGGGTTGAGTCGAGGTGGGACGTGGCTGCGCTGCCACGAGGAGCCGACCGGCAGCACCTGCGCAAAGCTCAGACCCTCCACCCACCGCAAAAGAGCCTTCAAAGGCCACTGCAAATCAAAGAGCGACCGGCAGCCGGGGTGTCCAAGCCTCGGCTCAAGGCTCCCGGGTCTCGCACCGGGCACAAACTGACGGAGCCGTTTCCCCGCCCATGGACAGGGCTGGAATTCCATCCCTTAAGGATGTGGATTTAGCTCAAGTCACCTCTTGAACCCAAGTGTTTTAACTGCAGTTCTTGCCTTCCTGTTTCCTTTCTCGGCTCTGCCTTTTGTGACTTCATTGTTGGGGTGGGTTTTTTTTTTTACCATATCCTCCACGCTGACACCAAGGACTTTTGAGTTTCCTCCTGGACCTGCGGGACCGGCTTCCTTCTCCTCTGTGGAAGGGGGAAAAGCCCGTTTCCCTAAAATATGTGTTCACGTTCATGTTGCTCTTCCCCTCCTGCAAAGCCACCGGCGCGGTGCTTTGGTGCTTGCCATCACCTCGCCAGCGAGCGACCGCCAACGGACGGAGCCGGCTTTGCTGCGGGATGGGGGGCAGCACCCCGGGGTGACACATCCACTCAGGGATGTCCCTGGCACGGCAGCGGGCAGCAGGCAGCTGCCTGCGCATCCCCAGCCCCGGCCGCACGCACCCCCGAAGGAGTCCCAACTCGCCCGCTTCGCATTGTTTAGCACCTCTTTATCTACAAACCGAGATCAAAACCGCACAAACATGCTAAAGTCTCCTCCAAAGCTTCTATTCTGGTTTCAGGATGATGCTATCTGGGTTCCTGTGTCGAGCCTCCAGATGCAGGCAGGGGGAGGGGAGAGGAAAGCGACTGAAAGGAGGCTCCAGAGCAGGACCAAACCCTCCCCGGGGCCGAATCCTGCTCGCCCAGCAGGTGCAAACCCAACGCCGAGCCACGATTTCGGAGCTGGGCCCCCATTTCCCGAGGACGGGACCAGCGGCAAAACCAGCGGGTTCATCGTTGTCCTCCTGCCCGCGCAGGATCCCTCCCGCCGGCTGCAGGTACGAACCTCAGGAGGCTCAGGAGAGGAGAAGGGAAGGCTGGATTCAAGCAGGCCCCCGAGGAATTTGAAAAAAAAAAAAAAAAAAACAAGACATATATTCCTGACCCAGATTCAGGCGCTCTCTGGAGAAAAGCAGATGCCAACCGCGCAGCCAGCTCTGCTGAGCTGTAACAAAACCACGCGCCGTGCCAAGACCGGCACAGTCTGGGGGAAAAAAAAAAACAACCACCGCACAGCCCTTAAATGATGCCGGAGAACTGGCATTTGCCTGCGCGAGGCGGGGTGAAAGAAAGGAGTTTGGGGAAATTATTAAACCGGGGTTGATTTTCTCTTCCCCTGCAGCTCGCGCACTCGTTTGGACCCAGACAACACCCGCCAAACAAGGGTGACAGCCCCAACGTTGGCACAAGGACCGGAGGTACCGCGGCAGCACCCGAACCAGGCACCCTGGTCCCCCGCACCCCAAATCCCACCGTTTCATCCCCCCCGGTGGCGAGCCAGGAATTCCATCGCATCCAGCACATCCAGAGCGCGTCCGTCTGGCGCTGCGGGTGACGGTGGGCACAGCCGGTGACCTTCCCCGGCCAGAGCCAGCAGAGGCTGGAGGGGACACGGGGCAGCTGGCGGGAGAAGGGAAGCTGAGCAGGAGCCCCGGGCAAGGTCACCGGCAACTCGGCGGCCCCGCTCGGTGCTGGCCGAAAGCCGCCCAGGGAACCGTCCTCACCCCGTGCCAAGGCGAGCACACACGGCCTCCGGGAGGATGAGCACACGGGACCAGGGCACGCAGGGACCTGCAGTCCCTCACGCCGCGCGGTTTCCCCATGTGGCAGCCGGTCCCGTCCGCCGGAGGGAGATGCTGCAGGGACGGAGTGGCCGCACCGCACGGCGTTAAACCGGAGGGGTTGGACAGCACCGTGGTAAAGCGACCTTTAAAGCACCTTGGAACAGCAACGCACAAAGGCTGATGCAGCTGCCAGAAAAGACCTTGAGCAGTGACCTTGGTGGTGGCATCCTCATGGAAGGGGTCACCCGTCACCCTGAGCCTGGCTGCAGTCTCCCCGGTGGCTCAGCAGCTTCCCCGGGTGTGCACTCGGAGGCTGAGGACCCTGCAAGCCCCGGCAACCCACTACGGGCACAGCATCCCCTCTCCCAGCTGGGACCAACGGCTTGCACGGGGCAGCCCTGCGCCACCTCCATCCCCATCCACCCTCCATCTCCGTCCATCCCCATCCACACTCCATCTCCGTCCATCCTCATCCACCCTCCATCCCCATCCATCCTCATCTGCCCTCCATCCATATCCAGCCCCGTCCACCCTCCATCCCCATCCATCCTCATCTGTCTTCCATCCCCATCCACCCTCTATTCCCATCCATCCTCATCTGCCCTTCACCCCTGTCCCCATCCATCCCTATCCCCATCCATCCTCCATCCACATCCATCCCCATCCCCATCCACCCTCTATCCCCGTCCGTCCTCATTTGCCCTCCATCCCCATCCCCATCTGCCCTCCATCCTCATCCATCCCCATCCCCATCCATCCCCATATCCAACCTCCATGCCCACCCACCCTCCTTCTCCATCCATCCCCACCCCCATCCATCCTTCATCCCCATCCCCATCCCCATCCCCATCCATCCCCATCCCCATCCATCTTCCATCCCCATCCCCATCCACCCTCCATCCCCATCCCAATCCATCCCCATCTCCATCCCCAGGGAGAAGCCACCAAACCACGCAAAGCCGTTCCCTTTCCCTCCTGTCCTCTATCCATCACCAGCTCCAGAGCTGGAGACCGAGGGTAATTTTCCCCTCTGCACTAAGTAGGGTTTTCTAAATGAAGGGAAGCGAGAGCCCATTATCCGGCTCCGTCGCCCACCCCCACGGCTCCCTGCAGGGCATGAAATAACCACCTGCCAGCTCCCCGTAGCCCCGCGCCGTGGCAATGATATCGCAGCTTCCCCTGTCACTATTGTCAGAGCAAAATTTAGATACCTGGTAATGAGGAGGTTTAATATGACAGATGAGAGGTTGACTCATTAAAAAAAAAAAAAAAAAAAAAAAAAGCGAGAAGGAGAGAGAGCTGAATTTGGGGTTGGATCCTGCGTTCGTAAATCAGGAGGCTGTCAAAGTCGTCCCCGTGCCGGTGGGGAGCAGAAGCAGCTCTCGACCCCAAACCAAACCCACGGCGGGGACTTCTGCCGGTGCTGAGGCCGCAGGAAGGAAAAGGCGGGGGGACAGAGGGGAAGACGTGGACCTCAACATCACACTGGGTTGAGCCCGTCCCCCAGTGCAGCCCAGCAAGATCCCCACCACCAGCACCCTCGCTATGGTCATTGGAAGGATGTCGATGACTTGCAAGTCCCAAAACCCAAGGTGCCA
>NW_009650077.1:74547-76526 GCF_000708025.1 Charadrius vociferus | reverse complement strand
GAGGGGGAGGGGGGGGGAGGGGGGGCAGGATCCCACCGCCGGGACACGGGAAGGGGGTCCCCAGGGGCGGCTCAGCAGCATGAGGAGGGCGAAAGCCTCCCTGCAGGGAATTTCGGGGCTCTCCACGCAAAGGGATGGGATTTCCCCCAGCAGCAGAGGGGACAACTCTCTCCCCACAGCGGGTTTTACCCAGGGGAAACTCCACGAGACCCGACTGTTGCTCCGAGCCATCCGTGAAAGCGCTGGAAACCCACGGCAGCCCCACGGGACACGGCAGAGAGCAAAACTGTCCCGAGGGGAAACACTCCTCTTCCCACCCGTGCCAACAGGATGGGATTGGGGACGCGTCCTCCACAGCCGGCCCAGGGCATCCTACGCTCACCTTCCCTTCGCCCACGGGCAGCGTGGCACCAATCTCCATCACGGCCAGGGACCCCATACCCCACCCAGGGAGGGCCACCCCAGAGCAGCTTTGTGGACCCTCCGGCACCCAAAACCTGGGAAATGAGGCTGCCAAGAGGCCGGAGATCCCCAGCACCATCCTGGAGTTCAGCCCTCCAGGGTGATCCTCCCTCCCGGCGCACGAGCCCGGCAACGCCGTTCCCAAAGGCTCAGCCCTTCCCCGAGGACTACCGGGATCCTTCAGACCATCCTCCCAAAACCACTTCTATTTTTTTTCCCCCCACCCCAAAGCACTGGTGAGTAATAGCGGTAATGCCAAAAGTCACGGGGCCGCTTTTATTTGCCTCTACCAACCGCTAACTGCATCCATGGCCAAAGCAGCCATCACACCCATTGGGTCCAAAGACACAAAGGTAATGTAGAAGCAGATGGTGCTCCTGCCTTGCCCCATCCCACGCTCTTGGTCAGCGTTTACCTGTCCCACACTCCCAGGAAGGGCGCACCGGGCTCCCCAGGGGCTGTGGGGTCCAGCACCAGCGGTGTGGAGGAGCTGGTGAAGCTGGTGAAACCAGGAGTTTCCCATCACTGGGAAGGGGATGGTGGTCACCAGCTCCACTTGACCATGAGAAGAAGGATAAGAAGCACATGAGTTTAATTACCCACTGATATAGCAATGCCGAACACTAGGAGGGTGATGCCAGAGCAGAGCTCACCTTGGAGAGATGGATGGGCAAGATGTGGCCAACACCACCAGGAACGGGCAGGACCAAGCTCCTGCCTCCATCCCAGTGCTCAGACTCAACCATCACAGCTCCAACCAGCCCCTGGCACTTCCAGACTGGAAATAAAACCACAAAAACCATCGTTGTGGCCTCCTGCTTTTCTCAGAGGTGGACCGGCTCACCCATCTGTAGACGTCCCCACCATTCCCACCCAAAAACCCAACTTTACTCCGTAGCCACAGGCTTGCGCTCGGAGCATGCTGCTGTCTCCCAGGTGGAAGCTTACCGCCAGACACTGCTATTAAAAAATAAAGCAAACAAAGGTCCACAAACAGCATTAAGTATTTGGGACCAGGATTCGCAACCAGAGACAGAGGCCGCAGGCACGAGGAACTGAGCAGAAAGAGCCGTCCCTTGGCCCCAGAAGCTACAGCCCGAGTGCTGAGAGGAGAAGGAGCCACTGAAACCCACCGAGAGGTGGGTCCGGGTGGACCCACCAGGGTCCAGCCACCACCGAACCCAAACCTAGCTCACTCTAAGCGAGCAGGAGGAACTGAGATGAGATGCCACCGAGCAAAAACGGGTTTAACTTCCTCTTCCCCTGCACTGCCTTGAAAACACAGTGGCTGCAACCCGGCACCTGAAGAACGTTGCATCAGCCACCACATCTACCGCTGGCACCGGCGCGAGGGGACCCCTGATCTGGACCGTGGGCAGAGTACCGCTGAAGCACCCCGAGGACCACGGGGCACCCAGATCTGGGGATGGGGAGGACAAACCAGCTCAAGGTCCCTCGTCCCCAGCGTGACTTGCTGGGCCCGGGGGAAGCCCAGAGGGCCGGATCCTCACCCCACA
>NW_009650077.1:72723-73910 GCF_000708025.1 Charadrius vociferus | reverse complement strand
CCCCTGGGGCAGGTTGCCCCGAGAAGCTGTGGCTGCCCCATCCCTGGAGGTGTTCAAGGCCAGGTTGGACGGGGCTTGGGGCAACCTGGGCTGGGGGGAGGTGGCCCTGCCCAGGGCAGGGGGTGGCACTGGATGGTCTTCAAGGTCCCTTCCAACCCAAACCCTTCCATGGTTCTATGATTCCCATTAGCCAGGAGAGGCAGACGCAACCAGTCCCCATCCTGGCATACATCCTCCAGGAATAGTGGGGAAAATTTATCTCTTTTAACAGGTTGGGTTTTTTAAATCCACCTAAAGCTTGTGTTTTAACAGGATTTGGCAGGGGGAGGAGTCCCTTCTCCGCGGCTGTACCAAAAGCCCCGTGCCGGAGCGGCAGTGATTTGGGCCAGCCCTGGGGTTTTGGGGGTGCGGGTGATGCCCACGTGCCCACCTTGGGCATCCCCAGCAAACCGCGGGGCGATGCTCAGGAGAGCGACGGGGATGCCCAGCCACTGTGGGAAAGACCAAAATTTGGCACTTTCCAGGAGCACGGCTACATCCCAGGTCCAGCAGCCTCCAAGCGCCCGCGCCGGAGCATCGGCAGCACGCGGCTGCGGTTGAAGCCAAGGGCTCGGCGGCTGGTCCCAGCCCGCGTTTCCAGAGGGACAGCAGGGGAGGCGCTGGGATGCTCCTGCGGCACAGAGGAGATGGATCCCGAGGGCAGGTGAGAGCTCGGGAGCCGTCGTGAGCGCACGGATAAACACCAGTCACGATTCCTCTCGGAAAAGGGAAAATATTGGGAAATAAAAACCCCAATAAGGTGGGTTTTTTTCTGCAGACTTGCCAAGAGGGTGAGAGAAAAAGCGTGGTTTTCAGAAGGGGCGAGTTTGCGGGTAGAAATGAAAATACTTCAGCCCAAATTTTTGGCTTAAGGGTGGGGACATAAAAATAACGAAATAAAAATATAGAAATAAAAATAAAGAAATAAAAAAAAATAAAAATAAAGAAATAAAAAAAAACTAGCTGCCCAAATTGGCTGTTTGCCCTGAAGAGATGCAGGAGCAGAAGAAGGAAGAGGAGGAAGAGGAGGAAGAGGAGGAGGAAGAGGAAGAGGGGAAGGAGGAAGAGGAGGAGGAGGAGGAGGAGGAGGAGAAAGAGGAGGAGGAGGAAAGGGCTTTGCAGCCATCACGGCTCCTACCGTTGCCCCC
>NW_009650077.1:71275-72581 GCF_000708025.1 Charadrius vociferus | reverse complement strand
CAAGCCCTCTCCCTGAACGGGGTCCCCACGTCGAGCAGAGGGGAGGACCCGCTTCGCCCACCCCCAGCGACGGTTAAAGGGTTGGGTTTAACCCAAAGAGCAAAGTTTATCCTCCAGCCCCGTTGCGGTCAAGCCATCCATGAGCATCAGGGCCGGGGCAGCACAGGCGAGACGCGTTTTGGGAGAGAAACACTAAAAGCACTTCTGAGGGATGCCGTCCTCCTTCCTACGGGTTCTGCACCTCACAGAAGTGGATATTAAGATTATCAGCGTTATTAATTCTAACCCCGGGTAGGATCTGGGCGGTCCCAGCCCCAAAACAGTAACAGTGAAAAAAAACCCAAAACAAAACAAAAAAAACCCCAAACTGAAAAAAAAAATTTGAGATGGAAAAAGCTTTTTCTAGGATGAGTCAAGTCCAGTGCCACCATGTCCATCCCTCGCGTGAGACCGGCCGGGCTGGTCGCTAGAGCAAACCCAATATTTACGAAACGGTTAAGGGAGGAGAAGGACCGGGAGGGAGAGCTCCGGCACGATGCTCCTGCCGTCGCCCGGTGCTGGTGGTACCCGGCTCACCTCCTCGCCTGCGCCGCCAGCTCCCGCCACACCGGGCACCCCGGTGACGGCACCGAGCAGGAAGGCGTTAAAAAACCCCAGTACCCGACCTCAGAGGAACCACAATAAATAACCTCCCCCAGTAAATACGGTGGGGGCTGCTCCCCGCTCGCCTTCCTGTTTGCTTTCGCAGATCCGGGCAGGGACGGCCACCTCCATCCCCCAGCTCCGGCCCGGCACCGCGGTGGCCGTGGCACCCTCCGCCCGCGGCCATCCCCGGCATCGTCCCCACCGCGGGGGACCACCAGCTTCCCTGACGGGTTGGGTTTTATTCCCTGGGGACAGGCACCAATCCTGCTGCGTTCTCCGTGCTCGCCTAGACTTGGTTTTATTTTAAGAGGAGGAAATCCCGGCTCACCCACTCCCCGGCGGTCAGCCCCCTCCTCCCTCTGTGCCTCAGTTTCCCCTTCTCGTTAGGCAGATGATCCTCCCAACATGGGAACTCCCCCTTTCCCTCCCTCCCTATGCAGCCCTGGAGAAAAAGCACCAGGTCCTGATTTACGGGCACTTTTGTGCTCTACCACCAACACAAAGGAGAGGAGGGGGGGGTAGAAAAAGAGAATTAGAGGCACACTCACATCGAAGATCTGTGTCAGGAGCAAAAAGGGGGGGGTCTGGGGCAAACAAGCCCCCCCCCCTCTCCGGCAGAGCAGCGGCGACCGCGGAGGTTGACAATAGATAAGGGCGCTAA
>NW_009650077.1:60893-70340 GCF_000708025.1 Charadrius vociferus | reverse complement strand
CCCCGCCACCGCCTCCTCGGTGGCAAAATAGCGGATGAGCTCAGCAAACCAAAGCGCAGGGCAGAGCGGTGACCACGAAAGGCCACCCGGCTCGGCGGGGCGTTCAAAGGTGACCTCCAGCAGCACGATCGCGTTTCAGCGGCCGCACCGGGTGGCAGGAAACCATCTCCCCCCAGCCTGAAAGGAGCAGGGAGGGGGATTTTGGGCCCGTTTTTATGAGTTTTCCCTGGAAATAAGGAGGATCCAGAAGGATGCTAACAGCTCGGTGCCGGGCGAGGAGGCCCAATGGGAGCCCAGGAGCTGCAAACTCCACCAGCGGGGCCAGAGGAGGCCCCGGAGATGCTGGGAGGGCTGGAGCCCCTCTGCTGGGAGGACAGGCTGGGAGAGTTGGGGGGGTTCAGAGAAGAGAAGGCCAAAAAGGGGAGAGCTCAGAGCCCCTTCCAGTGCCTAAAGGGGCTCCAGGAGAGCTGGGGGGGACTCTGGGTCAGGGAGGGGAGCGATGGGATGAGGGGGAACGCTTTGACACTGACAGAGGGGAGATTGAGGTGAGATCTGGGGAAGAAATTGTTGGCTGTGGGGGTGGTGAGTCCCTGGGGCAGGTTGCCCCGAGAAGCTGTGGCTGCCCCATCCCTGGAGGTGCTCAAGGCCAGGTTGGACGGGGCTTGGAGCAACCTGGGCTGGGGGGAGGTGTCCCTGCCCAGGGCAGGGGGTGGCACTGGATGGTCTTCAAGGTCCCTTCCTACCCAAACCATTCTATGATTCTACAATTTAAACCTCCAGCACAGATGACGCCAAGCCGTCGACAGCAGAGGAGCAGACCCGTCGGCCCAAGGCTCTTCCCAAGCACTGCAAATCATCCTCAGGCTGCAAAAATCTCACCGCGAGAGAAGCCGGCTGGCACAGCCCCGGCAGCCCGTGCATGTGTCGACGGCCACGTGATTTACCGAGCACGGCCGCAGCGAGATGATATGCGCGTCTTCAGGACATGAAAGAGTCGATTCAATTAAGGTCACAGGCCCGAGAAGAGTTTTCTGCAGCAGATGCTGTTGGGCTGAGAGAGGTTTTCCCGGTGCGCCTCAAACAGGGTCGGCCTCGGGAAGACAAAATGCCTATTGATCGCGGGCAGCGATGCTGCACGGCGCAGGACGTGAGGAGGTGGCTTCGGCGGGATTACATCGCCCGGTGCTGGTCGTCGCGCGCTTCCGAGGCACGATCGATATCACTCTTCTAATTGCTCAGCTCCTCTCACTCACAGAGCGACGGGGACGAGTTTCAAAGCAGCCCCTGGAGATGCTTTTCCAAAATCCTCCTCCCCGGAGCCGTCCAACTTGCTACCCTGCTCCTCGGAACGAGCGATTACACAGCTGCAGAAATCGCTCAACTGCTCCTTCCCTGCCCAAAACTCTGGGCCGGCACCAGGGCTTTGCGGGAGGACCAAAAAAATCCCGAGAATTTGTGTCAGCTTGAAAAATTAGGCACCGTCGTAACCGGTCAATATGGAGTTGGTGGAGTTGAGCATCCCGTCTCCAGCAGGAAGCAGCAATTTGGGGGAGAACGCATTTAATTACAGCGGGATCCTGCCACAGCACGGCTGGGACCCGGGAGGTGTGTGGGGACGGCGACGCTCGGCAGAGGGTCCTGTCCTCCGCTCCCACCCCCGGGCTCCAGCAGACCCCGCAGCAGACAGCCCCGTCCTTCCTACGCTCTGTTTCATCATTCACCGCACTAAAAAGCCCGGCCGTCTGTCGTATTTATTTGTGCCCGAAGCGAGCGGACCGGAGCCGGTCCCGTACCAGCACAGAACGGCAGCAGGATGGACCCGGCCGAGCGGCCCCGGCCCCGCTCTCCTCCTGCACAAACGCGGTGTCGCCGAGATACAGTGGGGCCCTTCCACCGCGTTCACCCCAACACAAGCTGGTGGAGCTGCTCTTGGTTTCTACCAGCATAACCGATGGCAAGATGAATTAGTTGGAGTTGTTCAGCCTGGAGAAGACTATGAGGGGACCTTAGAGCCCCTTCCAGTGCCTAAAGGGGCTCCAGGAGAGCTGGGGGGGACTCTGGATCGGGGAGGGGAGCCGTGGGACAAGGGGGAACGCTTTGACACTGACAGAGGGGAGATTGAGGTGAGATCTGGGGAAGAAATTGTTGGCTGTGCGGGTGGTGATCCCCTGGGGCAGGTTGCCCCAAGAAGCTGTGGCTGCCCCATCCCTGGAGGTGTTCAAGGCCAGGTTGGACGGGGCTTGGAGCAACCTGGGCTGGGGGGAGGTGTCCCCATCCACACAGCAGGGTTGGAGGTGGATGACCTTTAATTTCCCTTCCAACCCAAACCATTCTATGATTCCATGAAGCCCTCAGCTTTGACCTTGAGGAGGAACCGGTGAATGCTCTCCCCATCTCCCAGCACAAAGCCACCAAATGAATGACCTGTCCCCTCTCCCACACTAAAAAAACACCTCAACCCAACAAAACTGCTGGCTAAGCACCGACCAGAGTCCCCTCCTTTCAGGAGCTGGGGTCAGATTATTTTTAAAATCTTTCCTTCTATCGATTCCAATATCAGGTACAGAAGATACATTACACGAAACCGAAGAGCCCTCATAAAACGGGTCCGCGGCGTTGTCTCTACCACAACCTCATTGCGGACAAGGGAGACGCAAACATTTACTGTAACAGCAATAAACAGGCGAAGAAGGTCGAGAAGGGAGAAAACCCAAACGGGGGGGGCCCTCTCCCGATGGCACCTCATTTCTGGGGAACGCAAGGGACAAAGTAACGGTGGGTTTGGCCACAAGTCTCGTCCACCCAGGGCAAAACCAGGGCAGGGAAACCCTCCTTTGTGCCAACACCCCCGTTGTACAAAAAAAAACCCTACACAGCCCCAAATCAGTGCCGTGACCACGGCCGGGATCCAGCAGAGCCACACCAGGGAAGACGGGTGTTGGAGAACCATGGAGGCCCCCACCGTTGGGTGCCAGGCTGCAGGACCTCAAGCGGGTGCCACCTCCCTGTCCCACACCAGCTTTGGGGACTCTGGTGACTGGTCCCACTCACTGGGATGCCCTTGCGCCCACAGAAAGAGAGGGGTGCACAGCTGGGCAGGGTCCTCCCTGCCTCCCTGCCAGCACCAGGACCACTGCTCCTCCTGCCACCGGAGTAGAGCTGTAGGGTCAGATCCTGCACCAATTTGGGAGTCTGAGCCCATGAGCTGCATCCAGCCGGCATGACCTCCATGGGGATGACCTCCGTGGGGATGACCTCCATGGGGGTGATCTCCATGGGCATGACTTCCATGGGGACAGCCTCCATGGGGGTGACCTCCATGGGGACGAGCTCCATGGGGACGACTTCCATGGGGATGACCTCCATGGGGATGACCTCCATGGGGTGACCTCCATAGGGATGGTGTCCATGGGGATGATCTCCATGAGGGTGACCTCCATGGTGGCCCCTCCTCACCCCCAACCTGGAGTGGGAGAGACACATGGTCCCAGGCAAGTGAACTCAAGGGGGAAGGCAGTGAGAGCCCCAAGGTTGGGATTTCCCCCCTACCTGCTACGCAGACTCCTGCATCTTCTGCTCCTGCCAGAGGATGAGCTGCGGCCACCGCTCCTCAGTCAAACTGCAAAAGAAAAAGCGAGCAGCCATCAGTCTGAGGGGACAGAGGCAAGGCCAGGGCTCCCCGCACACCCCGTCCAAGCACGGCCAGACAATGAGGGGCTCCCAGTCCCCCCCACAGCAGCTCTTGGTGAGGGGACAGGAACCGGAAGGGTGCCCTTCAGCACTGCTCTGCTCCTGAGCATCGCTGCAAGGGCTGCAGAGGCCGGGTGGGACCTTGCCGGGCTTCTGCAAGGCAACCAGGAGCCCCGACGCTATGAAACACGGAGAGCATCCTGGTGCCCAGAGGTGGGGATAGGATACGGGAACCTGTGGGACTGCAAAAGAAAGGGGGGAAAAAGGAGCAAGAGAGACAGGTATAAAGAGACCACAGGGAAAAGAATCATAGAATAGTTTGCACTGGAAGGGACCTTTAAAGACCATCTCGTCCACCCCCCTGCCATAGGCAGGAACATCTTCAACTAGACCAGGCTGCTCCGAGCCCCGTCCAACCTGACCTTGAACACCTCCAGGGATGGGACATCTCCCACCTCTCTGGGCAACCTCGGCCAGTGTCTCACCACCCTCAGCATAAAAAATTTCTTCCTTATACTTAATCTACCCTCAAGAAACCACAAAAAGCTCAGGAATTAATTAAAAACCATGAACCAAAAATTATCATTAACGGGGGACAAGATCCAGCCCGGCAGCGAGTCATTCCAGGTTTGAAGAGAACTCAGCGATGTCGGTGAAGACCCCCGCGGGGAAAAGCCCTGACCTGTGCGCTCGGCTGCTTGCTCCCAGGGAGCGCAGCCCAAAGCGGCCCTCGCCCGGACTAAAATGCCGCGGCCCAGAAGGAAACGCGGCCACTAAATTCATCTCGCTCGCCCCTGCAAGATGGGAGGCGATCCATGGGGTGAAGCGCATCTACCAGTGGCCGTCACCATTCCAGCGTGGGACGCTGTCTCCCCGGCGAGCGAGAGGAATGGCGCTTTCTCCCACCGAACAGAAGGGAAACTGAGGCACGGTGGCCAGCACCCGTCTCTCTGAACGTGCCGCGAGCTGCCGTTCCCGAAGCCGAGCTGCAGCCTCACCGCCGGCGCCTGCAACACAGCGAGGAATTGTGCTCGGCTTTCCGGCGTCCTCGTCCTCCGCTTCAACCACAAAACCAGCCTTCCTCTCCCCGGCTGCCTCCCCTCCCACGGCCAACTCATTTCCTGACATTACAAAATTCAGCCCCAACAAAGCCGGAGAGAGGAGCGCGTGGCTCCAGCCGGGGCTGCACCTACGCCGAGGAGCCACATAGAGGGGACACCCCAAAACAGCCAGGGTACGAGCGGCTTTCCAGTCTCCCCAGAGCACCAAACCTCGCGCCGCATGGGCTGGGGTACCGCTGATGGACCGGCCGCAGCGTTTCCCAGCGTGGGGACAGACGGACGAGTCGGACTCCGTCCTCTCCGTGATGGGAGAGCAGCGGGGAGAAGGATGGGGGGCTCCAGCTACTGCCCCGCTTGCACCCCATAAGGCCCAGACCAACCTGTTGGCCCCCGCCAAGACCACCCCTTTATTTCCCATAATAGAAAAGGTCATCCCACGTGGGGACAGGGACACCCACAGAAGTGCCACCTTGCTTAGTGCCACACTCCCAGCCGGGACGAGGGACGGTGGTATCTGCCCTTTCACTTTCTGCCTTATTTCAGCTGCCAAATTGGGGGTCGGGGGCTGCTTCTCTGCCAACGAGTCGTCCCCATCCCCCTCCCCGGCACACCGGGACACTGTCATTAGTGCAAACCCCACTGTTACCGCAGGGACCGGGGCCGGCGCCGGCTCCAAGGGACGGAGTCGTCAGTGTGAGCGGGACCACCCTTGCACCAAGGGGCTGCAGCACCCACGTCACGGATGCCGTCCACGGTGTTTAATGCAAAGGGTGTCTCCATGGGCTCCTGACCACCCCCCAGCTCGGGGTACGAGCAGCTCTTGCTGCTCTCAGCATCGCGGCGCCTTACAGGGCTGCCGGCAGAGCACCCGTGCTCCCTGCCACCGCCCCGCCGTGGGGACCGGGGACCGCGGGCTGGGCTGGGTGGAGGATGTGCGAACACGTGGCTCAGGGCTGCGCTCGGCGCTGGCTCTGCTCTGGGCAGCCGAACCCCCGCGTGCCCCGGGGGACGCAGGGCCAGCTCCGCCATCCCGTTGGGACGCAGCAGCAGGGAGGACACGCGGCCAAGTGAGACCTCTGATGTGTCGTCCCCCCTGGGTGGGGGATGCCGGTTGACAAGCTGGGAGCATCCCTGTGGGATGCAGGATCCCTGCTCACAGCCTGAACCCGGAGCCACGTGCCCGTGGTGCCAGCCCACACGCCACCGTCACAGGACAGCCCGCACAGCCAAAATAGGGACAGCAAAAATATCCGTGGCTGGTTACTCCCAGCAGCCTACAGCCCCGGCTCCCAGATGTTCTCCATCATCACCGGCTGTTACCACGATGACCGTGGGACAGCACCATGCAGCCCTCGGCCATGTCACGGTCCCCAAACTGTGCCGACTAATGGCAATGCCTTTGCTGAGCCACTCCGGCAGCCACGGCGAGGTGGGAAACCTGGGGGGGTAGGGGGGTGCAGGATCGGTCTCAGGGTGTTTTGCCCAGCATGCAGTTCTGATGGAGCCTGCACATCCCCCTCCAAGGGCCTGATCCCACCCCAGCACAGGGGTGCGACCCGGCGTCACCCAGTGTCACCCGGCATCACCCAGCTCTGGATCAGCCGCCGAAACGAGGATGAACGGCACGGGGAGACAGACCACGGCACACACAACCTTAGGGGCCCGATCCTCTCCAGCTCCACGGCTCTGGGGTCGTTTCACGCCCCGACCGCGCTGCAGAAGCCCTCCGGCCCTGGCGGTACATCCAGCACCAGTAAACCCCAGTGAACTCCCGTATTTCGCAGCGTTTCCAACTGGGGGAAAGAAGCAAAGTCCCCACAGCGGCTCCCTGCGCCCATCCACACGCACCCCATGCCCCAGCGGATGAGCATCCCGGCACCGCTCCGAAAACCTCTGGATTCTGGGGGACCACTGGGGCACAGTGAGAGCAGGACGGGGCCACCGGCAGCCCCAAGGGACCCTGCGCAGCCCCGTCCCCGCAGCACCGCCTGCTTTCGAAGCTTTTTTTTGTTTTAAAGAGAGAAATGCTGCCCAGGAAAGGGGAAAAGTATCATGTTTTCAAAGTGCTCTGTTATTTTATAAGCTGGGGGGGAAAAACCACTTAGGGGAGGGATGCAGGCAGCAAAGGCAAGTGAATTCCCCTTTTAAGTGAAAAAAAAGGAGGGGAGGAAAAGGGGGGGAAGAGAAGATGATCTTTCTGTCCAGCTTTCGGACAGAAATGCTGAGCAGAGGATAAAATTGTTCCTGTTTGAAAAGCGAAACTTCGGTTTCACCCAGCGACGAACCAAAAGGGCTCAGAGCGGGATCTGTCCCCCGCCGAGAGCAGCAGGAAAACCTCCCTCATGCAGGCAGAGTGGGGGGATCTCCTGGGACCCCCAGTTTATTAACTGCTGCGGTGGGACTGGTGCGACCTGTGGGATGGCTGGTGGAGCTGCTCCAACCTGCCCGGAATGATGCCGGAGGAGGTGCCGGGATGGCTCCCGGTGACTGCGCTGGATATCGGCTCAGATGATGCTCGGCAGCCCGTGCGCCACAGCCAGGCTTTGCTAACACCCCCAAATATATCTATATATTCCCTTATATAGATATACACCCCCAAGTATATACACCCTCATATATACATCTCCCCAAATACACAAATACATAACCCCATACACACACACATATATATATCCCTGACTATATATACATATACACACACACTATATATTCCTGATTACATATATATACACTATATATATATCTCTCCCTGACTACATCATATATACTTGTAATAATACCCCCAAATAAATAATCCCCCTGAGCTGGCGGAGGAAGGGTGTCACGCAAACCCCATCCCCGCCGTGCGCAGAAGGCTGGAAGACGCCGAATCGCCCAACCCCGCTCCCGGCCCCGTTATTAGATCCATCACCAACCAATTAAGCCGCCGGCGTGAGCTCGCCTCGCTACCTCGGCAGAGGAAAGCCTCACCGCGGCTGGCTCGGCTCGGGGTGCCGGCGTCCCCGGGGTATCCCGCAGGGACACTGCCACGGGGACATCGGAACACACGGGGGGAAAAGTCGAGGGGTGAAGGGGAGATGGAAGGGGGGAAACCATCTGCTGTGGGGGTCCTCCGGGGCGATGCGGAGCCGAAGGGGCCAAGAGGGAGGCGCAGATTGCGGAGGGGAAGAGCAGCCGACCGCAATCTCTCCTTCCCCTTTTTTTCATGTTTCCTCTAGCAACGGGCTCGGGGCCGCAAACATTTGGATGCCAAACCCCGAACTTCCCCCACACTGGGCTCCCAACCCGGCTCCTCTGCCGGGTGCTTGTGGACCCCCACCCCAAATCAGGGCAACCCCAGGCGATCCTGGGGCTGTGTTGCATTGGTCTCAAGGGGTCCAGGCAAGCAGCATTAGCCAAAATTAGCGGCATTAGCCACGAGAAACCTTGGCTCCCAAGTGCCCATCGTGCCGGATCCTGCACCTGAGTCGCACCGCCGGCACCACAACGGGGGCTGCAGAGAGGGTGAATCCACCTCCAGCGGCAGGAGATGCTCAGCTGCCCGGCACGACGGTGCAGGGATGAGCGATGGCACAAAAGCCACAGCACAAGAGCCACGGCACAAGCCAGCCGTGCCGAGGACACGTCCACGCCGTGCAGAAGGTGCGACCGCCACCGGTGCTCCTCCAACACCCGCACAGGGATGGCTCAAAGGTGCCCCCAGCCCCAGGCAGGGTGGGAACCGCGGAGGAGGGAGGGAGGGGGGAGGTCACTTCCCCACTCCTCCAGGTCACCTTGCTGAGGCTTTGCCCCCACGAAGGGTCCCCAGCACCCTGCCCAAATCCAGCCCTTGGCCGGGTGCCGGGTGGCCGCTCTCCAGCCCGGCCCGGCCGTGCTCCAGGAAAGGTCACGGCAGCCGAGCGCGTGGCACAGCCGTCACCGCAGGTGTTGCGACAGCGGCCGCCGGCCCTGCCAGGACTTGGGGGACACGGAGGGGGTGCCGGGAGGGGGACGACGCGCGTGTGCGACCGTTGGAGCCACCGAGTTTCGGTCTCGAAGGCTGAGTTCCCCCTTGGGCGGCGGAGCTGCAGAACCGAAACCTCCAGCTGTATGGACGTGGGGGCGGGCGGGAGGCACGGGAGGGCTGAGGACCGGCACGGGTTTTGGGGCAAAGCCACGCACCGTGCCACGCCGGTGACCAAGGGATGGTGGGGTGACGAGGGGGGAAGCGTAGGAGGAGGGATGGGCGCAGCACCCACCCCTCTGCACAGCTGGGCCACCCCGTCTCCTTGTACCCTGCACATCTGCTGGGAGCAGAAATAGCCCTCGGCACATGGGTGCCCACACCTGGGTGGGCTGCGCTCTGCGTGTCCCCCCCTTCCTTCTGAGAGCCCATCCAGGGGCTGACACCGCCGCAAGGACGTCCCCGTGCGTCGGCCGAGTGTCCATCAGCAGGACCGGCACGGGGTGGTCTTACTGCCCCGATGCACCTCCTGCTCCTCCCAGAGCGGGGAAACCGAGGCACGGAGAGGGGATGCAAAAAGCAGAGCTGGAAACACAAACATCCCCCAGCCCAAACCCCCACCACTGCCCCCCCAGCCAGCCCCTCACCCCTCTCCCTGCCCCATCCTGCTCACCCAGCGGCACCAGGAGGACCCCGAGCCTAAACCAGCCCCCAAACACCCGAGGACATGGCGGGGGCTCCCATGAGAGCCCA
>NW_009650077.1:59876-60307 GCF_000708025.1 Charadrius vociferus | reverse complement strand
CACGCGAGACACCGCGGTGGGGGGGGGAGACGCAAATCCCACAATTTATCACCGCCGCTCCACCGCCGCTGACCGACGCAACCACCCACGGATGACACGGAGGAAAATCAACACCGAGTTTGGTTCTTTGGCACCCGTCGATAGCGCCGGAGGGCGGTAGGTCCGGCGCTGCGCCCTGGCCGAGGCGGTGGGTGCAAGGGGCACGCGGGTGATGCCGGAGGGGGTCCCATCCCCATCCCCATCCCAGCGCACCGGCACACACATCCGTGCATGCATCGGAGCACTTGGGCACGCATCAGCGCCAGCATGGCCACCGCCATGGGCTCGCGTGTTTATGGCGGTGACACTGACCCGCGCAAAGGGCTGACGGACGGCGCTGGGAGTTGTCACGCGCGTGCCCGGCACGGCGAAGCACACAGGGTCGCACCGAG
>NW_009650077.1:55865-58589 GCF_000708025.1 Charadrius vociferus | reverse complement strand
GAATAATAAATAAATATATAATAATAAATTTATAATAAGTATATAATAATAAATATATAATAAGAAATATATAATAAAATCAGCCCTGAGAATAAAATCAACCGAATCGACAGGCTCAATTCCCCAAACCCTCAGCCAATCTCCGTGGGGAGGGCGCCTACTCCCCAAACTTCAAATCCCCTTTTTTTTAAAAAAAAATTAAAAAAAAAGAAAAAAAGATTAAAATATTTCTCTCCGGCAAAGTGCAGAGAAACACTCGCACATTCGGTGCCGTCGTCAGCAACTCCTACACCGCCCCCCACGTACGCCGCTGCGAGGGGAAAGCAGAAGGGGGATTTTATAGGCACCTACAGAGAAAAAAAAAAGAAAAAGAAAAAGAAAAAAAAAAGATCTTTGTGTAATTTGGTTAACCAGTCAACCGAGTGTCACGAATCCGTAGGAAACTGCCTGAATGACTGTCCCCCACCGGGCGATGAAACCTCCGTGGCCGGTGCAAGCATCACCTCCTGGCACCTTCCTCTGATGGATCAACCCTTGGGAAAAATCCCAAATCCCAAATGCAACCACCCAGGATGAACACGCCGGCACCGGCAAATGCCAAAAAAAGGGTGTTTTTTAAGTCTTGCTATCGCTGGGAAAACTCTTGGTGCGGCAAAAGGGGACCCGGCAGCAGCACCGTGGCGCTCAGCATCCTCGATGCTTTTCCCCCTTAAAGCCCCATCCCCGCAGTCCTGTAATTTAAAGCCAAAATCACGGCGTTCCGATGGAAAAGGGGGGGAAGAGAAGCGGCTCTCTGGCCCGGGAGCCAATTACAACAAATGGAAAGTGTTTTGCTTTTTAATCTCGTGATTTTTTTTTTAGTTAATCCCTCCATTGGAAAGGGAAGATGGGCTCGGTGGCGGGATGCTGCACGTGCGGAGCCCCGGCCAGGACGGCAATCTGAGCCCTTCTTGTTCTCCATTCCGGACCTTTTTGGTCATATTTATCCTGAGTTTTTCTCTGAATTACTCTACAGGGGTGGAGAAACAATAACAGAGCTTTGGGAAACTTTTTTTAACGGGGGATTTTGCTGTATTTCTGTCTCTCTTTTATGAAGAGGGGAGTTTTCTTTTTTAAAAATACTCTTTTCGCTTTGGGTTTTTCCCCGGTTTAGCACGGGAGGGCTCAGAGATAGGAAAACCCTCCCCGGCCCCCCCAGACCCCTCTGCTCCCCTCTGCTTTGCCCCTTTCTTGGGAGAAAAGCGGGTTCCTGTCCCTCACCTGACCGTGGAATCATTCCAGTTGGAAAAGCCCTTTAAGACCATCGAGATGACGCAACAGGGAGCCGCGTTCCCGGGGAAAATTCATAAAAAGGGGAAGTTTTAGAAGTGGGAAGGACCACAAACACCCCAGAATGGGGTTTTGGGGTATAGTTCCTTCTCCAGCGCTGGGCAAGACCCCAGATGGGATGCAGAAGGGGAAAAAGAAGAGTCAGGAGAAGTTGGGGGGCTCCTCCTGACCCCCACCACCGGGCAGCACACTGGGGCAGGAGCCGGTTTGAACCTCTTCACCGAACTTTGCCGTTAACCCATGTAAGCAGAGAGCCGGAGCCGGTGGGAAGAGGAGGAGGAGGAGGAGGAGGAGAAGGCCATCAGATGCCATGCCCAGAGTCCAGCAGGGAAAAAAATAATAAATTAAAAGAGTTGCATTTGCCCTATTTCTTATCTGTTTGGAAACGGCACCGCTTTCCCAGCTGCGGAGGCAAGCTCCGTTCCCAAGAATTTCAGCAAAGCCATGACCTCTTTCCAGGATCGTACAGTATATGGTGGCGGGGAGCCAGGGCTAATTATAGGCGCAGGAAAAGGGGAGAGAAGCGTTTGGAAAAGCTCTACCTTCCCGACGGCACGGCCCCGGCTCGGCCCCGTGCTGGGAACGCCCCAAAAAGGGCTGCGAAACCCCACGGCAAGGCGAGCGAAGCCTGAAACTGCCGGACATCGCTCTTCCCCCTTTTTTCAAGAAGGATAAAACCCAGTGTAAATCACGGCTCTCCCGCCGATTCCTGCCTTGCTGCACCAGCACCGCGCCAGCTGCAGAAATACACGCAGCAAGAACCAAAGTCGCTCGGACCAAGGTCGGGAACGCCAGCGTTCCCTGCGGAGACCCCACCTCCTCCAGCCCAGCGATGCCACCAGCCCCTTCACCGTACCCTCCCGCAGAGATGCTCCCGCAGCCCAAAGGCAAATAAATGAGCATTGAACTTGACCGGAGCAAACCACGGGCAATTCCAGAGCCCGGTTCGCGTCGGTCTGCCGGGCAGCGGCAGAGGAGTCACCTCCCTCCTCCCGACCCCGCTGGATCCGGGATGTCGGAGCGGACGAGGAGATGTTCACGTAGTGCGAGACCTTCCAGCGAGGAGGAGGTTGGGCAGGAAAGCACTAAAACAGGCAGCGATTTTTTTTTTAGCCACCAAGCTCCTCTTCACAGCCACGTTTCAAAACGAAAAGCAAGGAAGATAAAACCCCACCTAATTTTTTTTTTTTTTTGGAAGGGGGGAACAAAGCCAGCACCCCTCTCGCTTGCCGCAATGGTTTTCATTTTCCACCAAATAAAAATTGAGCCTCAACACCGGCTGCTCGCTTATCCCCCCTCCTCCTCCTCGCCTTGTACGCTCGCTTCCTTGTTTGCCCGCGCATGTGGGAACGTGTGGGTGTGCGGTTTTTGTTTTGCTTTTCGCAATCTTTTTCG
>NW_009650077.1:53696-55170 GCF_000708025.1 Charadrius vociferus | reverse complement strand
ACGACACAGCCCCGGCTCCGCGGGCGATGCCGCCACGCGCGGCTCTAAGCCCTAACGGGATAACAAGCTCACAATGAGATCCTAATGAAGGATTAGCGAAATACAGTTTAAAGAGATTAAGGCTGGGTGCAGCACTGAAACTTTTTTATTTATTTAATATTCTTTCTTTTTTTTTTGAGAGAGAGAGAGAGCCCGGCAGAGGTGAGACCCGGATTTCAGCCCCTGCCAACATTCGTCGGCGACTCGGCATGGGGTTTTTTCCGCCGCAGTCGTGCAAAGAGGGGCCGGGGCTGCAAAAAAAGGATGGAGGAACACCAGGAAAAAAAAAAAAAAAAAAAAAAATTGCTCGTGGCGCCTGAAAGCCCTGCCCCAGGCGCTTTAAAAGCGAGCCAGAGGCTTCCTTCATCTCTCCCCTCCCACACCAGTCCCTTCCCATCTGCATCCCAGCTGCGTCCGAGCGATGCTCTGAGTCCCGTTCATAATGACTGTTGATGTTATCCGCCCGAGCCGGAGCCTTCCAAGGAGCCCCAGGGAAGCAGGTACTCAACTCTCATTCAGGGAAAGTTATTAATATTAATTTCTTGGCTCTACACAAACAGAGCAAGAAGTCAGCCCCGGCCTCGAAGAGCTCAGCGCGACTGCCAGCCCCACGCGCGCTCCGAAAGGTCAGGAGTCTGGTTTGCCCCCAGATCAAACGACGATGTTTTAAAATAGAAAGCACCACATCTGGGGTTGCTTTTGGGGTTTTGTTTTTTTTTTTTTATTATTTTTTTGGTCGCTCGTATTTTTCCCCGCAACCACCACCACCAGCAACTTTCTCCTTTCTGAGAAAGGACAACGTGACTCTCACCCCATCACGGGAATCCGGGAGCTGGAGATTTGCTAAACCAGCCCCAAGAGTGGGAACGCCCCGGGGGGGTGAACGGGCAAGCGGGGCCGGCGCTGAGCGGGCAGGGATGGGCTCGTCCGCCCCTAATTTCAGCCGAGTCGGCCAAAACCAGGCGACGAAAGGGAGGTGGGGAGGGGATCTGAGAAACATCCCTGTCGAGAGGCTACAAAACAAATCAAATGAAGATGTTTGGAGCCGATCCAGCTGTTTACTAGTGACGCACGCGGAGGTATAAATAATTATCCGGTAGGAATTTTGTTCACAGGCAGCTCTCCCTTATCTAATCAGATCTCAGCGCGACGCGGCCCCAGCCTCCCCCCAATCCCCCAAGCTTAAAAAAGTCTTGAGAAAACCAGATGAGAAGACCAGATGCGAAATTAAAAAAAAAACAAACCACCCCTCACTAGGAGCACTGGTTTAATCCCATTAATCACTGGACACTCGGACCGGAGCTGCCAGGGCTCAGACCTCATCCAGGCACAGCTTGAGGAGGGAGGATTTTTCCCGCTAGCACAGCGGGGACGGGGGGGGTCAGATCCTGCCCGAGGGTGCGGAGCGGCACCGGGGAGCCCCGTGGATGGCAGT
>NW_009650077.1:51350-52130 GCF_000708025.1 Charadrius vociferus | reverse complement strand
CTGCCCTGGGCAGGGCCACCTCCCCCCAGCCCAGGTTGCCCCAAGCCCCGTCCAACCTGGCCTTGAACACCTCCAGGGATGGGGCAGCCACAGCTTCTCGGGGCAACCTGCCCCAGGGGATCACCACCCGCACAGCCAACAATTTCTTCCCCAGATCTCACCTCAATCTCCCCTCTGTCAGTGTCAAACTGTCACCCCTTGTCCCATCACCGCACGCCTTCATAAAAAATCCCTCTCCAACTTTCTTTCCTAAATTCCCAACGCAGCCCCCAGCAGGATCACCCTATTTCGGTGCCCACCACAGCTCAGCAAACGCCCAGCAGCAAAACCAATCAACTCTGCAAAGAAGCAGCTCCAAAAAAAGCTGCCCAGCCCTTTTTTTACCTTTATTTTCCACCACCTTTCCTTTCCACTTGGCTCTGCCCGGGTCAGGTCCCGGTGACATCCCAATGGGATGTGGGAGTCCTCTGAGGTCCTGAAGGCAGAAACGCCCCTGTTTTCCCAAGCCCATGAGATACCTCTGGGTGGTCTCAGCATCACTCTGCCCCTTCGTGTCTGCCCCCCCTCCGCCAACCCCCAGAAGCCTCAAGCTCTCCTAGGAAAATTCCACGAGCTAAACCAGTTTTATCCCCCATTTCCATCTCCCCTTTCCCGCCCCATCGCCCGGCACTGCCCCGGCATCCGCCGTGCTGAAAAAATTTCCGAAAGCCGCACAAAAACCCAACTGGTACACAAAACACCTCTGCCCAACGGGCTGTGACACAAACACACACACGCACG
>NW_009650077.1:47659-49665 GCF_000708025.1 Charadrius vociferus | reverse complement strand
AGGCGACAGATGTCTGCGACGAAGGAGCGCCGTCTCCGCTCCCCCCATCTTGGCAGCCGGCATCCGTGCCGGGGCCGAGGGGATTATTTTTGAACGAGCGAGTCGAAAGGTGCTAGTTTTCCCGGCGGCTTGGTGCCGGCGCGTGGGAAGAACGGCCGTGCCGAGTCAAGGGAAGGTTGGGGATGGATCTGGGATTCATCCCTGTGCCTGAAATCCCGGAGACGGGGCACAGGGTCCTTATGAGCCGTGCAGAGACCTGCAGTGACGCGTGGAGCTCGCCGGGAAAGCATCACCCAAGGGAAGAGGCATCCAACCCCGCAGCCCACCCCACGCTGGTCCGCACGCTCCGCGGCGAGCCCGGCACGCGCACCGGAACACCAACCTGAAAACTGCCCCGAGCCCCCAGGACGAGCAAACCCCAACTCTTCCACCCCGGTTCTCACTTAGCGCAATAAATTTGCTGCTATCGCAGGGTTTTCTTCAGGGCAGAGATAAGCACACGGTTTATCCCCGGCGATAACCGCGCTCGGAGGCACCTCCTCGCCACCGCCACGCGAGCACCGGAGGGGACGATGGGTACCGTGGGCAAACACAGGGCGGGGGGGCGTTCTGGCACAGTCTCAGCCACTGCCCCCCAAACTCAAAGCTCCCTTCGGCAGAATTTTCAAGGGTAAAATTTCCCCCCTTGGCAAAACTGCGGCAACACCGGGGTTTTTCGGCCACTCCAGCCCAGCCGAGCGGCACCAGGGTCCCCCCTCCCGGGTGCCGCAGGACACATCACCCCCGGGGGACAGCCGCGGGTCCCCAACCGCTCACGCTCAGGCGAGACGGGTCGTTCCTCCCCAGGCTGCAAGCGCGCAGGTACCACCTCCGTGGGGACACCAATCACGATAATTAGATGCTATATCAGATATTTAGACATTATTCAGACCCCACCTACGGTTACACAAGCACACGGCCCCTCGCTGCCGCCGGACCGCCTCAAGAGCGGTAAAAAAAACACTAATTTCTTCGTGGTCCTCTCCCACCGGTGCCACCACGGAGCAGGAGCACCGGTGCAGAAGACGGTCCGGGCGCAAACACCGCGGCCCGGGGTCGTGGGACAGGAGGGTCTCGGTGAGAGCACCGGTGAAAAAAAATAAAATAAAAAGAGTCTGGTTGGTCAAAATAACTTCTTTTTTCAATTTTTTTTTTTTTTCTTTCCTGTCAGTGGGAACTCCTGCCGCGGCACTGTGTCTCAAGGTTACTGCATGGGGTGGGGGAGGATTTCAGGTTTTACAACCAAAAAATTCCAGACAGAAACCCAGAAACGTTGCCAGTTTTTCACTCAACAGAAGTCCTTCCTCCAATTTACTTAATTTATTTCACTTTTTTTTTTTTCTTTTAAAGCTTGATGCGGCAGGTTTTAAGCAAACCCGTTTTTTTCAGCCCCTAAAATTTTGACCGCTTTTGATAGAGAACTCAACGGCGCCATGAGCATCTTCCATTCTCAATTTCTTTTTTGGGGAAAACCAAACGAAACAAATCTGACCCCACATATTTTCCCCACCTGCACGACATGGGATGCGTTCCTGGGTATTTGCTTCTGTGGCTCCTAGCAATTTTTCCCTGAAGTCTTCCAATAATTGGAAAGGAAAAATTCTCTCTTTTTTTTTTTTTTTTTTTTTAAGAAAAAAAACCCACAAACGTTTCATCTTAAAAATAAGAAAGGAAAAAAAAAAAAAAAAGAAGAAGAAATAAAAAGATGATTTCCAAAAGGATGGAGAAAAGTCACATTGTTCCAAAAGGCACTTTCATTTTAAAAGGAAGATGAAAACTTTCAAGCGGAGCTATTTATAACCGCTGCTTATATCCTTCAATAACACCTTCCAGCCCGCAAAGCTCCGCTGCGTCCTCCCGGGCAGGGAACCCCCCGCGGCACCCCCCAGCACCCGACGGCCGGGCGCAGGATCCGGCCTCACCGCGATGCAAATAACCCCCCTTACTGCAGGAGGAGGAGGAAGAGG
>NW_009650077.1:46317-46626 GCF_000708025.1 Charadrius vociferus | reverse complement strand
AGGGGGGGCCCCCCCGCCGCATCCTCCCAGCCTTGGTGCAAACCACACCAAAACGAACCGAACTTCCCCAAAAAACCCTCCCCGCACAGCTCAGAGGCCCCACTCCCCTCATCTTTTTAGCCACCGTTGAAGAGAACGCCAACGTACAGCCCACCCCTCCAAACTTAATCGCCCCAAATTGATTTCCCGCGTATTTAACAAGCCCTCGCTCCACGTGGGGGCATCTTTTATTATTATTATTTTTTAAAAGGCCGCCTCGTCCGTTTTTCAAGCGGCGGGAAGCTGCAGCAGGGAGACAACAGGCGCGGG
>NW_009650077.1:45117-45438 GCF_000708025.1 Charadrius vociferus | reverse complement strand
CCTCCCGCTCCCCCCGCCCCCTCCATTCCAGAGCCGTCGTGGCGGGGGGACACCATGCAGCATCCCACGGCGGGTCCCTCCTGACATGCACAGAGCGATGCCAGCCTGACCCCGTGAAACACTCTGGTTTGGCAAAAGAAAAAGAGGGAAAAAACCATTTCTGCCCCTCGCCATCCACGCTTTTTTTGCGGTTTAAATGACTCGCCCCAGGGTGACAGCGACAGAGCCCGTACAGAGCCCCCTCCTTCCGCTCAACGCCCTCCTGGTCCTTCGGGATGCGCCGGGCGGCATCACCCCCCACCCTTGCCTCCATCCTTCCTC
>NW_009650077.1:44331-45036 GCF_000708025.1 Charadrius vociferus | reverse complement strand
CTGGGTCCCACTCCCGTACTTTTCGGCCGAGACTTTCGGCTTTGTTCTCCTTCGCACAAAGCCGCCGTGAGGCCGCCCCGGCAGCACGGAGGGACCTCGAAGTGGATGTGGTTTATGCCCATATTTAGGCTCCTTTACGTTGCCAGAGTCGCAGTAAAGGGCCGCGGCGTTAAATGAGAATCAGACCCCACTTGTTTCACTTGGCAGCCTTGGGAAAAATCCACCCCGGCACCATCCGTGCCTCCACCCTGCCCGCTCGGGGACGGGATAAAATAGCAACAGCCCTTTCCAGCTCCGCGGTGGCACTTCCCAAAGCGGAGCCGAGCGAGGAAGAGTGTGTGCGTGGGGAATTAAATACATTTAACACCATCATCACCCCCCACCCCCTTCCCGAGAGCAACACGGGAGCGTGGGGAAGCAAAGGGACTTGCCCAAGGTCACCCGCTGACAGAGCCGGCACTTCCCAAGGTCCCCAGAGCCCCCCAGCAGAACGAGCATGCGCCATGGGAGGACGCGACCGGCCGGCACGAGGAGCCCCCGGTTTTGTGCCGGGGCAGGAGTGGAAGCACTCAGCCACCTGCGGCAGGAGCGAATGTCCCTTCAACCACCAGCACGTTAAATCCCTGCCGCGGCGGAGGCGACGGCGCTTTCCCACCGCGCTGGCAGCACCGGCGAAACCCGAGCGGCGGGGGGGACCGGCCCACC
>NW_009650077.1:42844-43482 GCF_000708025.1 Charadrius vociferus | reverse complement strand
GAATGTCCCTTCACCCACCAGCCCGTTAAATCCCTGCCGCGGCGGAGGCGACGGCGCTTTCCCACCGCGCTGGCAGCACCGGCGAAACCCGAGCGGCGGGGGACACGGGCCACCTGCTCCGAGCCCAGCGCAAGTGCGGATGCCTCAGCCTGGCAAAGCCGCGACAACTGCAGGGGCTGAAGGGCAAGGAGGGGTGGGGGATTGGGAAGAAGCAGCCATGAGGCCCTTCCAGAGGTCTGTGACCTTCAGGAGCCCACGGGCAGCACCACCGAGGGCAGGGCACACAGGTCACTTTGAGCTCCCAAGGGACACGGGCAGCCCCGGCGCTCCCCGTGCCACAGCCACCAGCAGCGAATCGTCCCAGGGAAGGAAAGAAAATACACAGAATAAACCTTACCTACACCCAAAATCCACAGTCCCTCGCCTGGATGAGGGGACGTGGCTGCCACCGTGCCCAGGGACAGCCCTGTCCCCAGCGGCAGTGAGGTTTTGGGTGGGCGGTCCTGGGACACCCACCGTGGGGGAGCTCGAAAATCCCCGTTGGGGCCACACGCTGCGGGAGAAGAGGCTTCGGAGGGGCAGGATCAGGCCCTCCCCCCCGGGGGGGCAGGCAGAGGCGGCGCCGCGGAGAGCCGAGG
>NW_009650077.1:36045-39942 GCF_000708025.1 Charadrius vociferus | reverse complement strand
GCCGGTTCCCGTTACCGGCCCCGCCGCTGCTCTCCCCTCCCACGTCTCCGGGACACGGGTGTGAAGCCGGCGCTGCCCCAGCCCTTCCCCGCAGCACTGAGTCCTCAGGGCCACGTGCCACCGGCACCCACCAGCGATGCCGAAGGGCTTCCCACACACCGGGCTCAACGCCGGGGCGTTATGTTCCCTCTCCTCCCTCTCCTCCTGTACCTTCAACCCACACGAATCGCTCTGCGGTTGCCCTCAAGAAATCCAACCTGTCGGACACCCACTCCCCCCGTGCCAGGGCTTTTTGGGGCAGGACTCCGAGTTTTAGGCGACCCGGTGCGGTGCAGCCGCAGCGGCGCGTGCCGGCAGCCTCGGGGCCGGGGATGGGGACGGTGCCAGGGTTGGGGGTGGAAGGATGCGGACCCGGCTCTGCACCGTGAGGCACGGCAAGTGCTGGTTCTCCCACCGGGTGAGCTCTCCCGCCGCTGAGCGCTGGCCGGAGAAGTGCCGTATGGCACCGCGCGGGATCCCACGTGCCACAGAAAGCAGTAAAAATAAAAATTAAGCTGGTGTGGGGCTGCGCCCGGTGGAATCCACATGGTGTGAGGGGTCGGAGCCTCCACAGGGGATGTTTCATCCCAAGTGGAGGATGTGCAGCCCACCTCTCCATCTGGCACGAGCCCGGTGGGAGTCTGATGCCCCAGCAGACGGGGTCGCTGGGCGATGACTTGTGTCACGCACAAGGCCGCTGTCCCAGCACGAGGGGACGGGTGACGAGGATGTCCCGGCCACGTTGGGTCACGTCCAGCTGGAGCACTGGGGATACGGGCGCTGCCGGCAGCCCTGGAGCACCAAACCAGCCACAGGGGAGTTGCCGGGGGAGGGGGGAGCAGTCCCAGCCGTTGTGTTTTAACCAAGACCACGCCATTAACCATCACAGTCCCCCTGTGCCGGCCTCCAAAAATCCCCATTACATCCCCAAACGCCCGGGGTGATGTCAGGCTGTGCTGCCGTTGGGGCTGTTCATCGCAGCCGAATGGTTCTGGAGCCCCGTCCCGCACCGGGAGAGCAGGACGAGGTTCCCCGATGCCGGTGACTCAACCGAGGGGGGACGTTTTGCAACGCGCTGGCGCGTGGGTGGAGGCTCCCGGTGCGTGAAAAGGAGGAGGCGAATTATCCGAGGTGCGCGGACGGCGAGCGGGCAGGGAGGGAGCGAACGCTGCGGGGAAAGCCGGAGGGGGAGCGGACGTGCAGCCCCGTGGTGGGGAAGGGGGTCCCGCTCTGTGGCTCCCTGGGGGGACGGCGGGTGCTCAGGGCCGGGATGGTGGCGCGGACACAGCCAGCCACTCCGGGATGGGCTTTTTCGGGGCCGGAGCGCAGCCCCCTGCCCCTTTCCCCGCGTTAATCTGGGACAAACTAAGCAAAGACACAAGTACCTCGATGGAGAGGCCGGATCCGACCCGAGCATCACCGGTGGCACCGCCATCGCCCCTCTGACTCAGTGACACAGTTTCCCGCGGGATCCTTCCCCCATCACGATACATATTTCTAGTGGACTTTTCAGAGTGTTTGGCTTTTTGGGGCTGTTTGTTGTCAGTTAGTTATTTTATTATATTTATTGTTAGAAATAGGGCTATTTTTAGCACTCTGTTGGTTTAGATAGAGATGGGATTAGTCATCTCACCAAGAGCTGTTTGCAGTCTCTCCTCAAGGATTCTCTGGGGTTTGTTTTCCAATCGACTGAGATGATGTATCCAAAGAAATAAAAAATAAAAATAGTCGTAATAACGCGCAGCAGCCGAGCGCCGGTGCCTCTCCATGAGCTACGGCGTGGAAAAGAGGGAAGGATCCAACCCAGGATATTCATGAGACCAAGACGAGAACATTACTATGAACCTCAAAGTATTTTGGAAAGCCGCGTTAAGCTGTATTTTTTTTATTTATTTATTATTTTTATTTTTTTTTCTCTTGGGAACCAAACGCTGAGTAACTCCCTTCCCACACCAGGCTGATGGCTTCGTACAGCTGGTACGCAGCCTCTTGCCGGTGGAAATTGCTTTCCCTTGCCCTATGCCAGCGGGTGGGAGGAAGGACTCCCAGCTCTTCCAAGATCTACACCCTCAGGTGATTAAAAAATAAAAAAACCCAAAACAAAACCCAAACAACCAAACAAGACACCCAAAAACCTAAAGTGGGAAAAACTTTCCTGCCCCGAGCGGCAGGAGGATGGGAGAGGAGCCGGTTGAGGGCCGGTTCAAAGCCGAGAACAGTGTCCCATGCCGTGGAGAAGCATCTCTACCCTCCCTGCCGCGATGTTTTTGGTCTCTGCTGCCATTCCTCCCTTGAGCCCAGCGGTGGCAGAGCCCCTGCGCTGGTTTTGGGGCCATCACTTTGGCTCCTAAAAGGATCGGAGTCGGTTGCAGCAAGGAACCAACGGCTGCGGCTCATCTCATCACTCGCTGGCGTGGAAGCCCCGCTGCCAGCTCGCACCCCGGCAATGCCGGTGCCATGGGGATGCTGCAGAGCGTAAAGTGAGGGAGGGGGACGTGGGTCTCCTGCCACCCCACGTCAGCTGGACCTTGACCCTGGGGGTGGGTGGCGATGTCCCCGGCAGGTGCACAGCCCGCTTTTGGGGACGGGGGAGCGAACACCGACCGGAGAGAGGGGATGCACTCACAAGGGTGTGTAGTGATGGGACGAGGGGGAACGCTTTGACACTGACAGAGGGGAGATTGAGGTGAGATCTGGGGAAGAAATTGTTGGCTGTGCGGGCGGTGATCCCCTGGGGCAGGTTGCCCCGAGAAGCTGTGGCTGCCCCATCCCTGGAGGTGTTCAAGGCCAGGTTGGACGGGGCTTGGAGCAACCTGGGCTGGGGGGAGGTGGCCCTGCCCAGGGCAGGGGGAGTGGGATGAGATGATCTTCAAGGTCCCTTCCAACCTAAACCAGTCTGTGATTCTGTGGACAAGGTTCAGCACAGTCCCTGTGCCTCTTTGTGCCTGTCACGCCACTCCAAGCAGAGTCTTGACTCTGAGCAGTGCTGTCAGAAGCTGCAGGGAGGAGAATTTCCCCCCTTGGTAACATTACAGCTGCTCTGATCATTCTCAAGAAAATATTAGCAGCTTTTGTTGCAGCTTTTTATTGCAATTTGTAAGAAGATGTATGCAGGTTAGACACATCAACCTCCAGTTGACTACGTTTGAATTATTGAATCAATATTTCATTCTTCTAGGAGGAAAAATATCACATCTTATAGAAAATTATTTTTAATACAAACAAAACACAGGCCTTGAAAGTCTCAGCTTACCGTGCTTACAATCACAGCCTGTTCAGATATAGAAGGTCTTTATTAAAAATGCTCTTTAAAGTTAAAGATATTCTTGTTTTTCATGCAGTGCTTGTTCCAAGCAGGAACACTGCTTTCCTCTGATGCCAGGGGAAAGCTATTCTCTACAAAGTAGGAAAAGGATAAATATATAAAAAAGACATTTTGCCTCATTGGGTAAAGCCTGACCTAAGAGCACGGTGATGCCACGCGTGCAGCTTGTCTTCCAGACCACCGCACCGTGGGCTGCCCGGGACCTCCCAGCGCTCACCTCCCCTTCTCCCTTCCTCGTCAAGTCGTTCCGCTGCTCTTTGGGCAGTTGTGACTTGATTCAGTATCAGTAGGAATTCACGCTGCTCACAAAGTTGGGGGGAGGTGGTCCCTTCCTCCCTGTGTCCCCCCCCCGCCTTTTACCCCCCTCCCTTTTCCTCTCCGAGTCTAAATTCTCCCACAGCGTCCATTGACGTCCTGCCTGCGTCACCGTCTCCAGCACAACCAGACAGCACGTGGGAGAGGCAGGTTTAAAGCGGCAGGGCTCTGCCAGGGCTCCAGCTGCGCGCCCCAGCGCCGGGGCCACAGGGATGGGG
>NW_009650077.1:34898-35885 GCF_000708025.1 Charadrius vociferus | reverse complement strand
CGTTAGACGTGGGGGCTCGCAGACCCGGCTCCAAAAGTCGGAGCCAGACTGCCGGTGCTTTATCCCTGGTCCCTGCACCGTCACATCTGGGCTTCGCCCGTGCCCAAATGAAGGCTCAGCTCCGCTTAAGGGTTGGGAAGGGGGTTTGCAGGCAGGGAAAGCGCCGGACCTCCGGGAGGGTGTGGGGTGCAGCGAGTTTTGTAAGGGCTCAGGCGTCTGTCCCCGTGGCCCCCTCACCATTTCTGCTCCTGGATATTGTCTTACCGCTGTGACTTCAACTCCGGGCTTGTGGGGTGGGTTGGGAGAGCAACCCCCTGGCCCCGAAACAGCCCCGCTTCCTCTCCTTCCGTCCGCACTCCAACCCTGGGGGCTATTTTTGTCCCTTCCCTTCTATTTATTGTGCCAAAGCCATGTGTGGTTGGAGAACCGCCGTGGTGTTTGCTTTACGATTGCTTCCTTCACACCCATAACCTTTCGCCTCAAAACGGGATTCGCCCTGATCCTCGACCCAAGGCCGGGAAGGCTGGGCGGCGTGCCACCGCCGCTGGCACCGCGAGGCTCTTGGGGGACAGAGATTCCTGCCTGCGACCCTGATTTTGCCGCAAAGCCGAGTGCGAATGTGCTGCCCTTCAGCTCCCCGGGTACGTTCCCAGGGTACGAACTCGCAGCCCCGAATCTCTTCCCCTCGAGCATCCCCAGCTCCTGCTCGCTGCCGCCGGCGGCACTGCGGCGCTCGCAGCCAGACCTGTGAAATGCTCCGCTTTCGAAGGCAGACAGATGGGTGAGTGGGAACCGTCGCGGCGAACCCTCAAACAGGAGCCACCACCAGAAAGGGGGGAAAAAAAAATTTAAAAAAATAAAGAAAAAACAAGTTGCAGAAGGCAGCCGCCCTCCGCGTCCCGCCCAAAGTCCCGCAGACCGTCTGCGGCCGAGAGAGGAACTGAGTCACGGCCACCCCCTCCGGTGAGGGTCCCCCACACCACCCAC
>NW_009650077.1:33474-34745 GCF_000708025.1 Charadrius vociferus | reverse complement strand
GGCCCCCCCCGGCCCTGCCGCGGGGACGGCTCGTTCTCATCCTCTCCACCACTCTGCTCGGGGCGCTGAGGCAAAAGGGGGGGTGACCCCTTCCTGAGCCGGGCCACCGGGGCTGGCCGAGGGCTTGGACCAGCTTGGACATCACCGGGCCACCGGCCTTGGTAAATCAGGAGGGGGGTTGGCCCCTGCTGCTGGCCCAAAGCATCAGTCCACTGGTCTGGACCATTTACCCCCCCCGCCCCGGCACACTGCCGCCTTCACCCCTCGGCAGTACGGCGCGGGAGCTGCGCACCACATCTTACGCTCCTCGAACCCTGATGGGAAACATCCAAAAGTTTTGCAGGCAGCAAAACCCAGCCGGGGCTTAGCTCAGCAGAAGCTGGCGGCAACTTTGCTGGTCTGCATTGGGGTTTTCCAACTAGGACAGAGTGGGCACAGCGAGAGCATCCCCCAACTCCCGCTGCTGGGGGGGTTTATCAGTGAGGGAGGCGTCTTTTAGCCCCGCCGGAGGTTAAGCCGAGCACGTGGCTTATTGGCTCACCGAGGCTGTGAAAACGTCTGTCATCTCGGGAGAAAAACGCTTGCAATTTCAAATTAACGAGACCTCTCCTTTTTTTCATCCAAAGGAGAAAACTTGCAGCTACGCTCTCCCTTTTTCTGGTGTGCGCGGCGGCTGCGGCAGCCGGCGGTTCTTATTTCACTGACACTGTCGACTTTGGGGAGGAAGAGGAGGCTTAACTTTTATTCTTATGCTCCGTATTGAAGCTACTAATTTTAACATATGCCTGAGACTTCTAATGTGGTCAATAGTGGAATGAAGTCAGTCCTGATAGGGCGTATTTCTTTGGATAGGAACTGTATAGCTTTGCATTGAACTGAAAGGTTTCAGGCCATCTTTCTCTGATCTCTTTCTGATAACTGTATACTTCTGTATAAGTTTTAGGCGGCTCGGTCGCTGCTGCAGCCCGGAGAAAGCAAAGACGTGAGGTTTCTGCAGCCGAGACCTCTTCGCCGGTCTCCGTTCCCCTCCCCGAGACCCTCCCCGAGATGCTATCTGCGGTTCCCGGCCCTAATGAGAGGGCCCGGCACCTTCTCCATTGTTCAGCCAGTTAAACCTGCACGAACTGAGCCCAGAGCGCGCACACACACACACACACACGCAAAAAAAAAACCCTCTCCTGGGTGAGGTCCTTATCACCCGTGAGTCAAAGCAGCCTCCCAGCGCCGTGGGTCCAACCCATCCCAGCCCCACCGCCGATGGGAGGTGCACA
>NW_009650077.1:32530-33233 GCF_000708025.1 Charadrius vociferus | reverse complement strand
ACGCCTTTTTTTTTTTTTTTTCCCTCGGTTATGCAATGCGCGGCTGAGCTGTTTGCCTTTCGCTGCGAGGGAGGTTTTGGGAGGCCGAGCCGGGAACCCCGTCCCCCAAAATGGGAATGGGAAAGGCAGCAACGCCGGCTCCCTTCCTCGCCATCCCACTGGGGCTGCTATCCGTTCCTAATCCCTTCCCCTTCTCCTCTTTCCAGGCACCCCAGTGCTCCCACAGCCTCCGGCCCCGCTCCCTTTTCCCCGTGGGCTCCTCCACGCCGCGAGAAGAGCTCGCTGCATCCCGGGCGGACCCTGCCATGTCCCAGCCGGAATAATTCGTTACACCCCGAGTGGCGGTTGCAGCCCCGTTTCGCATCGCTGTGCCCTCTGGGACCGCTGACACCGAGTCCCGTTGCGCTTCTCCCCGCGGGATGGAAGAAGCACAAGCGCCCCCCCGAAGGGGACAGCGTGGCACGGGGCACGGTACCATGTCCCCGCAACCCCACAGGACCCTCCCCAGCACCGGGTCTCTCCTCGCAGCCCTCTCTGGCGAGCAGAGGCTCGAGCAGCGCCTTCACCTTCCAGGCGGTAGGTTTATCTGCTCCACCGCAGACCCGCTTTCATGCTGGAGAGCTTTGAAGATAAGGGAGGGCTCGGGAGAGCGGGTGTCTGAGGCTCCGGCTGCCGGGGCTGGGGGGGGGATTTCTGGGCGTGC
>NW_009650077.1:30580-32021 GCF_000708025.1 Charadrius vociferus | reverse complement strand
CGTCCCCCTTTGCCACAGGACTCCTCCTGCACCAGCTCCCGCCTGGGCTTCGTTTTTCCCGCAGGGATGGCCGTGGGGATGGGGAGAGCCGGGGCCGGGCTTTGAAACCAGTGGGTGAGCATCCCCTCTGCCATAACCACGGCCATCACTGCCTCCGGCACCCGAGGAAAGCAGCTCAGGGGCTGAAACGAGGGCAAAACCCGGTCCCCACAATGACATTTTGCCGGCACGAGGGACCACGCGCACAAGCCATCGGAGCCGGGAAACTCCAAGTCCCACCTAACAAAAACCGGTGCAATCCCAGCACCGGCTGCCACCAGGAATGGATGTGGCCCAGAATTCGCCATTTTTATTTTTAAATAAAACGGCAACTTTTCGTGCTGAAAAAAAAATGACCTTATTCTCAGCTCGACAAGCAGAATCGCGATGGCAGGAGATTTTTATTTTAAACCGGTTCCTTTCATGTTTCCACTTACAAAAAGCCAAATGGAGGATGGCCTTTATTTGAGATTAAAGGGTTACGGTCAACTTGAAGTCTGCTGAGATTTCAGCAAAATAATACATAATGAAGGCAGAAGCAGGTACTCGACTGGCATCGGCTGCCGGGGCTTTATTATCTTCAATTTTGCAACACCTATTGGTACCTGCCGGCAACCTGGCCCAGGGACTTCAAGGAAAACATTGATTTACCCCAGCTGCTGGGCTCAGCCGGCCGGGATTAACTCCCACCAGCTGAGGGGATGGGCTGTTCGGGGGTACCGGTGATGCTCTCCATGTTTCCTAAGGAAACGAGATATCTATAATCATGTATCTGGTCTGTTCGTCCTCAACCATGTTGGGTCCAAAGGTAAAGATACCCATCGTAATAGCGCAGATGCTGAGCTGCTACAGGTTGTATGGAAATAGTTATCCTCTACAAGAGACCCCATACACGCTGCGGGGAAGGTGACGCTGCCACGCCGTGGCAGGGGGTACCCCAAGGTGTGAAGCATCTTTGGTCCAAACCCCACAACCCGCCCATCATCCCTGTACTGGGTCTGCCTCTCCCCGGGCAGGTCACCCAGTGATGCGGCACTGCCAGGACTCTCCAAAAAACCTGCCCTAAACTAATTACTGTAATTAAGCACGGGGTGTGATGGAGGGCCGGGGATGGGCATCCCAAGGCAGAGCTGCTCCCGGGGAATGGAGCCGGGCTGGGCTGCTCCGACGCGGGGAGGGGGGGAGTTGTCAGCCCCTGCTCCTTAACACCCTGACAAGCTTATAACTATTTCATTTGTTACACTGTGAACCTTTTTAAATTAATGAACATAAGGTTGTCACGGTTGCTGTGGCGACGACACGTTGCCGGGGCAACGGCAGCGATGCAGAGCCTGCGGAGTGTAATCAGGGGTCAGGCTAACGATGGAGCCGGGATGCGTGTGGGGGCTGCGGGAAAGGGGCA
>NW_009650077.1:29795-30515 GCF_000708025.1 Charadrius vociferus | reverse complement strand
AGTGGGAAACCCTCAGTTGCGGCCCTTCCCTGCCGCTGCCTCCTCGACCCCAGGGGGCAAAACCGCCTCGACACCCCGGGTCCCTGCATGGCCCGAGGGTGTGGGTGCTCCGAGCGAGCCCGAACCCACCAACGGGGAACACAGCTGAGCTGCAGACCCCATCCCACGGTCACACCGCATCCCCTTCCCGTCCTTCCCGGCCCCCGCGGGTCTGTCCGGGTCTGTGTCCCCCCTCCCTTGCAGTGGGGGTCCACCCGCACCACGAGTGGTGCCAAAGCAGAACAGACACGGCCGTGGGGCAAAACCGCACCTCCAGGTCCCCTCCTGAAGGGACATGGGGACAACGGGGTGGTATGGGGACGGCTCACACGGCCTCGCTCTTCCCGCCAGGCAGGGGCTGGGGGCAGGGACCGGGATGCCTCGTCCCACCGTCGCAGCCCTGCCCCGGCATCTCCCCACCCTGGGGGGTCCGGAGGCCGTGTGTGAGCCACAGCAGTGGAGATTTTGCAGCCACAAAACTCTTTAAATGCATTTCTTTTCCCCCACACCAGCAACGTGCTGGGAAAGGACGGGGAGGGAGGGGACAACTGAACACCTCTGCAAAAAATCTCACCAAAGGAGGACTTGGGGGTGTTGGTGGAGGAGAAGCTCATCGTGAGCAGGCAATGCGCACCGGCAGCCCAGCGAGCCCCCGGCATCCCGGGCTGCATCCCCGGCAGC
>NW_009650077.1:28206-29425 GCF_000708025.1 Charadrius vociferus | reverse complement strand
GGTGATCCCCTGGGGCAGGTTGCCCCGAGGAGCTGTGGCTGCCCCATCCCTGGAGGTGTTCAAGGCCAGGTTGGACGGGGCTTGGAGCAACCTGGGCTGGGGGGAGGTGGCCCTGCCCAGGGCAGGGGGTGGCACTGAATGGTCTTTAAATGTCCCTTCCAACCCAAACCATTCTGTGATTCTATGAACTTTGGAGCAGGAAAATGCCTTTGCAAGGTCTCCAGGGAAGTGGGCTACAAACTCTTTTAAGTCCAAGCCGAAGGACCTCCAGCCCATCTCACTGCCCAGGGTGCAGCTCGGCAGCCCCACGCACACGGTGCTGCACAGATGCCACCGTGCACATGTCGTCCATGTCCGGGGACCCCGTGGGTGCCACCCCGCAGGGACAGCGGTGGGTCCGGTTGCCCCAGGGAAGGCAAAGCCCTGTGCGGGGGGAGACTCCCCAACCCCGTGGGATTGGGCAAAGCGACGGGGCGAACCCTGCGCTGCCGGGACGAAGGGAGCGGGGTGCGGGATGGGAACCGTCCCCTCCCCAGCGCAGGCTGCGGTGGCCGCCCTCCGCTCGGGGCAAGGCGGCCAGCCCTTCTCTGCGGCTGACATCTCCCCGAGACCAAAACCCCAGGGTGTGAGCGGGAGAAAAATGAGGTGGGGAAGGCGAGTTTCGGGGCTGGGGATTTCTCTGCCTCTGGGCTCGTCCTGGAGGGGGGGCCGTCGGCACGGAGGAGGGTAGCCGTGTCCCCAGCAGCCCTCACGGACACCCCCGAGGTCCCTGCAGCATCGCAGGGCTGCGCACGGGCTTTTTCTCCGGCCCTTTCACGGTACGTCTGAGCCAAACTCTGTTCGCACCCTGACCCCCCCCGCCCTGAGCCCTGCGGGTGGGAAAACGGGTGGTTGGTACGAACCACAAAACACCAACGCCCTTCCCAGCCCTGATGCACATGTAAAGTAAAATATATTTTAAATATATATAAGAAATATATTTTTAATGTATTTTTAATATATCTATGACATTTTTATGGGGGTTATATATTTTTTCCTATATATATATATTTTTATATATATATTTCCCATATATATATCTATGTATTTTCAAAAACCCTCCCCAAAACCAGCACAACCGCATTTTCTCATCTCGCTTTTGAAGGCAGGGTTGTGCGGGGCTGCTGGAAGGAGGACTGACCCATCGCGGGCGAGCACCCGCGTCCCACCCTTTGGGGGT
>NW_009650077.1:27220-28162 GCF_000708025.1 Charadrius vociferus | reverse complement strand
CGCGGCCCCGAGCCCCACTCTTTGTGCTGAGGTTTCATAAGCGCGCACGTGCAACGCTGCCGTACGGCGGAAGATCTTTCTCAGAACCCTTCCAGCTCTACCGCCTGTCAGGGAAACGTCTAAATATTTCTATTTTCCCCAAATACGTTTTTTCGTCAGAATAGGAAAGGGGGGGAAAAAAATTACGAAAAGAAAAAAATAAAAAATCATGGAAACATTGAAATCCACCTCAGGGTTTGACCAAAAGCAGCTCTCAGAATTGGGAGGAGGATGCACCCTCCGGCCCCCCCAGGGACGGACCCGGACGCCTCTCTCGGGGCTTTGCCGGGTTGTAGCGTACCATAAAGCCCTTTTCCCGGACTATTGATGGAGGTGAAGCACGTGGAGTCCCAGGGGGACGATTCGCCGTGCTATCTCCCGAGGATATCCACCGCCAGCGAGAAAACAGGGAGCAGAGCGGAGCCTGGCTCTCCTCGCGTCCCAGATAATGCTGTCACCCCACAGAACCCAGGCTCGTCCCGGCGAGCTCAGCAGAGAGGCCAAAGGGTGAAGGAGATATGTCAGAGTCTCCCTCCCGCTGTTAAAAGCGGCACTGTGACGCCCAGGAGGGACGAGTGTCCAGGAGACCTTCCCCGGCTGGCCCCGGCTCTGCTCTCCGTCACTCCGCAATCAGCCGCGGGAACTGCGGCGAAACCTCATGAGTGCAAATCAGGAGAGGGAAAAAAAAAAAAACCCAAATTAAAAATTAAAAGAAATAGAATAAATAAAATAGAATAATTAAAATAAAATGAAGTAAAATAAAATAAAGTAAAACAAAATAAATTAAAATAAAATAAAGTAAAATAAAGTAAAGTAAAATAAAGTAAAGTAAAATAAAATAAAGTAAAATAAAATAAAGTAAAATAAAGTAAAGTAAAATAAAGTAAAGTAAAATAAAGTAAA
>NW_009650077.1:22061-26991 GCF_000708025.1 Charadrius vociferus | reverse complement strand
CATCACCCCGGTCCCTTGCTCCCACTCCACCCACCCCACCACCACCGCTGCCGCTTTTCCTGGGGGAGGACTGCGCGAGTCATGTTTGTGTGTGTCCCCCATGACTGAGCTGGGCAAGACAACGCTTATCTTTCCAAGAGGGTCATTTCCAGAGGCCAAAATATGACCCGGCAGCCAAACCGCAGCTTCCCCTTCCAGCAGCACCAGAGTCAGCATCATGTGCCCGGGGTGATGCTGTGCTCCCTCCCTCCCTCCGCTTTCCTTTTTTATGTGCAACAATTTAAAAAAAAAAAAGGGGGGAAAAAAGCAAGGAAGGAAAAAAAAAAAACCCAAAACATAAGGAGCCTGGCCTCACGGAGCCCTGCAAATTCAAGCCAGGGCCAGCGTCGGAGAGGAAAAGACCAGCAAAATCTGCTCCGGCAGCAGTCAAGGCTAATTAAATAGCAAATGCATCCGTTCCCAAAGGATTCGGCACTTTCTCGCTGCAGCTGCCGCCGACCTGCGGCACGACCTTGGGCTGCAGCTGAGCGTCGCTGCCTCTCTCACGGTGGCTCGGCACCCCAAAACCCCGGGCACGGCCGCCTGCGTGCTCTGGCCCCGGCTCAGCCGGGGGGCGCCGGGTGCCACGGGACATCTCTCCCCGTGCTCTCCGCCGGCCGCTCTCCCTTCCCTGCCCTAAAGTCAAAGTCACTCGTGCAGAAAGTACCTGCTGGCTCTTAACGTCTCCAGGCGCTAATCCCGTTTTACAGCTTAAGGCAGCATCTCGCCACGTGATGGGTTGGAAATAGCCCCCGACCCACGGCCAGCCCCACTGCTCCCTCGCCGGGGCCGGGACCCCCCCGTTTTATTGCGTGAGCCCCAATCCCAGGATTTCCTTCCTCCCGTTCCCCGGGGCTCCCGTTTCTCCTCCTCAATCCCAGGGACAACCTGTCACCTCGCTCCCCTTTTTCCCCGGTCTCTCCCATCCACCTCCGCTCCCTAATCCCTCCTAATCCTCATTTCTGCCTCTGCGTCGGAAAGCGTTATCGAGCTCCCTCGTCTAACTCGGGAGCAGAGAGAACTCACTATCTCTCACCCCAATCTCTTCCATAGTCTATTTTCTTCCTGCCCAGAGTTGATTTCCCTCACCTAATTGCCCGGAAAGCTCTTTTCCCTTCCTCTAATCAGTCTGGAGCAGACTTTCTCTAGATAATTGTGCCGAGACCTGATCACCCTTCTCATCTCCGTCTCTCCAACACTCCCATTTCTTCACTAAACTCATCTGCCGGAGCCGCGTTCCTTGGTCTAATTATTTCAAGGCTCCGTTGAGTTACTTAATTGCTTGCTTGTCTGGCGCCTGTATCTGAGAGCTCCCAGAGCATCTGGGACGGGACCGGGGTGTGCGTTACCCAGGTACAACCGCGTTTCCAGCAAATAAACTTGCTCCAGGTGCGTGACGCTGTGAGCCTGGGGCAAAACCCGCTTTAGGAAAGGGAATTCTCCAAAATGAAGGAGTTGCTGCTTCCCTCGGGTGGAGGAGCGGGACCTCCTCGGTCTAGAGGAGCGGCCGCCTGGAGATGCTTTGCTGCATCCCACGATGAGTTGCCCGGGGGCTCGCGCTAGCCACGGCCAACAATAACCTCACCTTGAGGCCAGGCTGTGAATTTGCTTGTGCAAGCTGAAATAGGCCGTTAAACTCAGCCGGGTACCCCAGATCGCCACAGCCCTTGGAGGATCCAGCTGGCACTGTTTTCATCCCCATCCCATCCCCATCTCCACCCCCATCCCCAACCCCATCCCCATCCCATCCCCATCCCCATCCCCATCCTCATCCTCATCCTCATCCCCATACCCCCATATCCCCATATCCCCATATCCCCATATCCCCATATCCCCATATCCCCATATCCCCATATCCCCATATCCCCATATCCCCATATCCCCATATCCCCATATCCCCATATCCCCATATCCCCATATCCCCATATCCCCATATCCCCATATCCCCATATCCCCATATCCCCATATCCCCATATCCCCATATCCCCATATCCCCATATCCCCATATCCCCATATCCCCATATCCCCATATCCCCATATCCCCATATCCCCATATCCCCATATCCCCATATCCCCATATCCCCATATCCCCATATCCCCATATCCCCATATCCCCATATCCCCATATCCCCATATCCCCATATCCCCATATCCCCATATCCCCATATCCCCATATCCCCATATCCCCATATCCCCATATCCCCATATCCCCATATCCCCATATCCCCATATCCCCATATCCCCATATCCCCATATCCCCATATCCCCATATCCCCATATCCCCATATCCCCATATCCCCATATCCCCATATCCCCATATCCCCATATCCCCATATCCCCATATCCCCATATCCCCATATCCCCATATCCCCATATCCCCATATCCCCATATCCCCATATCCCCATATCCCCATATCCCCATATCCCCATATCCCCATATCCCCATATCCCCATATCCCCATATCCCCATATCCCCATATCCCCATATCCCCATATCCCCATATCCCCATATCCCCATATCCCCATATCCCCATATCCCCATATCCCCATATCCCCATATCCCCATCCCCATCCCCGTGGTAGGAGCTGCGGCGTTTCCCTTTAAGGGCTCTGCTCCCCTATTCTCGTTATCGCCCGGCCTCCTCCTCTTTCCCAGGCTAATTGATCAACTGTTTTGTTTTCTTATCAAATTGCTCTCGGCCTCTGATGCTCCTTTAATCAATTCGCAGCCCTATCTGCTCCGAGGACCGCCGGGAGACCTTTCTGTGCAGCCACTGCTGTATCTAATCGCTCGGGGACTTTACCTAATTGGTGTAAAACCTGATTTCTTTCTCTAATCGCTCCGAGGCCCTGATTCACTTATCTAATCGCTCCAAAGCCCAGGCCTTGCACACCTCTCTCCGGAGCTCCGGCATATCCTTCTCCATAGGTTTTTCCACACACACACCCCCCCCGCAGGTGGCCGGGCTCTCTTGACTCCCTAATCCCCCCCTCCGGCTGCTTGATCTCTTTAACTAATCCAGCCAAGATTTGGCACCCTGGCCCGGCTGCTCCCCTGACCCAGTGCTGGGAAGAGTAAACCCACCACCGCGGGCAGATTTGCTCCGTCTCACACCCCCACGCTCCCCCCACAAACCTGCCGCCGTGGGGTTTTTGCCTCCCCCACCAACGGTCCCCTGGGAAGGGCGACGCGTGTCGCCAGCGCCCGGTCCCCTCGTGCCATCCCGGAGATGAAGGTGCAAAAAGGGTCACCCCCCACCACCACCACATTGCCAAAGGAATCTCTGCCGGGACGGGGTGCGCCGGCTCGACCAGTTCCCAGTCTGCTGCACCCACTGGGATGGGCATGGGGAGGGGACAGCGATGGGACGGAGGTGACCGGCACCCCAGGGTTTGCCACCCCTCTCTGGCGGCGTCCGGCTCCATCGGCCCCTCTACCGCACAGGGACCGATGTGGCGGTGAGGGGCAGGAGCACAACTCACCCAAACCCTTTCTTTCCTCCCGGTGAGTCACGTCCGCTGATTCAGGCGAAAGAAGTTGACAGAGGGGGGGGAAAAAAACATTCGCGAGCACCAGCCTGGGAGGATCCCAGGGCTGCGGACGGCGTGTCAGGAACAGAGCAGAGCGGAGATTTATTCATTTTTATTTTGAATTTTTTTTTTTCCCCTGGAGTGTCACGGAAGGAGAGCGGGGCCCGGCCCGGGCTGGCCGGCAGTGTCACCGCTCGCCGAGCCCCGCACCACGCAGCCCGGCCAGGAGCGCCCAAATCCTGCCTTCCCGCTCCAGCAAACCCTCGCGCTCTCCCTTCAGCGACGGGGCAGACATTCCCTGACCCCGTGCCTGTTGCTCCAGTCCCCTTTGGTCCCCTCCGGCCGACGGTTCCAGCCCCGGAGCTCATTCTTTCCCCTGGAGCATCCGTGCTGAGCAAAAGCTTCCCCTTCCCGTGGCCGCGGTCCCCGGCCCACGCTGGCTCAGCACCACAAGGTCGCTCCTTCCTCGCCCTCGGTGGGGTGACTCACGGCTTTCTGCTCAGCCCCACACCAGGAGCTTTTTGGGGCAGAAAGTGCTGCCCCAACCCTTTCCCCGCTGCCCTATCCTGGGAGTCGGATGCGGCTTCACATCCCACCTCTGTCCTCTTCTTGCTTTCCCTTGCTCCCGAGACCTGGGCTTGGGCTGACGCCACAGCCAGGGATGCTGCGATGGAATCGGTACCCAGAGGCGGCGATGGGGCTGGATGCGAAGGAAATGGGATTTGGGTCCCCCCTGGTATCTACAGCAAGGGTGCAAGAGAGCCGGGGCCTAATCCTTGCCCTCCCCGTGGGGAAGAGGGAACAGGATGGTGAATCGCCATACTTTGCGATTTTTCAGACCCTTATCGGAGCAAAGCGGTGCGTTTTTCCCCCACCCGGTGCTTTTATTCCCCGCCGTGAGATGGTTCCAGGTGCCACCAAAGCCCCCCCAGCTCCCAGGGCGGGAGGATGCAGCGGGAGGCAGGCGGATACGCAGCCCCTTCCCGGGTCCCTGCCCTCCGCGCGGGGCCGGGAGCACGTTCCCAGAACCGAGCAGTGGGAATTTGGTGTGTTTATTTGCAATCCAGCGCTGACCCTGGGACTGGGAGGAGAATGAGTCAGCTTCCAGTTCAGGATTCCTCATCGGGCCTCTCCTTTCGGTTAAAACAAGCGCCATTTGGAGATGCGGCAATTAAATCGTTTAATCAAATTGGCACTTCTAACAGCGCGACAAGCTGCAACCTTTGCACGCCGACACTTCTTGCGCGAAGCAAGATGGAAAGCAGCAGAGCCCCCAAAACGTCGGCTTGCAGGAATAACTACCGAGACACCGGGGTCCGCAGGCTCCGGGAGGATGGTGCCCTGGTCCCCGAGGAGCTCA
>NW_009650077.1:21369-22025 GCF_000708025.1 Charadrius vociferus | reverse complement strand
CGGCGGATACGCAGCCCCTTCCCGGGTCCCTGCCCTCCGCGCGGGGCCGGGAGCACGTTCCCAGAACCGAGCAGTGGGAATTTGGTGTGTTTATTTGCAATCCAGCGCTGACCCTGGGACTGGGAGGAGAATGAGTCAGCTTCCAGTTCAGGATTCCTCATCGGGCCTCTCCTTTCGGTTAAAACAAGCGCCATTTGGAGATGCGGCAATTAAATCGTTTAATCAAATTGGCACTTCTAACAGCGCGACAAGCTGCAACCTTTGCACGCCGACACTTCTTGTGCGAAGCAGGATGGAAAGCAGCAGAGCCCCCAAAACGTCGGCTTGCAGGAATAACTACCGAGACACCGGGGTCCGCAGGCTCCGGGAGGATGGTGCCCTGGTCCCCGAGGAGCTCAGCTCTCCTGCTGCAGCCCCCAAAGCGGTAACACGCATCCCCGGTGCTGCTTTGGCTGCACTGAGCGGATCGGGGCCCCCAGGGACAAATTCTTCGCCCACCCCCTGACTGCTCTGCCCTGGGGACGCCGGGGGGCACACACGGCTCCTGCTCTGATGGATGTCAGCGCTCCCACGGCTGCGGGAGGGACTTTGGCAGCATCGCCATCCTCCCCGAGCTCCCTCTTGGCCCCTCTCCCCTCCTCTGTCCTCTCACCCCC
>NW_009650077.1:20116-21125 GCF_000708025.1 Charadrius vociferus | reverse complement strand
CCCCTTAAGCCCCTCTTTCCTCCCTCATCCCCGGTCCAGGCCTCTCTCAGAGGATGCCACAGCCCAGGGGTGCCAACCAGTCCCCATCCCAGACTCACCCAGGAGGGCAGGAGCTGAGCCGGGCACAAAGGTGACCCCCCCATCAAGCCCCCCTGTCCCAAAACTGTCCCCATCCTCACCGGGGCGTTCTACCGGGCCGGCAGCTTCGCCCTGCTGAGCCCAGCCCCGGCTCCTCGCTGGTACCCGCGATGCTCCAGCATGGCATGTCTCCCCAGGGTTGCCAAAGCAACGGCAGAAACACAACAAACAGCAACAACACACAGCAGACAGTCGGCAAACATTCCCCTCTTATTTTCTCCCCAGTTCGGTTTGTGCTTTTTCCCCTTCTCCCACGAGGAAGCTGCTACCATCGGAAGGGAACAACAATATTATTCCTTAAGCGCACCAAGCCTGCGCCATCCCAGCGGGAGCCGCCTTGCCAAGCTGCCGGCGCTGCCGGGAAAGCGGCTGCTACTGGGGAGGAGCCCCACAAACCCGCGCCGAACCCCCAAATCCCACCCGGGGAGGCCGGAGCTGCTCACCTACCTCCTGGGTGCCGCGGGAGAAGTCTTCGTGAGCTGAGGAACCGGGGCTGTGCCAAAGCCAGGTTGGCCGAGTAAGGTGAATCCCTCCTCCTCGGCAGCCGCCGGTGCTTTGCCGGGCTGTTGGGATTATCCTGCCCTCGGTGCTGGCACGCAACTGATACGGCGTGACTTTATCCAACCGCGTGTTTTGGGGGGGGTCCGGGACTCAGCACCCTTTCGCATGGGGTGCGGAGCACACGAGCATCCTCAGGGCTGAAGCCGGAGCAGGCAGAGGATGCGGGTGCACCCGTGCGGGGGGTCTTGGGTGCACGGACACCCCGGGGCTCGCCGAGGCAGTGCCGCAGCGGCGGTGGCGAAGGGGGATTAGTGGGCGCAGCGTGGGGCGCGGGCTTTCAAAACGGGATTAGCATCGCCGCGGCACGTGA
>NW_009650077.1:18120-20051 GCF_000708025.1 Charadrius vociferus | reverse complement strand
CGCCCCGGCCGCACCTACCCCCGGCACCCGCTCCGCCGGGCCGGGCAGCCCCCGAGCTGACGGCATCGGGGTTCTCGGCAGCAGCTTTCTGAGCTCAATTTAACAACTTTTCATACTTTTTGGGTTCGTGCCTTCCTGCGAGCGTACTGGAGTAGACAGAGGATGCTCCCAGGACGACCACAGCTCCCAGCCACCAACCTTTCTGCTCTGCCCCATCCCATCTCACCTCTCTCTCCCTAAAATCTGGGCAATCCCAGCCCCGGCACCCCGTTTCCCAGCCCCAGGGTGGGTCTGGTGGCACCTATCCCCACCGATTACACTTGGCAGCTGCCTCCAATCTCCTTAACTCCCGCGAAGGCCGAGTCCCACGGGCTGCAGCGTTATCTCCGATGCCCCGCGAGCCAGCCTGCTTAGATCCGAAATACTCACCGCGTATCCCATGCCCCACACCATTTTCCTCTCCCTCTTGCACACACATATATACACTTACATGCAGACTTCTGTTAACCCTCTCTCATACCCTTTTTTCCTCTTTTATTTTTTTTATTCCACCCATCTGGCAGCTCATTTATGCTCCTGGAGGCAATTACGGCAATAAGTAACGAGGCAGAGGGAGCGGGACTGGTGTTGCTAAGGGGCTGCGTGGCAACTGGGGATGTGGCGCCTTCACCAGCACCGCGCGCAGCGTGGCACGGCCGCCAGCTCCTCTGCAGAGCCGGGGACAGCGGATCACAGCCGGGTGCAGGGCTGGGACGTCAGCCAGGGGACCGTGCACAAGCACGGTGTGTGCAGCCATGAAGGGACTGCACGTGGCCCCGGGCGATGGACGGTGCATGGCATTGGATGGCGCATGGGTGCATGGTGCTGGATGGTACATGGCATTGGACGGTGCATGGGTGCATGACGCTGGATGGTGCGTGGCGCTGGACGGTGCATGTCGTTGGACGGCGCATGGCGTTGGACGGCGCCTGGCATTGGACGGCGCATGGGTGCATGGCGCTGGACGGTGCATGGCGTTGGATGGCGCATGGCATTGGACGGCGCATGGGTGCATGGCGCTGGACGGTGCATGGTGTTGGACGGCGCATGGGTGCATGGCACTGGACGGTGCATGGCATTGGATGGCGCATGGCATTGGACGGCGCATGGGTGCATGGCGCTGGACGGTGCATGGCGTTGGACGGCGCATGGCATTGGACGGCGCATGGGTGCATGGCGCTGGATGGCGCATGGTGTTGGATGGCGCATGGCGTTGGATGGTGCGTGGTTGCGTGGTGCTGGACGGTGCATGGCATTGGACAGAGCATGGCATTGGGTGGCGCGTGGTTGCATGGTGCTGGACGGTGCATGGTGTTGGACGGCACATAGGTACATGGTGCTGGATGGTGCACGGTGTTGGATGGTGCATGGGTGCATGGCGCTGGATGGGACCCGCTGAAGCTGGACTAGGTGAAGCATGAGCCTCAGGGGGAGCCCAAATCTCTCCCTTTCTCCCCATCCCCAAATAACACCTTTCAGGGTGGTTTTAGGAACAGCTTGGGGCAGAACCTGACTTTTCTCCTTGTCCCCTTCCCAGTTGCTTGTCCCATTTGGTTGTCCCAGCCTGGGCAAGCGCCACACAGCACCCAGCGCCCCAGAGAAAGGCCAAAGGGCAGAGGAGAGGCCAAGGGCCGTGCATGCAAGGACAAGTCCCTGTCACCCGCATGCCTCAGTCTCATTTTGTCCCAGATTTGGACTGCACACCCTGGGATCAGTGCGACCAATCCATCCCTCCAGCCGCGGCTACGCCATGTGTGCTTACAGCACGGTGACATCCAGGAGGGAGGATAGAATCACAGTTACTGTAGAGTCATAGAACGGTTTGGGTTGGAAGGGACCGCAAAGACCGTCCAGTGCCACCCCCTGCCCTGGGCAGAGCCACCTGCCCCCCG
>NW_009650077.1:15489-17549 GCF_000708025.1 Charadrius vociferus | reverse complement strand
CCCCCGTGGCGGGCTCCCGGGCTCCGCCCGTCCGCTCCGCTTTCCCCCAGCTTGCAATGACATCTAGTGGAGCTGCCTTGGGAAATGGTTCGGCCCCACAGGTCTCTTTCAGCATTTCCAGGGCTCCATTTCCCCCTCCAACCGCCTCTTCAGAACGTGTGGGCAGAAGCCAAAACCCCGGCAGCCCTGAGTCGGGGCCGGCCACTGCTGAGCTTTCCAAAAGCCAAAAAAATCACCTTTTCCAACAGCAAAAACCGAATCCCCTCCAGTCTGTGCTGAGACTGATGCAAGGTGCGTGCTTAACAAAGAGCTGGGGTTGATCAGCATGATGCAGACCCCCCTCCATCCCCAAAACAGCACAAATAAATGGTTTCAGGGTGTCAAACGCCGCTCCTGCAGAGCCAATGGCTGCCTCAGGAGGTGGCTGGTGGCAAACAAACTGCACCGAGCCCCAACCAGAGAAGCGCCCGTTCTTCTTCCTCCAAAGGCAAGGGAAAAAGAATATAAATATGGTAACCAGAAGAAAATAAATTGTGGTGAGGGGTAACATGCAGCAGCATCTCCCAGGGACCGTGTCCCCGCTGAGGGCGCAGCACCCAACGGGTTAACCGCAGCCCGGTCCTATTTTAAATCCGGCAAAGTGCTGCAGCTTGATCCCGCTTCATTCCTTTAGAGATATAATCACAGCCTTTCCGAGGAGTAATCATAGTATTTATTTAAGAATTAAACATGTCTGAAAGTGGCCTAAATTCCCCCCTGCGCGAGAGCTGAGTCGGTGCCTCAGCGCCTGACTCAGCGCTGCTTCGAGGCAGCCGGTTCCCGGCGAACGCGGCGACGATGCCCGGTGCACCTCGCTTCAGGCACGGGGTGCTGTAGGAAAGGTCAAACCCCTCAAAGCCCCCGGTAAGCCAAAGGAGGGGCGGGTGAGGACCAGAGAGCTGCGCTTTAAGGAGAAACAACCACCCGGAGCCATTCTGCATTTTCTTAGTTGTATTTATTGAGAGTAAATACGGCACAGCACACGCGGTGGCAGCTTTTAAATGACAGAAGGGAAAGAAAACAACAGAAAAACCCATAAAAACCTCACAAACAAACATCATGATCCAAAGACAAGACAAACGCCTATCGATGAGGGTACCTATAGATGAGGGTACCGTTGAGCCGCCTCGAGGCGCTAAGGCAGTTACCAAAGCAGCGATGAAGGAATCTTTGGAAATGATTTGGAATCATTTGGAATGGAAAATTTGGAATGGAAAACCATTCAGGTTCCCTCCAAAAAATAAGAAGCTCCTGAGAGCAGGTTTGAGACCTGCTGCTCCCGCGCCCGAAGGAGACGGGGCCGGGAGAGGGCATGGGACCACCACCGGTTCCTTCTCCATCACGGGGAAGAAGCTTACAGGGAGGAGAAAGAGCTTTAAAAACAGCCGTGGCCAAACGCGGTCATTATGCCAGACTTTCAAACTAATTAAGCACCAGAGCAAATCAACAGGGGACGGAGCAGCCGCCATCCCGGCTGAGACGGGCGCTTGGGGTTGGCTCCACACCAGCTGCCAGGCACCGACGGGGTCCAGAGGAGAGGAGAGGTCTCCAGCAGCATCCCGGGGACAGCAGCGGCTCTGGGCCACCCTCCTCTCTTTCCGCCCCCAGCCTGGCTGAGAGCAGGCAGGGAAATTCATTTTTAAAAAACCAAAATTCTCCTATTGCACCTTAATTTACTTACCAGAGAACAGCCCACGGGTGTCTTCACACACCATTATGGCCTCTGTAGTCTCCCCGTCTCTCCCTACCCCCATATAAAGTCTAATTCCGATGTCTTCATGACAATCATCTGATGTCTAATTCTGACATCATCTTCCCCACCTCCAGCAGGAGGAAGAAAAAAAACTATATATATTAAAATACCTTTATTTCATCACTAAAATCATGTGTAGTGTCCAGAAATCCATAGTGTCCTTCAGCAGCCGGCAGCATTCCAGCCAAAAACGCCCACAAACCCTCCCAGATTTTAAAAGCTACGTGCGCTGCAGAAGCTGCGGCAGGCGCCACCCTCCCCCGGGGGG
>NW_009650077.1:9246-15347 GCF_000708025.1 Charadrius vociferus | reverse complement strand
GCAGCCGGACAGGAAGCTTCATTGCAAGCAGCCGCTCTCCCCGCCACGGGGACACGCCGGCCACAGGGACACCGACCCCGCGGCATCACCCCCCGCAGCCCTCCCCACCCCTGTTACTTCTTGAAGAACTTCTTGTTGAGGAGGAAAATGAGCAGGTTGACGTTGACCTTGGCCTTATCGAACATCTTCATGACGGCTACGCCCTCGTACTGCAGCTGCAGCAGGTCCTGCGGGAGAGGGGACCGTCACCGATGCCAGCCCCCACCGTGGGGGCTGTCCCACCCCCTCTATCCCACCCAGCTGCAGCATCCCCCAGGAGAGAGGGGAGCCAGAACGGAGCTGGCTTTGCGTCAGGGACATGCTCGGTGAGGCTGTCCCCAACCTGGGGTAGGGCTTCCCACAGGCTCCGAGTCCCATCCCGTCCCCCCGAAACCAGCCGGGTGTGGGGACACCATCCACCCCCGGCACCCCCAGGCTGCCCCGGCAGCCCCAGGATGGGGTCCCCCACCTGGTAGTGCAGTTGGAACCGCTCCATGTCGATCCCCATGAATTTGGCTTTCACCTGGAACCTGCCCGCTTCCTCGCAGGGGACGATGTCGAAAATCACGTTCCTGAACCTGAAGGGAAGGAGCCGCTCGCTACCAAAAAGGGACTTTAAATGCGGCTTTAAACTCAACCAAGGAGAAGGTCACCCACCCAGCGTAACCCCCATGGCACACACGAGGCCAAACCCCCCTTCCAAATCCCAACTTCCCCACCGTTCTCCTGGCGATACTCAAAACAACTCACCCCATGTTTGGGTGGGGGGACGATGGTGGGCCCACATGCACCCTCCTCCCGGGCTATTTTCCTCTACCCACCCAAGCTTTGCTCTGCCATAGCTCATCCCACCGCACCAGGGGGTACGTACTGGCTGAGCGGCAAGTCCTCGATCTCCAGCAGCACCCCCTTCTCGAACAGCCGCGCCGCCGTGTAGTGCAGCGACGGCAGCTTCTTGTTCTTCCCGCTGACCCTTGAAGAGAAGGGACCACCACGCTCAGAGCTGGGCTCCAGCCACACCTTGGGACCCCCAACATCTCCAGCACTCACCACATCCAGATAGCAATGATAAAAAATATATTTTTTTTTTTTTTTCTAAAAAAATATCGGCTTCTATTAAGGAAACGTACTTGTTGCTGGCTGCCAGGTTGTCGAGGCAGGTCTTGATGTACTGGTTGTAATAATCAATTTGCTCCTCGTAAAACAAGGTCTTGGCGTTGAGGCCCTGCAGGGTCTGTCTCAGCTTCAGGAGCTCCCCTTTGCGGTGCTGCCGGTACCGCCTCTGGTTGCGGATGTCCTGGAGGAAACGAAGCCGTCCGAGAAAGCCGATATAAGTCATTCTGAGCTTTACCAGAGCAGGATGTCAGGTGGGTTTAGAGAGGTGTCCCCCCCACACACCTTAGCCAGCTCGTTGATGAGCTCCTGGTACTGATGGGTAGAATCCACCAGCCCCAGGCTCTCCAAGCACCGCAGGTTACGGATGATCTTGCGCTTCTTCTCCTCCATGGACAGTTGGCTGTTGGCAGCCAGGGAGCGGTTGCGTTTCAGCTTGGCAGGGGTCTGGGCGTCCCGCAGCGCTCGCCTGTGCATGAGACGGTCGTGGGAGGCTTCCTAGGGACAAGAATCACAGAATGGTTTGGGTGGAAAGGGACCTTTGAAGACCATCCAGTGCCACCCCCTGCCCTGGGCAGGGCCACCTCCCCCCAGCCCAGGTTGCTCCAAGCCCCGTTCAACCTGGCCTTGAACACCTCCAGGGATGGGGCAGCCACAGCTGCTCGGGGCAACCTGCCCCAGGGGATCACCACCCGCACAGCCAACAATTTCTTCCCCAGATCGCACCTCAATCTCCCCTCTGTCAGTGTCAAAGCGTTCCCCCTCGTCCCACGGCTCCCCTCCCTGATCCAGAGTCCCCCCCAGCTCTCCTGGAGCCCCTTTAGGCACTGGAAGGGGCTCTGAGCTCTCCCAGCATCTCCGGGGCCTCCTCTGGGCTCGAGCCTGGCACACAGACAGAACAGGACATGAGGAGATGGAGCAGTCAAACCCCCCTCACACACACACACACTTTGATATGAGTCTCTCCTGGCCCAAAACACGTGCACGGAGCCCACCCACGGCTGGAGCACAAGTGTAGCAGCCAAGCCTTTGAGAGGAGCAGGGCAGCTTTTCACTGAGGACTTGTTTGCCATTTGCCCAAGAAGTTTTTTCAGCTCATCCCCAGCAGCAGCCTCACGCATCCCACCTCGTGCTCCGAGGCCCGGGTCCACAGGATCTCCGGAAGGGAATCTCCTGGTTGGGACTGGATCACATCCACCAGCATCTGCTTGGTGCTGGAGACCAGAGGGAGAGCTCAGGCATCTGGACCATCACCCTCCTCCACCAGAGCAGCACATTATTTAGTTGCCTCCCAAGGGTTTCTTGCCCTCCTCGAGCATCCCAGCTGGCATCCCAACCCCCAGGAAGCTCCCCAGAAGCCAACCGAGCCCATCCTCACCTCAGCAGCAAACTCCTCGCATCGCTCTCCTCGCTGCTGGCCGCCGGCACCAGCTTGCTGGTGAGGGTGAGGGAGATCTCCATCTTGCTGAGCTGGGAGAGCGCCTGCTCGGCACTGCTGTCCACTGGGCTGGCAACGCTCTCCCCTGCGAGGGCAGAGAGAGCCCAAGTAGCCACATGCGACTCAAGAGGGTTGGCTTTCCCATGCCCAAAGCAACGCAGCTAGAGCTTCGTGCAAGGAAACCATCCTGATCTCCATCCTCCTCCTGCCGGGTTGGGTGGTGGGACCCAAAGCTCTACCTACCAACAAGGGACTGGACCGTAGGAAGCTCATCGAGATCTTCCAGAAGCTCATGCAGGGGGTCTCCGTGGCACGGCGCGATGCAGTCCTGGTGCTCGAGCAGGAGCTGGACGGTGTGAGGGAGGAGAGTCAGTGGCAAAGGAACATGCAAAGAAACAGGGAGCGAAGGCCAGTTGGGAAGGACACAACGCCCTTTGCAGCCCAGAAGGGGACTGCAGAGTGCTGAGGTTCAGGGAAGGACAAGCAGAATCTGGATTATTTGCTCGCTTAAAAAGGAAAAGAAAACCAAAAGCCAAGAGGAGCTGTGCTGGTGGTGGGATACAGAGGAACGTGATGAAGCACAGCAGAGAGCCCAGGAGGTGGGAGCAGAAGAAATGGAGCCTGCATGTTTGTGAATGAGTTTTATGCCCTTACCTTGTGCGTGTTGATGAGCTCCCCCACTGTGATGTAGATGACCGGTTTGGCCACCGCCACCATCTCCGAGTACTCATCCATATTAAACCTCTCTTCTGGCTCTGGGACACAGCAAGCAGCAGAGATGAACCTCCTGCAGAGAGAGACCTCTTCGGTCAGCCCCAAAAACCCTGCCGCCAGCTCGTAGCTGCCCTGCCACCCCGATGCCACACTGGTGCCCACCTGAACTTGTTGTGGGTGTCCTCCAGGTACTGGTTCACCCCACAGAGATGCGCATTCTCCCCATCGAAGGCCTTGTGGGCAGCCGCGTGTTGCAGCACTTTGGCGATGAAGCCCAGGCTGCGGCGGTGGTCGGGATGCAGGGTCACCCCGGCAGAGATGTCCACGATGTCGAAGCCATCAGGGGCCACCACGGCAGGGTTCATGAAGCGGTAGTAGAGCAGGTTCCCCACAATCTAGGGCACAAGACAGGCTGGGTGTCGAGGAGCACGCAGGCTGGTGGCAGCTCAGCAGGGAAGGTTGTTCTGTCCCTGCACTGCCTGGTGGGACCCTCCCAGAGGGGAGGGCAGCACAGACAAGAGCCCACCATTGGCATTTCCTTAGTGACTCAAGAAAAAGTTGACTTGAAGGCATTTTTAAGTCAAGAGAACTTGACCTTCTGTGGAGGGATACTGGCCCTTCACACGCACACACGGTTGAACCCCACCAAGCCTTCCAGACCCCCCAGCCCTGGGGTACCTTGTCGATCTCCTCCACCGAGGCCTTGGGGAATTTCTCAGCCAAGGAGGTCCTCAGGATTTTGGCCACGTAGCGCATCCCATAGCTGAAGAGAGGGCAGGGAGAGATCCATCAGCATGTGGGGCAGCACCAGGCTCGCCCACCCTGCCCCATCCCTACTACCCATCACCCAAGATGGCCCCAGCCTTGGGTGATGGAGGAGCCCGTAGAAGAAGTTAGCAACTGAAGCATCCTTCAGCTCCCTCCCGTTCCCTGTTGCCAGCCCAGACATCCCTGGAGGAAGCCTTCATCCTCCAAGATCACCCCACAAAGCTCAGCTTCTTCCTTGCAGACACCTCAACACTGCTAGCAAAGAGCTCGGAAACGGAGTGAGAAGAGTCAGCCCACCGGGGCGTTGCTGAAGGAGCAGAAGCAGCAGTGCCTGTTGATCTTTGGATTTCCCCTTGTTGACAACGCAGTAACTCAGTCCTGCAGCAGCTGAGGGGCCGGGAAGCCCCCCATCACCCAACCTTCCTTTCTAAGGCCTTGCGGAAGCTACCTTCAAACCGACAGCGCTGCAGGGATGTGCACGCAAACCAGCCAGATACGTACGGGATCTTGTCGACAGAAGAGGTGATGGCAGAAACAAACTTGTCTGTCATCGCAAGGAGGTTGCGGATAGAAATATCCAGCCGCCTTTGGACCTCGGGGTGGCTGAGAGCCTGCTCAGGGCTGACCTCGTACGGGAGCTTGCTGTGGGTGGAAGACAAGGTCCCCCATCACCATCCCAGTGCCTGTCACGCTGTGATCAGGCTAAGCCTCCTTGCCCAGGGCCTGACCTTCTCTGCCCACTCTGCGACTCGGTCTGGTTGATCCAGGCCTTGTAGATGTCCACAGGATCGGTGCGGATGCTGAGGCTCTTGTCCTGCAGGACCTCCTGCACCGGGCCACCAAGGATCTGCCGTAGGGCATTCTGGCCACGCGCGTTGCGATAGAAGCTGACCACCAGCCGGATCACCGTGGCATTCCCCGTCAGGATGTCATGGACATGGTCCACCTTGGACCTGGGGTGAGAGACAGGCTGGATGGGATGAAGGGCATAGGCCAGTATGTTTGTTCTCCAACGCAGGAGGCAGCAGCCAGAGGAGATGACTGCACCCAAGATGATGCCCCTGGTCCAGCCTTTTCCCAGACCTGTCCCCAAACTGGGGCACCCACGGCCACCCACCTGATCTCCTCCTGCAGCGCCGCTTTGAAGAGCTGGAGCAGCAGGTAAGCCTCCCGTGGGTTGGATGCATAGTTGTAAAGTGTAAAGATCACCGACTCCATGAATTTGGTAGACTTGTTCTGGGGCATCTGGAAGATCAGCCTGGCCAAGTACATAGGCTGGGTCTGCAGGGAGGAGGAACACCAAGCTAACCCCGAGTGTCGTGGGGTGGCAGAGTCCCCAACCCGCTCCCCCAGCTGCAGTGGACACAGCAGAACCCCACCAGCCCCACCTGCAGCAGGTAGAAGAGGTGCTGGTAGGCCTCCAGCTTCTGCCGCTTCTCCTTGCTGAGCGACTTGAGCCCCTTCTGCTTGTCTATGCACATCATCTCCGAGAGCTGCTCTTTGTTCTTCTTGGTCAGCTTCTTGCAGTGGGAGACCACCTCCTGGAGCCGTGCAGGCAAGGAGAGAGAAGCGTTGGGGACTGCCGGCAAGCTCCAGCATTCAGCCCAGCTTCTGGGGAAAGGGAGTCAGAGGCACCTCAATGCTTCTCAACACCTTCAACCACTTCAAAAGTGAAGCGGAGAGAAGTTCAAGCCGTGATGCCAAGGAGGGGAGGACCACCTCTGCGTTGGCTGAACGGGTTTGGGCACCGCGGTAGAGCCGCATGAGGAGGCCGAGATCATCCCCCCGCTGCCGCCGCCATCCCCACCTGCAGCGTGATCCTGTTCTTGACCAACAGCCCGATCTTGATGTCCATGAGGTCCAGGTCGCTCTCCAGCTGCCGGCTGGCGCGGATCCTCTTCACCACCTCCTCCTGCAGCCGCAGCACCTCCGACTCCTCCCAGAAGTCGTGCTGGCTCTGCTCCAGCAAGTGGATGAAGCGCCGGACGATGCTCAGCGGCGGGCTCCTGGCGTGGACTGCAGGGAGGCA
>NW_009650077.1:7383-8980 GCF_000708025.1 Charadrius vociferus | reverse complement strand
CCCCCACCATGCAGGGCCAACGAGGGAGGAGGCAGAGTCCCCTTCCCCATTAATTACAACCACTTCAGAGCGGAGACAAGCAGGCACTTACCCAGCATCCTGTAATCCCCACGGGCCTTGTTAGCTCGCACAAAAGCCTGGATTTTAATTACAGCTTTAATCTGCCAAGACAAACAAAGATGGCGGGGGAGATGTTTCCCCACCGCAACCCTGAAACGCGCGTGGAGAGGAGGAGAGGCAGTCGGCCCCCCGCCTGCCTGCTCCCACTGCTGGGGATCTGCCCGGGATGAGGGTGTCCACAACCCCGGTGGGATTTCAGGATTTCGCCCTCCTTAACCGTGGTTTTCCCTCCGCTTGCCGTATTCCACGTGCTGCAGCAACTCCAGAGGCGCAGCGTCGCTTCCCGCAGCCGACATACGCCTTTCCCCCCCAAAATTTCCTTCCCTCCTAATGGGCATCTTGAAGTCCTTGTTGGGTTTTGATAGAACTGGAGTAGTTTTTTCCTCTCCTCGCACTTAACAGAGCCCAATATTTCAGCTTCCAGACCCACCGGGCACCTTTTCCTTCCCATCTATCCCATACACGGATGCACCAATTTCTCCCCCGAGCTGCGCCGCAAGCGCTCAGGGGGCAGAGGTCCAACCGCGCGCTCCGGACCGTCCCCACAGAAGCTCACGTGCTCCCAGGAGCTGTTTTACTCCCCATATCCCATCGCTCACGTTCTTCCTGAAGTAGCGCAGCCTCTCCTGGTACTTTCTCCGAGCCTGCCACATCCTCACGCCCGCCTGGATCTGGGAGAGACGTTCGAGCGGTTGGAAACGGGTAGGACTCACTTGGCCAAAGCAAATGGGTGGAAAAACCATTGGGATTTTTGCAAGACATTCTCCCCCAGCCCGAGTTTCCCCCATGCCCAGCCTTGCCCTGGTCCAGTTGCTGTATTCTTCCCCGGCTGCGTTTTTACTGGGCATTTGAGCCTTAGTTCACTCCCGCTGCCCTGGTTTTAATGGAGCCAAACAAGTTCGTACACCGCGATCTAACTCATGGAGAAGTCTAGTGAGGCGCGGTGGTGTTGCTTTTTTTTTTTTTCCCCTTTCTTTAAACACTTTCCTCGCTGCCGTTGGGATGCGCAGGGAGAAAGCGGGGAAACGCCGCGCTCGCTGCCGAGCGAGCGGGCGGCGATGCCCAACGTGGGCGCAAAGGGAGAAGGAAGAGTCTCCCAAACCTTTATCACAGCGTCTGTGTTGGCTTGCAGGTAGCGCAGCCGCTCCTGGTAAGTTCTGCGCTGTTTGTAGCCTCTCCAACAAGCCTGGATGTGAAAAAAAAAAAAGACAACCAGCTACCGCGACCTGCGCCACGGTCACTGCCACGTCCGGTTGGTTTTTCAGAGAGTGCACAGGAAGAGAGAGGAATGCAGCACCCAAAGCGGCTGCTGTGAGAAAAAAAATAAACCAGTCCCCCACCCACCTCTGCGGTGCCTTGGGTGAGTCCTGGCTGTTAAATGTAGGGTGGCAAGCACCGGTGCTCACCGGACCCACTGGAGGATGCTGCGAGCAGCCGCCCGTGGTTTACATCCCCCCCACACAGAGGAGGGATGGAT
>NW_009650077.1:3322-7058 GCF_000708025.1 Charadrius vociferus | reverse complement strand
GCAGGACACGGCCCCCACGGCGGCGGCTGCGCGCTCCCCCGGGAGCTCTCCATGGAGACATTAATCACGTTATGTGATCGCACGCGCTGAACGCGGGGCCCGGCTGCCAGCGATGCCCAGAATGCCAGACGGGTCAGGGCTGGAAGGGCCCTCTGGAGCTCCCCCATCCCACCCCCCGCCAGAGCAGGGGCACCTCCAGCAGTGGCACAGGACGGCGTCCAGGCGGGTTTGGGATGGCTCCAGAGGGGGAGACTCCCCCACCTCTCTGGGCAGCCTGTGCCACTGCTCCAGTACCCTCAAAGTAAAGAAGTTCCTCCTCATGTTAAGATGGAACTTCCTATGTTCAAGTTTGTGCCCATTACCCCTTGTCCCATCACTGGGCACCACTGAAAAAAGACTGTGCCCATCCCCCTGGCACCTCCCTTGGAGTATTTGTAAGTATTAATAAGATCCCCCCTCAGTCTTCTTTTCTCTAGAATAAAGAGCCCCACGTCCCTCAGCCTTTCCTCATCAGAGAGATGCTCCAGTCCCCTCAGCATCTCCGTAGCCCTTTGCTGGACCCTCTCCAGCAGTTCCCAGTCCTTCTTGACCTGGGGAGCCCCGAACTGGACGCAGTACTCCAGATGTGGCCTCACCAGGGCAGAGCAGAGGTGAGGATGACCTCCCTCCACCTGCTGGCCACACTCTGCTTGATGCCCCCCAGGATGCCATTGGCCTTCTTGGCCACCAGGATACATTGCTGACTCATGGTCATCCTGTTGGCCACCAGGACTCCCAGGTCCCTTTCCACAGAGCTGCTCTCCAGGAGGTCAGCCCCCAACCTGTACTGGTGTGGGGGGTTATATCTCCCCAGATGCAGTACCCCACAGTCCTCAGAGCATCTCTCAGAGTGTATCGTAGAATCATATAGTAGTGGTGGTGGGAATCCGCCCTGCCCAAAGAGCGGTCACAGTCTCCAGTGCCCGGGGAGTCTCGGTGTCTCTCCAGCAACCCCACTTAAGGTGTGGGGGGGTCCCAACACAGGAGCTGCCGGCTGGGAAGGGGCTGTGGCAGCACAGGGTCTGCAGGAGAGCAACCGGGTGCCTCCACCGCATCACAGAGCATCTCTCAGAACATCTCATAGAATCGTAGAGTGGTTTGAGTTGGAAGGGACCTTGAAGACCATCTCGTTCCACCCCCTGCCCTGGACAGGGCCACCTCCCCCCATCCCAGGTTGCTCCAAGCCCCGTCCAACCTGGCCTTGACCACCTCCAGGGATGGGGCAGCCACAGCTTCTCGGGGCAACCTGCCCCAGGGGCTCACCACCCGCACAGCCAACAATTTCTTCCCCAGGTCTCACCTCAATCTCCCCTCTGTCAGTGTCAAAGCGTTCTCCCTTGTCCCACGGCTCCCCTCCCTGACCCAGAGTCCCCCCCCAGCTCTCCTGGAGCCCCCTTTTTACCTGTTTGTCTCTTGGTGGCCATCAGAGCTGCCAGGTGCTCCTGGTACGCTGCGGCACAGGCACTCACCACGCCGCACAGGGCCACGTCGGGGTTGCGCAGCACCCGCAGGGTCTGCGCCGCCTTCCCCTCCTTGATAGCCTGGTTGATGGCGGCAGTGCCCAGAGCCACTGCGGGAGCAGAGGGGGCTCAGGTCGGCCCCTTCTCACCTCCCCCCCCCCCAGCGGCACCCAGCACCCACGCCGGGGCAAGCACTCACTCCTCCTGGCTGCCACCGTGTCCTGGTTGGCTCTGCAGACCCCATCCTGGATCTCTTCCCACCAAAGAACAGCTCCATCGTCCTTTGTGGCCTGCGGGACAGGGGGAGATGATGGGGGGGTAAGATGGGGTCTAACGAGCTTGGCAGCCCCCACCCCCACCCCGAGAGCTTCAGTCGTGCTGGTCCTGCACTACATCACCCCTCGAGCACCTTCTGCTTCGCAGGGTGCCACCCTACCAAGGGGGGATGCTGCATGGCCAGGGGGATGCCATGCTGCTGGCAGGGGATGCCAAGCTCCTGGTGACGGTACCACATGGTCAGAGGGGGATGCCACGCTGCCAAAGGGGGATGCTGCATGGCCAGGGGGATGCCATGCTGCTGGCAGGGGATGCCAAGCTCCTGGTGACGGTACCACATGGTCAGAGGGGGATGCCACGCTGCCAAAGGGGGATGCTGCATGGCCAGGGGGGATGCCACACTGACAAGGGGGTGTACCACATGGCCAGGAGTGATGCCACGCTGACAAGGGGGATGCCAAGCTCCCGATAGTGGCACCATATGGTCAGGGGCAGATGCCACGCTGCTGGGAGGGATGCCATGCTGCCAGGGTAGGGTGCTGCATGGCAGGGGGGGATGCCACGCTGCCAGGGTGGGGTGCTGCATGGTCAGGGGGGACGCCATGCTGCCAAAGGGAGATGCTGCATGGTCAGGGGGGATGCCACGCTGCCAAAGAGGGATACTGCATGGCGAGGGGGGATGTCTTGTTGACAACGGGGGATGTCAAGATCCCAATGGTGGCACCATACGGTCAGGGGCAGATGCCACGCTGCTGGGAGGGATGCCATGCTGCCAGGGTAGGGTGCTGCATGGTCAGGGGGGATGCCACGCTGCCAAGGGGAAGGATACTGCACAGCCAGGGGAGGGTACCACATGGTCGAGGGGGATGTCACCCCACCTGGGCTTTCAGCCTTCGCGCCCGGGCCAGGACGTGGTGATAGCGCTGAGCGGTCGGGAGGGTGACGTTGGGCAGAGCGGCCGCTGGCAGGGGCAACGGCGCCAGCCTCTTCTCCCGCCGCAACGCTGCCAGCGTCTTCTCGGGGTCCGCCTGCACCAGCGCCTCGTTGATCAGCCGGACAGCCAGGACTCCTGCGTGGGAGGGAAGGGACATGCGGTTAAGCCCCACTTCCTCCCCTCCGTGATGCTCTGGGCACCCGGTGGGGTCACAGCCCAGGGTAGCACGAGGTTCTCTAGTCTCTCATTAGGGCTGGGCTCCCAGTGCAACCTCCCTCCCAGGAAGTTTGCAGAACCCCCCCGCTCGACCAAACGCCACGCAAGCAGGACTCACGGTCGTTTTCGTCTTCCACTGATGAATTGGTGTTGGTCACACTGTCCTGAATGTCATTCCAGCTCAGGAACTCAGCTCCCGCTTCCCTGGATTGGCCTTTCAGCCGCAGTAAGTCCTCAAAATACCTGCAGGAGAAGCACAGGACAATGGCTCGGTGCATTTGAAGCAGGAACGGCGCCTGCCAGAGCCCGCTGCCTTGCCTTGCCATGCTTTCCAAAGGGGAAAGGGTACGGCACAGGGCAGGGAGGCTGGTGGGACAAGCCCACGCAAAGCCCAGACCTCCCTGACCATCCCCTCCAAGGGATCCCTCTACATCCCTCACCCCAAACGCAGCGACCACCTCCTTACCGCTGCGCGTTTGCGTCCTCCACGCCGGAGAGACCCAGGGCAGGGCTGACCAGGCTGCTCCAGAGCCCGTCGGCATCCCTGGCATCCAAAGCTCGGTTAACCAGCGCCACGGCCGAAAGCATCTCCACAGCCACGAACAGCTCCTCCTGCACCAGCTCGCCCTGCACAGGACACGCCGAGAATCTGACCCCCCCCCGTACCCCCACCTCCAGCCCCAGCAGCCCCCCAATGTGTGAGGGAAGCACGCCCTAATCCTAACAGAGGTATTGATGTCCCCACTGCCGGTGGGACCCCGAGCCCGTCCCCGGGGCAGCTCTCACCCGTGGGTGCTGGCGCTGAAGCAGG
>NW_009650077.1:0-2735 GCF_000708025.1 Charadrius vociferus | reverse complement strand
CCCCTCCTCCTCCTCCTGGGGACCACGGCAGTCCTGGGGTGCCACCCATGGGCACCCCACCCCCCCGGGCTCCTGCCAGCCCCTACCAGCGCCTTCTGCTCTCGGTCCACGGTGAGCTGCTCCAAGTAGCGGTGGAGGTTGTCCCGCTGGAGGCAGCGCAGGGCCAGGACGGGGTCCTGCAGCACACGGTACAGCGCCGGCGCGTCCTGGTTCTCCAGGGCATCGTCCACCTCCTCCAGAGCTCCGTGCACTAGGAGAGAGGACAGTTCACACCCAGGGAAGGCGAGCAGGTCAATCATCTCAGTGATTGAATCCGGCAGCTCCACGGAGCAACGGGGGCTGCAGTTGAAGTTTGCATACCAATAAGTTTAATTTCTCCTTGGAAATGCACACATTCCCCACCGGGTCTGAATTCTGCTGTGCCCACCAGCCCGGGCAGGTTCTCCCCTCCCGCCCAAGGTCCCATGGTCCCACCGATACGCTCATGGGCAGGGCCACCTCCCCCCAGCTCAGGTTGCTCCAAGCCCCGTCCAACCTGGCCTTGAACACCTCCAGGGATGGGGCAGCCACAGCTTCTCGGGGCAACCTGCCCCAGGGGATCACCACCCGCACAGCCGACAATTTCTTCCCAATATCTCATCTAATTCCCCCAAAGAAGGAAGCCACAGCTTTGCTCACCATTCACTTTGTTGATGTTCCCTTGGATTTCAGCCTGGGTCAGACACCGGTCGTAGATGTCCTCTCCCTCAGGGATGACCTGCAGGTACTGGAGAGGGACTCTCCACCCTGAGTTTTCTGCCCAAGCTCACCCCACCAGCATGTAGCGGGGGTCCCCTGCAGATACCTGGGCTCATTTCCCACCCCCAAGCCCTGGGTCAACCACCCCCAAAGAGGAATCATTTCCCCACCACGCTCCCCCCATCTTCTGACCAGCACAAGGACTCCCAGGCTGTGTTTCACCCACCAAGAACAGGGATGGTCTCCAACCAAGAGGGACCCCTCCAGCTGGAAGCTCCCACCAGCACATCGACAAAGGGGCTGCTCCTCTCCCAGTCCCCCCGGGACCCCCCGGTGCCCTCCTCACCCTGTTCCTGGCATTGCTGCTCTTCTCCAGCTTCGCCCGGTGGAGCATCTCCTGGTAGGCACCAGCCAGCGCCTCGCGCAGGTTGAGGAGCATCGCGCTGGGGTTACGGAGGGCCACCATCGTCTGCGCCACCACCCCCCGATCCACCGCTTCGTTGATCGCCAGCACTGCAGCATGGACTGGAGGCGAAGCGGGAAGGACACAGGTGAGACAGGGCACAGAGGGCTGTGATGGAACATCCGCTATATCCCTATGCGCAGCAGGACAAGCCATGCCACGCGTGATGGTGGGAACCCCGTTTTCTCCAAGAGCAAGCTGCTGACTCCACTGCCCAAGGAGTTTAAGTGTCTCTCCAGCAACCCCAGTTAACGCACAGCCCAGGAGCTGCTGGATGGGAAGGGGCTGTGCCAGCCCTTGCAGCCATGCACGGGTCTGCAGGAGAGCAACCGGGTGCCTCCACCACATCTCAGAGCATCTCTCAGAACATCTCATAGAATCGTAGAGTGGTTTGGGTTGGAAGGGACCTTAAAGACCATCTCGTTCCACCCCCTGCCCTGGGCAGGGCCACCTCCCCCCAGCCCAGGTTGCTCCAAGCCCCGTCCAACCTGGCCTTGAACCCCTCCAGGGATGGGGCAGCCACAGCTTCTCGGGGCAACCTGCCCCAGGGGATCACCGCCCGCACAGCCAACAATTTCTTCCCCAGATCTCACCTCAATCTCCCCTCTGTCAGTGTCAAACCATTCCCCCTCATCCCATCGCTCCCCTCCCTGACCCAGAGTCCCCCCCAGCTCTCCTGGAGCCCCTTTAGGCACTGGAAGGGGCTCTGAGCTCTCCCCTTTTTGGCCTTCTCTTCCCCAGGCTGACCCCCCCCAACTCTCCCAGCCTGTCCTCCCAGCAGAGGGGCTCCAGCCCTCCCAGCATCTCCGGGGCCTCCTCTGGTCCCGCTCCACCAGGTAGCGACAGGAGCATCTCTCAGTTCTCTGGCCCCAGATTTGACGTTTGGGAGCTGAGCCGAAATCCCGCTACAGGCCAACGCGCGGCACCGCTCCCCCCACGGGCACCCCTTTACCTGCTGCTTCGTCCACCGAGAGCTCGTTAGCTAAAATGCCCCCGATCTTGCTGAAGGCAGGCAGCTGCAGGCCGTACTTCTCCAGCTCCCGCTTCATGTTGTCGATCTCCTCCTCTGGAGCAGAGCACAGAGACACCACCGCTCAGCGCCAGCACCGGAGAAGGAGGGGGGGGGACAACCAGCAGAGCCCTCCCCTCCCGTTCCCCCACCAAACTGGAGGGGTGCAACAAAGCCCCCCAACATCACCAAGGCAGCTTTGGCAACGCTTGCCCAGGGTCTTCCTTCCCCACTGCCCTCCCACCGCAGGGATGGGAGTTGGCACCACCACAACCACACACCCCCCTCCAATTCGGGTTCCGCCCCCCGCCCCAGCGCCGTACCAGTGAAATCCACTTTGCCGTACAAGTCCTGGATCTGAGGAGCCAGCCCCAGCTTGAAGAGGTACAAGCTGAAAGACGAGAAGCGGACACACGCCATGACCACATGGGATCAACTCACTTCTCCCTGGGGGTGACACCACCCAAGAGCACCAACACAAACCACAACCAGAGTTTCGGCCCCGGGGTCGGACGGGGGAACCCC
>NW_009650076.1:0-448 GCF_000708025.1 Charadrius vociferus | reverse complement strand
CCTTGGCCCTACATAATCTAATGGAGCCCCAGAACAGTTGCCCCCAGACACCAAACCCTTGGCCCTACATAGTCAAACCTAGTTCCTTTACTGTTGTCCACAGGACCCAAACCCATGGCCCTACATAGTCAAACCTAATCCCGTAACAGTTGGCCTCAGAACCCAAACCCTTGGCCCTACATATTCGAATTTAGCTTCCTTACAGTGGGCCACAGACACCTAATCCTTGGCCCTACAGAATCATACTTAGCTACCTTACTCTTGGACACAGACACCTATCCCTTCGCCCTACATATTCGAACTTAGCTTCCTTACTGTTGGCCACAGACACCAAACCATTTCCCCTAAATATTCGAACTTAGCTTCCTTACAGTGGGCCACAGACACCTAACCCTTGGCCCTACAGAGTAGAACTTAGCTACTTTACTGTTGGCCACAGACGCCAAAG
>NW_009650075.1:115869-134292 GCF_000708025.1 Charadrius vociferus | reverse complement strand
AAGCAGCCCGTGGTCAAAGAACCCAAATGTGATGTGAGAGATGAGATGGAGTCAAAGACAAGAATTTTGCAATGACAACAAAAATACAGCCCATACAATGTAACCTCCAAAAAATGGTATGCAAAACACAACTGGTTCACAAAACAATCGACTGAGAAATTATAGCTTAAAAGCAGCATTTCTCAAAACACCCTTAACATATTCTACTACGAGAAAAGTGATCTGGGTGAGTACAAAATACTGACAGGATGTCACATACGAAAAATTTAGAAAGAAAATTAGAAATGGGGAGAAAAAATTGGACATAGAGTGGAAATTTAATACAGATTTACCCCATGGAATCTAACAGCAGCCAATGATTTTTTAAAATTTATTTCATATTTTAATTGCATTAAATTTGTGCTAGAAAAATTAGAAATGAGGAAAAACAGGACTTGTAGTGGAAATCTGATATAGATTTACCCCATGGAATCCTTAATAGTAGCCAATTTTTAATTATTTTTTTTTTAATCCCATTAAATTTGTAACAGGAAAAGTACATTGAAAGACTGTTATTCAATTTTTACCTTGGTTCAAACAATAAAATTGTAGTCATTACTTCTGCAGGAAATGAACCATGGATTTTTTACCAGAAATGCTACTAATATTTATCTAAAATATTAACAAAATGGAACAATATATTTTAACTGCTTCAACTAATGCTTGCTAAGTACCAGTAATGCAAACAGCATTATCTCATCCCTTTAACCAGAAATGTCAGACATATACCCTCTTCCATGCACAAGATGGTATTTGCCTTTTGCAAAAGAATCTGAATGCTTGCAGATATTTTGCAGTCGTATACTAATCCATATACACAAAAATCCCAGCGCTTCACATAATAATGAAGGAGTATTACACTATTTGAAATGCTCTGTAGATGCAGAATTTAATCACTTTTCCCTCTTTTTGCCACATAAATTCAGTGGATCTTCAAAAAAGCTTACAATTTAAGGCAAAATACATTAAGCTATCTCCAACAAACAACACAATGAAAATCGTACCATAATTTCTGAACTAGCTTAGAGTCATGATCCATAAAAAACGGACCTGAAATTCTAATTTTCGCCCTACACAACCCGACACAACCTTACTAGCATCCACGAGATGCTAGTCTAGGCCTAGACTAGCTAGATTCTAGGTCTTTCTTAGTTCCTGACAACAGTGAAGGAAAATTGAAACACTTTCTGAAATTACCTACTTTTTTAAAGAAAAAAAACCAAACTTCACACAGAACACTGAGAAGTATATAGTTCTGTAGGTATCACAAATTATAATGGAACTGTTTGTAACTTATAAGTAAATTATTTGGTGCTGAAGAATACTGGCTAGATTTTTAGCATCTTTGGAGAACTTTTTGTCATGCATTATCAGAACCCACATATCGGAACAACAAAAAAAATGAAGATAAGAAGTTCCTATTGTGATAGCTACTGCCTCTCACATATATATTCAATACAAATTCTGAATCAACTTAAATTAAATGTCTCCTTAATAAACTCTCCAAGAGACTTCCTACCTTTCATATCTGCCACTAACAGAAAGTCCAGGTATTAACTTTATCAAGCTTATCACGTCACTTCAAAATCTGGTATCTATGAAAAAGACTTCTAACTCAGGTTTTAAAAGTAAAACATGAACAGAGTTGTAAGAAGTACTGTGAAAACAGACTAGTTCATTAATGAGTCCTAATGCTGAAACATTTTATCAATTTCACCATAAATTCTAAAGTAACTTCTATCAACCGAGGAATTTGCTGTTTTCAAGTTTGGCAAGTGTAACAAAACCTACCTCAGAAGGTTAAGTGGAAGAAAATTAGAACTTACTGTGGTGCGACCCATCTCCAGTAGCGATCAATTCCATTTTTGAAGTAGAGCACAGCTAACCATCTTACATTCAGATCCAGGTTATGATTTGTAAAGATATTCTGTTAACAAAAAAGATTTAAGTAAAAAAATGTTCAACATGCCACAGACAGGACAGAAGTTGTATCAACACGTGCTCTGGTGTATGTATAAATACATGCACCTCTATGTACAGGTGTATATAAAAAAATTGTATTAGCAGTTGACAAACAAGTGAAACTATGTGTTAAACATTAATTTTAAAAGATTACAAAAATGCTTATCACTAGCCCTAATAATCGATTTGTAAAAAATAAACCCAACATAAAGGGCAAATGTATTTCTAATCTCATCTGGCTGAGCAGGGAATAAAAGGGTAATAATTACTAGCACCAGCCAGTTATTACGCTCTTTAATGATACAGCTAGATTTTGCCTAGAGTAAGAAGTTATTCTTTATTGTGTGGTGTCACAGACTTCTGAGATCTTTCAGGTTTCTTCATTATCTTGACATGTGACAAGAACTGTCCTGGCTACCAATGTTGACTGCAAAACAGTGATCTGGCAGGACAGCAATTCTCAAACTTGCCTATGCTTATTCTAAAAAATTAGTTTCTACTACTAAAAAGATATCTATACATATATCTGTATCTATCTATACACACTTTCATGTACATATATGTATATACACACACACACAGAGGGATTATTTTATATAGTACCATTGTAATATTAACAAATCAATAAAAATAAAAGGTAGGCTACTGAATCTTAATACAATTACTACTCTGGACAGCAGCTCTCCTCCTGTTTTCCACATGGAGGATGACTGCATCAGATAGATAATTCTCGAGGGAGGTGAGACATTACTTCCTCTTTTAGGGAGCAAATAGGTGTGAGCTCAGTCGTCTTATTCTACAGTGTACTGTAGAAAAAGATTGCACCATTTGTACCAGTTGCTTTTAGAAGCCCACGAAGAAGGGACATGAAAAAAACAGGAATTCAGGTCAAGAGCATCTGCTACTTTTGGGTGCCATGTTTGAAGAAACTATAAATAAACCCTTCAAAGAAGTCAGCACTGTAGAAACCTCATCAAGCATTTTCACTATAAATTCAAAGCTTAACCTTCTCTCAAACTCTGTTTCTATAATAACAACAGCTTTTTAGCTTTTAGCTTTTGGTGTTGAGCCTTATAGCCCAACAGAAAAAAAACCCTCACAGACTCCAATCACTACAAACCAAATGAAGACTTACACACCAATCAAGATATTGACTCAAAACTAGCAACCTTTAGAAAAACATCAAAAAGGTTGTAGCCCACCAATAAACACCACACAACATGAAAAGGATCTTTATATAATGTCTTACTTTCCCAAAGCTAATTTAGGAAAACGGGTGGAATCTTTGAAAGATTTGACCTTTCCCAAAAGCAACTTAATCATTTTACAATACAAAAAGGAAACTTCAAATATTGTCACACAGCTTTAGCCTCACATTCATGCAAAGCACTGCAAAACAAATGAAACATGGAAAATGAAAACTACTTGTTCCAAAACTCCCATTGAACCTTCAAATTACCATTCCCTTCCTTGCTAAAATATTTCTCAGAAGCAAAGCTTCCTAAGATCCAAATACCATAAAACTAGACTGGGCCAGGATAAGAAATGCAGAAAAAGGCAAAGTATGGTGGGCTGACCTAGGCTGGATGCCAGATGCCCACCACCAAGCCGCTCTAGCATCCCCCCTACTCAACTAGACAGGGGAGAGAAAATATGACAAAAGGCTCACGGGTTCAAATAAGGACAGGTCCTCCACAGGCTATGGGTGGATATCTGCTCCACCATAGACCTCCATGGGCTGCAGGGGGACAGGCTGCCTCACCATGGTCTTCACCATGGGCTGCAGGAGAATCTCTGCTCCGACACCTGGAGAACCTCCTCCCCTTCCTTCTTCACTGACCTTGGTGTCTGCAGAGATGTTTCTCTCACATATTCTCACTCCTCTCTTCTGGCTGCAGTTGCACAGCAGTTTTTTTCCCCTTCTTAAATACATTATCACAGAGGCACTACCACCATCGCTGATGGGCTCAGCCTTGGCCAGTGGAGGGTCCGTTTTGGAGCTGGCTGGCACTGGCTCTATCAGACACAGTAGCTTGTCACAGAAGCTACCCCTGCAGCTCCCCCACTACCAATATGTTGCCACGCAAACCCAATACACCAAGGCATCTATACAAGAACCAGCAAAACCTCTATATGTTCTAACCCCTATTTTCAAAAAGGGAAACTACAGGCCAGTCAGTCTCACCTCTGTGCCCGGCAAAATCATGGAGCAGATCCTCCTGGAAACTCAGCTAAGGCACATGGAAAATAAGGAGGTGATTGGTAGCAGCCAACATGACTTTACCAAGGGCAAGTCATGCCTGACAAATCTGGTGGTCTTCTACGAGGGGGTTACAGCAGTAGTGGACAAAGGAAGAGCAACAGATGTCATCTGCCTGGACTTGTGCAAAGCGTTTGACACCGTCCCACACTATATCCTGGTCTCTAAATTGGAGAGAGATGGATTTGACAGATGGACCACTCAGTGAATAAAGAACTGGCTGGACAGTCACACTCAAAGAGTTGCGGTCAACAGCTCGATGTCCAGGTGGAGACCAGTAATGAGTGGTGTTCCACAGTGGTCAGTACTGGGACCAGTGCCGTTCAACTTCTTTGTTGGTGACTTGGACAGTGGGGTCGAGTGCACCCTCAGCAAGTTGCCGGTGATACCAAGCTGTGTGGAGCGGTCGACACGCTGGAGGGGAGGGATGCCATCCAGAGGGACCTGGACAGGCTGGAGAGGTGGGCCCATGCCAACCTTATCCAGTTCAACAAGGCCAAGTGCAAGGTCCTACATCTGGGTCGGGGCAATCCCAAGCACAAATACAGACTTGGTGGAGAATGGATTGAGAGCAGCCCTGAGGAGAAGGCCTGGGTGTGCTGATTGATGAGAAGCTCAACATGAGCCGGCAATGCGCAATCGCAGACCAGAAAGCCAAAAGTATCCTGGGCTGCATCAGAAAAAGTGTGGCCAGCAGGTCAAGGGAAGTGATTCTGCCCCTCTACTCTGCACTGTTGAGACCCCACCAGGAATAATGCGTCCAGCTCTCGAGCCCCCAACATAGGAAAGACATGGACCTGTTGGAGGTTCAGCCTGGAGAAGAGAAGGCTCCGGGGAGATCTTATTGCGGCCTTCCAGTACCTAAAGGGGGCCTGCAGGAGAGCTGGGGAAGGACTTTTTACTAGGGCATGTAGTGACAGGATGAGGGGGAATGGCTTTAAACTGGAAGGGTGTAGATTTAGATTAGACATCAGGAAGAAATTTTTCACTCTGAGGGTGGTGAGGCACTGGCCCAAGTTGCCCAGAGAAGTTGTGGAAGCCCCATCCCTGGAGGTGTTCAAGGCCAGGCTGGATGGGGCTTTGAGCAACCTGGTCTAGTGGGAGGTGTCTCTGCCCATGGAAGGGGGTTGGAACTATATGATCTTTAAGGTCTCTTCCAACCTAAACCATTCTATGATTTTTTTTCCCAAAGGAGAGCATCACTAGTCTTCAGGATTCATTTATAAAATAAGGTAATAGTTACAAGTGTAGAAGATTTCTGAATACCTCCACCTTTTGTTAGAAGAATATGCCAAGGGTTCCATTCATACCTATCACTACACTGGAAAGTATCACATGAGGACCAGATAGGAGAGGGTGGGGAGAAAATAACAGTTTTTACTTTGAGGGTTGTAAGGCACTGGAACCAGAGAGGTTGTTGAGGCCCCATCCCTGGAGGTGTTCAAGACCAGGTTGGATGGGGCTTTGAGCAACTTGGTCTAGTGGGAGGTGTCCCTGCCCATGGCAGGGGGGTTGGAACTCGATGATCTTCAAGGTCCCTTCCAACCCAAACCATTCCATGATTCTATGATTCTGTATCCATATATGAACTTGTGGGAAAATAATGGAAGACTGGCGAGGAGGATTGTGAACACACTCAAGTGACTAACAGCTGAGCTGTAGAAAAACACATATCATACTAATCCTTGTTTAATCTTGTGTGCTTGACAAGTAAAACATCTGTGTTTAGATAACATAGGCCTGTGACAGACTCAGAGGCATATTATCAAACACGCCCGGGTGCATAAGGTTTCCTGATTTGAGTGACACAGGACTAATTTCTCTTTCAGTAATTCTACTTTTCGGTAAGGTCTCTTCTAATGCATTTTTAAAAGACTCTAGTGTCTGAATTTGTGAAAATATTTACTTTCTAAACAGCTATGGTGTGTGGGTTTCAAGGTCTCAGTGTTTTTGAGTTCGCCAGGTGCAGGGATGAGGAGGAGCGAGACCTGGACACTTGACCCAAGCTGGCAACAGGATTATTTCATACCATGAACGTCACATTCAGTATAAATCAGCAAGTTTTCTGAGGAATTCTCCCTCTTACCTGAATGCTGCAGTCCTGAGAACTTCTTCCACCAGTGCCGGACTCCTGAGGCCTGGCCTTCCCTTCCTCCTGAAGCTGTCCATTTGCTGTCCACTGCTGGGAGTGCACAGCTTTGTACTGATATGATTGGCTGAGTACAATATTTGTGTATTTTATATTGGCATTGGGACCAATACTGGTTCTTTAGTATTATTAATGTTAATAATTAAGTATTATTCTATTAAATCTGTTTATATTTCAACCCTCGGGTTTCCTTGTTTTTTCCACTTCCCATTCCTGGGTGGGGAGGGGTCATCAGGTGATAGAGTAATTGTCTAAACGACAATAGATTGCTGCAGGTTCTTCAAACCATAACACAAGGTAACAAAAATAAATTTACTCTTTGCATTTCATCCATGGCTTTATGGTTGTTCCTGCATCCTGCCTGTGTCAGCTCACACATTTGGTGTAGTCAGCAGGTCCAGAAACAGCCATGCCATGGCTGATAAAAAAGTCGAGGACTTGAGAAGCCACAACGGTGACCCCTCTATTCTGGGATGGCCCAGTACTGAGCATTGGACCCCCATGGCCATTTTCCTGGCTGAAGTGGCTCTGTCAGAGGCATGGCCTGCAATAGATGATGGGGCAGCGGTTACCCCCCCAGGCAATTGAAACGGCTATGCACAGGTTGCCATGGAAAGCAGCATCGGATTCTTCTTGCAAGTTAGCGGGGAGGTTGGGATGGCTGTTAGCTACCAGACTTAGAGCTCTTCACCATGAAGTTGTTGAATTACAGAGTAAAATGAGAGAACTGGAAAAGGAAAACAGGAGTTTAAAAGATGCAAAGGTGATTGCTCAAGAAGTAATTACTGTTCAAGCAGAGCAGTGCTATGAGCTGCAAGATAACATAGACCGGTTGGTAGCACATATTGCTAATAAACGAAGGGACAAATATGGAAAAAGTACAGTTTCAATTTCCCAAGTTCGTGCTCTCATGGGATCCCAAGGAATGGGATGGAAATATTTGGAGTGAACCCTCAGATTCTGAGACTGAGTTTGAATTTGATCCCAATTTAAAAGGCAGGGAGGTGGTGGAAGCATGAAACCTCATACAAATGAGGGGGGAGCAGGAACAAGCGGATTGGGGATTGCAGATCACACATACTTACACTCCCAAACAGTTAAGGGAATTTTTAGAGCACTATCAGCAAAAGAGTCGGGAAGGCATACTGGCATGGATTTTGGGAGCTTGGGATAGTGGAGCTGCATCTATCCATTTATCAGCAGGTGAAAAAGCTTTATTAAGCCCTATAGCCATTGATGATCAGGTACAACAAGCATATGCTCAGCTGCAAAATGTCAGAGGTCCTGATGGGCGAGACATTATTGCACCTATGCTGTATCAATGGCTGTGTGCAGCAGTTTTAACAGCATATACGGAACCTGTCAAATTAGTGTCGTCCCTCAGAAACTGGTATACAATGGAAGAAGGTATTAATTTGGTGCAGCAGATGGGGATCGCTCATGCATTGAGTACCATTACTGTTTAACATTATATTGACGATCTATTGATTATGACAGAGTCACAATAAGAAATTGAAGCAGCTGACGAATTGCTGAAAGCGCATTTACAGGACTGAGGCTGGACAATTAATCCAAAGAAAATACAGGGCCCTGAGTACTACTGTACAATTTTTGAGAATAGTTTGGCATGGACAAATTAGAGAAATACCAAATAAGGTACAAACAGTCCAGTGATTTCCTGCACCTATCACAGTAAAACAGTTACAGACCTTTTTGGGACTTTTAGGGTATTGGAGAACTTTTATGCCACATCTGGTGATATTAATGTGCCTTCTACAGAAATTAACTAGGAAGAAAGTTGTCTGGCAGGGGACCAAGCAACAACACGAAGCCTTTGATGCCTGCAAAAATGCTTTGATTGAGCATGTGCAATTATACATTCCTGAGTGAGGATATCCTTTTGAATTAGAAGCAACAATTCCAGATGATATAGTCTTGCGGGGATTGTGACTGGGCTGAAAAGTCAGAAAAAAACTGTAGGATTTTGGTCCAAGGCATTACAGTGCTCCGCCATACAATGAACCCCAATGGAAAAATTAATTTTAGCTGTAGTTTGGGCACTACAAGAAACTGAAAGAATCACAAGCTGAGACGGCGTGACTGTACACACACCCATACTTATTCAGGAGTGGGATACTGATGATTCCTTTAGGGCCCATGCCGGGGTAGCTCAGGCAGCCACACATTGGAAATGGAAACATTATTTACAGCAACAATTTCTACCAGGAAAACCACATGTAACCGCTCCACATGCCACCCTTCTACGATCTTTATCATTTAATCATATGCCCACACTAGGGGAAACTCTTCCCCTTGGAGAGATCCCTACACCTCCTGTGGAGGAGGCTCCCCCTCATAACGAGTTAATAGAAGAGCACAAAAAAGATGCCTGGTTTACCAATGGAAGTGCATCACCTGCAGTACAAAACACAATGAGAATTTAAATCCTTTCAGGTGGTATCTCTCCCGAAATATTAACTATAGGGGAAATAGAAGTGTTTATGCCAACAGATTGCATGGTGGGACCGTGACCTATTAGTCGAGACGTGAAGATTCATATAATAACCCCTGAGAATGCCGTATGGTTTTGTACCCCAACTTCTCCTCTTATTTTACATCCTTTGTTGATATCAGATTCTTGAGTTCTCGTATTTATCTTCGACAAATACCTGTGCCTTATCTAGAGGAACTGGCATTGGAACAGTGTTATTGGTGTCACGAACCCAACATCGAATTGAAGTTCAATCTGAAAAAGCACAAGCCATAGCTCTCCAGTCTGTGTGGGCAATTACCCCACATCAGGTTATCAAACCTGGAGTAATACTAGCTGCAGGAGCTGGAGCAATGTGTATGTATAACTAGGAGAGGGCACTGCTGTTTTCCTCCCCTATCACAGGTTGGCTCGTCATGCTTTGCAGTCTTGTACTACAGGCACATGCCCTGGATACACTTCCGCAAGATCAACATGTAAATACTTAGATTTGATTAGCCTCTACTGTAACTAACTCATTTGCCTTTTATATTAAGGGAAGATTAATGGCTGCAGATCTTTTGACGTGTTTCATTGGCATGCCAACCCCAGTGGCTGTATTACAGAATTATACTATGCTAAGTGATTTTGATATTAACGTTTCTCATTGCTATCTTTTCTGAGTAGGTAATGACTGTAGACCAATGAACATTACAAAATCATTTGATGATGGACTATTTCCTCCTTTGACACCATAAACACTGCTTCGACTTTGAAAGCATGTGTTGCTTCAACATAACTGATGAATCAGCCAGCGTAGAGCATGACATTCAACATTCTCCAGGACTCCAGGACTTAATGCATCAAATGAAACAATCAAATGAAACTGGTGGTGCCTGACTGGCTGAGTGGTTTAATTCCCTGACAGGAGGTATTGGACACTGGACTCAAAGCACTATTGTAGAGATATGTTTATTCTTTTTTCTATATGTGTTTATTGCATGCCTCTGTAAATTACTCTGAGCTACACCCAGCAAGCCCAAATGGACAGCTCCAGCTTTATCAGCCCAAGTGGAAGTGGTCTCTTGAGTGAGGGGGTGGAATGTGGGAAAATAACAGAAGACTGGTGAGGAGGATTGTAAATATGCTCAAGTGACTTGCAGCTGAGGTGTAAAAAACCCCACATATCTCACACTAATTGTTGTTTAGTCAAGCACACAAGACAAGTAGAACATCTGTGCTTAGATAACATAGGCCTGTGAGAGACTCAGAGGCATATTATCAAACATGCTTGAGATCTAAGCACAGTGGAAAACTACACCTGCATGAATCCCTGACATACAGGTGAAAACAATAGGTTCAGTAACTCTCTAGCAAGGACTGAGCTCCACCATGCCTGTGTTCCAGCTTGCGTGCCTCTGCCCAGGTGCTGCTTTGGAGGTCCCCTGGTTTGCAAGGTAATGAAAATTAATTTACTCTCTGCATTTCATCCGTGGTCTTGTGGTTGTTCCTGCATCCTGCCTGTGTTGGCTCACACAGAACTTCCCAGTGTGTTAGAAGCACAAAACAGTAGCAAAGCTCAATATTGCTGATAAACACCTGCTGCCCAGAACAGACATGAAAACTATGTGAAGATGCAGTGGTTTGTGCTGCCATGGCACCGGGGAGGAACAAAAAGCAGGGTGGAGTCTGCATAGTCCCATTCTTACACTTTTCACAAGAAATGTTTTGTGCAACAGTGAACGGTACAACCACAAGTAACAATGGCTTGACCACAGTCCCACCCACTAATTGAGGGATGAGAATTCAACACCAAATCATAGGGACAGATTGACAGGTTTATCCTCTTTGCACCACCACCCCCACCCCCCCAAAGGGATGCCTTTTGGTAAGATTTGCAACCTTGGCCATGCCGAGTGCTTACCCAGGAAATCAAGCTTGTGATTGCAATTGTATCTTTAAAGCTATGTAGCTATTCTGCAGTTTAGTGCATTTATCACTGGTGATCTTAAAGAATCTGTATATGTTGCATAAAAATAAACCGTACTATTCGTGCACCTGACTGCTTCTTTTGAATGTGTCCAGACCTACAGCAACCAGACAGTTTGTGCATCCAGTGTCAGGCCTGTAGTCATGGCAATAATTGGTCTCACTAAATGCAACACCAATACAAAGAGTATTTCACATAACACACTAATACAGTTGTAAAAATTACAGGAATTAAGCTAAGCAATACATAAACTGAAACAACTGGTAAAGGACAGAGGTTGCTTTTCAAAAACAATCATTCTATCTTGTAAACATCACCCTCAAAAGAGAAGCAGAGAAACTAACGTTAATAATTCCACTAGGTATTAAAGACTATAGATTCAAAGATGCGTGTTTCACAGTGCATTATAGTTTTCTCTATCCTGATCATCCCAGGAGAGGCAAATGTATCTGACACTAATTACATTACTTTCCCTATACCATAGGGATTAACTGTCTTACCATCTCTCCGTTTATAATCATCTGTATATTGGATTTGTGTGGCAAGGCTTTGCTAGCAGGAGGGGCTACAGGGGTGGCTTCTGTGAAAAGCTGCCAGAAGCTTCCCCCATGTCTGACAGAGCCAGTGCCAGCCGGCTCCAAGATGGACCTGCCACTGGCCAAAGCTGAGCCCATCAGCCACAGTGGTAGCGCCTCTGTGATAACATATTTAAGAAGGGGGAAAAAAACTGCTACACAACAGCAACCAGAAGAGAGGAGTGAGAATATGTGAGAGAAACAACTCTGCAGACACCAAGGTCAGTGAAGAAGGAAGGGGAGGAGGTGCTCCAGGCACCAGAGCAGAGATTCCCCTGCAGCCAGTGGTGAAGACCACGGTGAGACAGGCTGTCTCCCTGCAGCCCATGGAGATCCACGGTGGAGCAGATATCCACCTGCAGCCCATGGAGGACCCCACGCAGGAGCAGGTGGATGTACCCAAAGGAGGTTGTGACCCTGCGGAGAGCCCATGCTGGAGCAGGCTCCTGGCAGGACCTGTGGCCCTGCGGAGAGAAGAGCCCACAGTGGCGCAGGTTTGCTGGCAGGACTTGTGATCCTGTGGGGGACCCATGCTGGAGCAGTCCGTTCCCAAAGGACTGCACCCTGTCGAAAGAGGACCCACGCTGGAGCAGTTCATGAAAAACTACAGCCCATGGAAAGGGCCCACGTTGGAGATGTTCGTGGAGAACTGTCTCCTGTAGGAAGGACCCCACACTGGAGCAGGGGAAGAGTGTAAGGAGGATAGAGCAGCAGAGACAACGTGTGATGAACTGACCACAACCCCCATTCCCCATCCCCCTGCACCACTCAGGGGGAGGAGGTAGAGAATTCAGGAGTAAAGTTGAGCCCAGGAAAGAGGGAGGGGTAGGGGGAAGGTGTTTTAAGATTGGGTTTTATTTCTCATTATAGTACTCTGATTTTAATTGGCAATAAATTAAATTAATTTCCCTGAATTGAGTTAGTTTTGCCTGTAACAGTAATTGGTGAGTGATCTCCCTGTCCTTATCTCAACCCATGAGCCTTTCGTTATATTTTCTCTCCCCTGTCCAGCTGAGGAGGGGAGTGACAGAGCAGCTTGGTGGGCACCTGGTATCTAGCCAGGATCAACCCACCAGTCTGCTTTGCCCCACCCTTTTCTGCTCCACCAAGAAGGTGCCAAATATCTGCTCTCCCAGGCAGTCCGCCTGTAATAATCAAGTTAAACAAAGAAGCAGAGATTCTCTACTTCTATTTAGTTTCAAAGACTACTGTTTATATTTCACACTTGAAGAAATGCTGATGTGTCCCTGAACAGGTCTACTTAACCACATTAATAGCATTAACATAATTTGATCCTTTTAAACTCTGCATTTTTAGCCCTTAAATTTCAAACTAACTCATATCAACTTCAGTTACAGCTGTGAGTGCTTAACTTGTCTACAACCAGAGCTGTAAGTTCTCATAGCAAACATCCAGAACATAAAGAATGCCCAGTCAATGGCTATTTCTGCTGTTTTCTATCAAGATTGTTTATCACCAAAGAAACACTATGACAAAGGCAGTGGGTAAAACACAATTAGACAGCTCAAAAGTCAGATTCCCCCCCCTTTCCCTAAATCCCGACTCACCTTCAACTTTTCAAACAGAGGGTCTACAGAGAACAGAACATGTCACTCCACAACTCCAAGTCATTCATCCTATGCACTAAAGACAGATGTTTGTAGGAGCAGTTTATCTGTATATTTTTTAAGACTATTCTATTATAAACACATACACATAGGAATCAGAGTTTAATAACACTGTTAACTTCTGAGTGTCTTTTCTGAAACCATTGGGTCTCCTTCTTTGACTATGTTTTCATCACCTTGCACCATATTAATGCATCTATTTCACCTACAGTAGTAGTTAGTACCTTTAGAAGTATTCAAGCCCTTCCCATTCCAAGAACCTTACTACCAGCTACATCAGCTAATCTCCCTGGGAATCTCTCTCTGCTGACAAGGAAAGCAATCCCAGATGTGTATCAAACAGCACAATGAAAAGCACAGGGAAACATTTTTTCTGCAAAACCTGCCAGAATGCATCACCTCCACAATAAAGAAAAGGTGGTTACTGCCTTGGTATAAAGCTCAAAGCTTCTCTCAGCCAGAGGTCGGTTCAACAGTATTCTAGAAAGCCACATTCAAAATTACTCAAAATTTACATAATAGCACTTTTCCACTGTATCTTACCAACAAGACTGAATAAAAGCCTGGCTGTGTCTCTCACTGCTTCAGTTGTTCCTCAGCTGGTTTCAACACTGTCGTATCTTGAGTAGTAGCTTGGGTCAAGACTCGCAAAACAATAGTACTAGCACTACTGAGATCCATGAAAATCTGAGAACATTGTAAAAGCAGGAAAAACACTTAAGAAAAAAAAGACAGCAAACATAGACAGGTATTTTCCATTCATATTAGCTGAACATCCCACACTAATTTTTCATTAGGCTACACTGTATAAGACAGTATTACACCCACTCACAGGCAGTGTCAAGGTACAGCGATTAAACTATTTTGCTTTCAGAAGTTTCTCAGCAGAAGCAGCAAGTATTAAGTCTATCATTACAAGCACATTTACGAGATGTGAGGAATTACAGAAAATATATTTATTTTAAAGTAGTTACCTCTCTTGTGAAGCACAGCAAACTAAGAACAAAACTGCAAGTAGCAATAACTTCAGCTGCAGGCAAAGCAAACCATGAGGCTGTCTGAAAGAGGCAAAGATGCAGAGTATTAACATTTTTCATTTTCTGAGTAATTTTTCCCCAAAAGAGAAAATGACTCATTTCAGATAGTTAAATTCTACAAATCAAATCTATCTAGACATTTCATATCTATTTAAGAGGATGAATTGTAGTTTCTCAATTAGAGTCCTAAAGGAGATTGAATTTTCCTCAATATTTGTATTCCTTCATTATCTGTTTAGCATACAAAATGCTTATCAGCTGAACTGAGAATGCCAATTGCCTAATTTCCAATATACATTCTTGTACTCTATAAAGACAAAACAAAACATTGCTCACCAGATGACATAAACAGAGATTACATTGATAATGACTGCAGAAACAGCATTACAACAAATTAAAGAGAAACATATAAAACCAACTATGAAGTCTGACAATTAAAACTGGTTTTCTGTCTATAAAATCTTCCATTTATAACTTATGTAAACTTTTCATAATACAGATATATGTGAAAATATTTACAGATTAAAATTTTCTAAATAAACAAACTGTGCTTGGTTGTTTCTCTTCTACAAACAGGCTTGAGGATTTGCTTTTGTTTAACACTAAAAAAGTTTATCTTTCCAACCTTCAGAAAAAAAAAAAAGAAGAGGTGTAAAATTGCTAGGGTGATGTTAATAAAGCTGGAGAAATTAAATCTTATTCGGATATAGGCTTAAAATTTTGATTTTTTTGAATAAAAAAACCAACCACTCTAACAACAAAACCAGCAACAAGATTAAAGACCTTTATACCAGTAATAGTCCTGTACAATTAAAAAAAAAAAAAAATCTAAGAACTCACAATATGTAAGTCTCCAATCATCCTCAACAAAGCAGACTAAAAATTCAATATCCTAAGGTTAAAAAAAAAGTATACTTTCAAAACTACTACTCACAAAATCATCTCTTTACGTCAATAATTGAACAGAACAAATAACTCAACCTGTTTTATACTACCCATGTGATGCACCTTTTTATCTCTCTGCTTTATCTGCCCTGCAAAACTGATCTACCTTTTATTTCTTCGTATCTTCTTGTATCAGTCATTTTAAGATTTATCGACTTGCAGATTCTCTAAAAATTTCCTGTTATTACGAGATCTTTGCATAACAAATTTAAACATTCAAATTCTCAGCTCACTTCTCAGAAGACCATTAATTTCCAGGGAACCAAGACCCTGATTTAGACTATAAAAACCAACTGGGACTGGTTTACCCTATGTGTAATAGTGCCCAGCACAAATAACTGACGTCAAGGCAAGACTTTAATGTTATACTAGAAGTCCTGCTAGCTTCAGTTTTACACTGAAAATAATAATGAAATAATAAATTTGTGAGTAATGTTGACAGGACAGGCAGTAAAAAGAAGTATTTAGGTGCAATATCTTTAACTTTTTTCTTTCTGCAGATATTTTGACATCTTGAGTGCCTTAGGCTGTCTGCATCATTGCTCAGCCAAAATTGGCCAGGAAGCAGCAATGTAATAACAACGCTGAAAAACTTGTAAGGATCACAATAGGAACTCTGTATTTACAACACATAGAACTTGAGTAAAATAATCACTCAAGAAAAGCAGCAATAAAAGATATATTCAGATTTTTCTGGTATAAACACTGCAGCACTAAAATGTAGTGTAGCTAACAATTTCAGAGCACCTAAAAATGATAGCGAAGGAAAGGGAGAAAGGAAAAGAAGGATAAGGGGAAAAAACATAAAAGAAGTAGGTGCAGAGTTTGCACTAAGGAGGAAATCATAGCTCAATTCCTGCAAGATCAAAAGTACACTTCATGTTATGATTTCCTTTATTTCCATTCAAAACTGAAATTACTGTATTTCTAAAGAAATATATTCTTATTTTACACTATCAACCAAGACCTGATAAAATATAATTCTGAAGCACCTAATCAACTAAAAAAATAGCAGACCATCAGTCTGATTATTAGATGAAAACTAAAAAGGGAGAACTTCTGAAAGTTAGTAAGCTGGCAGTGCATATGTGTGTAAACAAAACAGTAAATAACTTCAACTTCAGAGAAGCTGATTTTAGGCCTTTTGTAGAACAGTGTTCTTCAAATGAGTTGCCATAGGAAAACTGCACGTGTAGCAACAGTGAATATGCAGCACATAACCAGATACTTGCTAAAGATCTATTGCAAGGACAAGGGGAAAAAATTGATTATGAAGCATTCACATAACAATTGATTTTGCACTACAAAACTAAGATCATGTCAGCTAAATTAAATTATCTCTCAGCTACATTCAAATCTGATGCAGAAAAGGAGGGTTTTCCCCTCCAGGGAATGGTGCTGCTACTAAAAACATATATACTTCACCTAGACCAGTTCTCATCAAACAACTTATCGAAGTTAGCACAATACAAACACAGAAGCCATGAGGCTGTTTTTCATTTTCTTATTTCAAAATAATTATCTGACAGATCTAAAGATTAAAAAAAAAAATAAATCAAGGAAAAATACTCTCAAAGCTTCTTTTTTATTAAAGCTTTTCATACTTGGAAAAGCTTGTATTTTTTCTGAAAAAATAGAGCAGCCACTGCTTCTCGTAAACCACCAAAAACAAAACCACAAAACACCCCAACCAAAAAAAAAAAAAAACCCAAAACAAACACCCTGTGGGAAAGTAACAGAAGACTACAACAGAGGAGGACTGTAAACACGCTCAAGTGACTCGCACCTGGGGTGCTGGACAACACATCTATCACACTAATTGTTATTCAGCCTTGTGTGCTCGCAAGTAGAACATCCGCACTTAGATAACGTAAGGCACGGACTCCGATATGCAGGATGGAAATCAGCTTTATTAAGCAAGCGTGTTCTTTATATACTTTTCTACCAAGGCCAGTAATTTTCTACTTTACTTGTTTACACCATCGCATACTCTAAAAGATCATGTTCCCACCGAAAAAGGAATCTCTCTTCCCCGTGAGCAGCACCTCCTTATCTAGGGAGTAGCTTCACACAACTTCATTGTCTGCCAGAACAGTGCTGCAGCTGCTTATTCTTCCCTATTAGTTCTACCACACTTAATCCTTCTTTTGCCTCAGTCCCCAACAATTCCCCCTTTTTTGTTTGTTGAGCAATTAGCACTGTGTTTATTGATTTTTCCACCATTCTCTGTGTACATTTTAAAAGGCATGGTAAAAGGTTCTGCAAAGTAGCATGTCTAACTGAATCTACACCCATTAATAAGCTAGATAGAGCCAGCGACGTGGCATTGCTCTGTTTGGCAAGCCAGCATCCTAATTTATTCAACGTGGCTAAAGCTTGCGAAGCAGCAACTCCTGGTGCAAGTATAGAGGCCGTAATTATCTCCCCTTTACTCCAAAACTCCACATTATCGTTGCCTTCGCTCTGAGAGACGTGGGCCGATCGTTTGGTGCATCGATGATGCTTTGTAAAATTCAGAATCATTGATGTATTTGGGGTCAACAGCGTGAGTCTTCCCAGACTACAAGGCCCTCCCCTTATATGTGAGGGCATACCTCCCCAAGCTCGATCACCACAGATAAAGAAGAGCCTCTGCAGGAGCTGTAAAGGCACATTGCTGGAGTGGGAGATAGTACTGCTGGTATAGTTGCACCAGGCTGTGTTATTTCTATATATCGACAGAGAAGAATTAACATTTTACGCTATAGATTGATTCTGGACAGTATAATTAAAAATTAGACAGCTATCCATTTTAATTGAGCTTAGGAGTTCAATCTCCTGCGGCTCATGGGGCAGGGGTGGCAAGTAAGGAGCCCACCCATCCCAGTTATCAGCCAAAGCTGATGAGTTTCCGAAATGCCTTGCTTGTTCATGGCTTGGCCAGTTGTCTGCTGGGACACCGACTAGACATGTTGAAAAGGGGTTTCCTGGGGTAGGCAGCAAAAGGCACAGGGTGTCCTGGCCGGTCTTGTTTGCCAAAGTTACCCAGATGTTTTCCTTGGGTGCCGGTGGGATCCATATCCCATCTCCTGGTTCTGCTGTCATCATGACGACGAGCATGACTGCAGTGACGGTCGGACCCATCTTGCCAGGACCCATCTTGGTCCAGTATCTGTGGAGACACAAGCATATCCTCGACCCTAAGTTAGCGGGTATGGACCTTCCCATTGGTTATTCATCATATTTTTGATCATCACCTGTGCTTTCCCCAGTGGAGAGACTGCTTGCAGTCTCTCCGAGAGAGAGGTAAAGTGTTTTATCATGGCTGGCTCTCTGTCCATCGATTTAAAAAATTCAACACATATAATGCTTTTGCTAAACGTTCTGGC
>NW_009650075.1:108781-111274 GCF_000708025.1 Charadrius vociferus | reverse complement strand
TAAGTTTTTCTTCTTTTATAGCTACATCTCGTTTTGCTAAAAAGGTTTTGAGCAACTTGAACACAGATTTGTGCTCAGGCAATATAGAATTTCCCATGTTCCTGGCTGCTTACCTCTTCTTTCAGGTAAGTGATTGTCGCTGCGCAGCTCTTTCGGGGTTCAGCCGGGCTCCTCACCAGTACCGCTTCATGGTTTTTCTCCAAGTACCCATTCGGGCACCATTTGTGAGGATTAAGGCACGGACTCCGATATGCAGGATGGAAATCAGCTTTATTAAGCAAGCGTGTTCTTTATATACTTTTCTACCAAGGCCAGTAATTTTCTACTTTACTTGTTTACACCATCATGTACTCTAAAAGATCATGTTCCCACCGAAAAAGGAATCTCTCTTCCCTGTGAGCAGCACCTCCTTATCTAGGGAGTAGCTTCCCACAACTTCATTGTCTGCCAGAACAGTGCTGCAGCTGCTTATTCCTCCCTATTAGTTCTACCACACTTAAGCCTTCTTTTGCCTCAGTCCCCAACAGTAAGCCTGGGATGGATTCAGGGACACCTTATCTAGCATACATGAGATCGCTGCCTTGTTGTTGAAGAAGATCAAAGCACAGTGGAAAGCTATGTCTGCTTGAACCCTTGAAAAACACGTGAGAACAGCAAGTCTGGACTCTCACTCTTTCACTCTTAATAACAAGGATTCTCTTGCTTTGCAGTGCCTGCATCCCCTGCTTGCATGCCTCTGCCCAGGCGCTGCTTTGGAGATCCCCTGGTCCGCAAGGTATAGAGATTAAATTTGTTCTTTGCCTTTCATCCATGGTATTGCGGCTGTTCCTGCACCTTGCTTGCATTGGCTCACACACCCACCAAGCAAAAAAAAGCCACAAAAACCACCACACCACAACAAAAAAACCCAACAAACAACCCACAACCAAACCACACACACCCCAAAAAAATAAACCAAAACAAAACACAACAAAAATCAAAAAACCACCCCAACACAACCCAAAGTTTTAATTTAATCCAGTATTCTGTCTCTAACAAAGACCATAGAAGAGATCCATGCCCACATCAGAACAGGACAATCTTCTAGTGATATTTCTGAAGAATACTCTCCCGTTCTCCAGAAAGCTGTGGTTCGAGAACTTCCTAGCAAGAATTTAAATTTAATAGGTCTCAAGAGATTTAGTCTTCCATGAATATGCACAGTTGCTTTTTGACCCCATGTAAACAACAGTCCTCACACAACATTGGATGAGGCTGTCACAAGCAAAATAACAAAATCCAAGATAAAAGGAATAATTTCCCTGAAGATGGGGCAATCTTTAGATAATGTTTTTAAACAATGTAAAATATTTAAGGAAGCAGCATATTCTATACAATTTGGATGGCAAAAAAAAAAAAACTAGAAAAAACATCTGATATGTGGATGGCAAATACAAATGGCAATATGCACAAATGGCAATAATGCTTCATTATGGCTGAGATTTTCATCAGAACCCATATAGAACAAGCAGTTGTCCATTGCTTTTACATTTAAGAAATTATTTTAAGCTGTTTCTGCTTTCTTCTGATAAGTCATTAGAGTCTAGGTTTTTATAATGATTTTCCTCTTATTTTTTAAAGAAAAAAACCCAACCCTATTTCAAACCAGTGCACTAAACACAAATTTGAAATTTAAGTTAACTACAAATAAATTAGGCTGATATAAACAGGTACGGTCACCAAAATAAATAGTACCACCCTTTGCTTGTCCCTGCACCCCTTAAATACCTGAAGCTCGAAGGGGTGGGTAAAATACACAAGTTTGTTTGGATCAAACTCCCCAATCATTTCCTCACTACACTGCTAGACACTTAAATGTGCTAGGCATAAAAAAAAAGCTGGCAGAACAGACACAAGAAGCTTCTGCAATGTGCAACAGATGCACTGCTTCTTCAGGAGCAGTGCTGGTTTATGACAGCTTAAGGTGTTCACCTAACTGCAGTTTTAATAAACGAACACTTTGACAACTATTGGGAGATCCATGACTTCATACTAGGGTGCTTACCAGTACTGTAAGAGTGAATGAGTAGCCACATTTAGGGATCTCCCTTCCCAGTGAAATGGAATGCTGTTGTATTAGCAACCCCTCTTTTCTCACAAAAATTAATCATAACACTAGAAAAGAAAGCATTTTTTTCTTCATCTTAAAAAATTAAAAACAATTACCATATTCGGATACAGAAAAACAAAACTATAGCATGCCTTCAGGATAGCTTCAAGCACTCCTGTCAGCTAGTGAACTCTCAAGTAAAACTAATGCCTAAAAGCAAAACCAAAAGTTCCTGGGATCCAAGCCTGTACATTAATCTTTTTTTTTTCTGTCTTATCAAAACATGAAGTGAACTTAGAGCAAACTGATATATTATAACAGAGCCAACTTAATAATTGCCCCCAAAACGGAGACATCTTTTTTCCCTTTCCACCACACCCCCAGACCCCAATTTCTCTCCCCCC
>NW_009650075.1:107678-108771 GCF_000708025.1 Charadrius vociferus | reverse complement strand
CTTTTTTTTTTTTTTTTTTAAATTTCCACTTTTTTCCTTTCACTAGCTTTGGTCCTCACTTTTGGTAAGCCAGCTGAACTCACTAACGCCACCTTATAGTTCTCTGGAGAAGAGACTTTTTTGCAAAGTTATTGAGTCAAGCCATCTGAGCACACTGTTCAACAGACGCCAGGAACTGTCTAGGGGAGGACAGAGGAACACAGGACTTCTAAAAGTATCAAGCCATTACATTCCTAACAAGCAATTTCAACTCTGATGAAGTCTCTCCTTACACTCACTTCTTACAAACAGTATTTCTATTGAGAACACATCCCCTGCATGCACTGTAGAGATAACTGACTCAACGAGGGCATCAGCTCATACCTCATGCCTTAATGTCGTGAAATGTGTTCACCTGATTCGTGTCAATATGGACTAATGCTAGGGCCGCATGGTGAAATGTGACTTTCTGTCTTATATACCCTTGTATAACCGCAGGCCTAAGAGAAATGGAGTGGTTAATGTATATAGTTTTAGCTTTTTGTAAAAGACATACTTGTGTGTTAGTTTGGACCGGTTTTGCTGTTAACCGTATGGTGTTGTTAGAAAACAGTTAAGTAACGAATTGTACTATATATTAGGGAGTGTTTGCAAGATTTGGAGGCCTTGGTGACTGGACATGGTGTGGTCCATGGTGATTAATGATGACGGGAAAGAATATGTTTTGTAGTTTCGAGTATCTAAGAAACAGATAAGCGGCATACCAGAGACGCCAAGCAGAACATCGAAGAACTTGGATAGAAAACAGACACTGAAACTGAGTCAAAAGGATAAGGTGAAAAGGACAAGGTGAGGAAGACTTCTTACTTCATCCAAGGAAGACTTCTTACTTCATCGGGACGACCACTGACGACCACTAGAGGGAAGATGAGCATGCGCAATAAGAGAGGCTGATGTCGCAATACGATGAAGTAATCTGTAATGCATATGTATTAGATAATGTAGCAATACTTACTGAATATGTATGAGATTGTGCAACCAAGAGAATATAAAATGCATATCTGGCGAGGCAGTCTTCGGAGCCAGATTTGGGTGCGTACCCCTGGTTCCCGGC
>NW_009650075.1:94399-100271 GCF_000708025.1 Charadrius vociferus | reverse complement strand
GCTACAAACAGTGATTGTAATAATTGTAATATTTCTTGTGCTGTACTTAATGTTCCGTTGTATAAAAGCAGAAATAGGAAGAAACAAAGCCTGGACCCACCGACTAGTAGGAGCGGTGGCTCGAGAATATCCCAATGATCTACATCTCAAGGAAATAACACCCCCACCATCATACAGAGAGATAGATAGAATTTAGATGAAAATACTTGTAAATAAATTTGAAGTATTTTCAAAAGGGGGGAAATGTTAGGTAATATAAGAGTTAAGTAGCAAGTCATATAGAAATGTTAGAGAACAGTTAAGTAACGAATTGTACTAGTAGGGAGTGCTTGCAAGATTTGGAGATCAAGGCCTTGATAACTGGACATGATTAACTGTGGTGGGAAAGAATATGCTTTGTAGTTTCTTAGTGATCCGTGGTGGCTAATGGTGGTGGAAGAGAATGCGTTTTGTAGTTCCAATTGTCTAAGAAACAGGTGGGCGGCACAGCAGAGAAACCAAGCAGAACATCGAAGAACTTGGATAGAAAACAGACGCTGGAATTGAGTCAAAAGGATAAGGTGAAAAGGACAAGGTGAGGAAGACTTCTTACTTCATCGGGACGACCACCGACGACCACTAGAGGGAAGATGAGCATGCGCAATAAGAGAGGCTGATGTCGCAATAGGATGAAGTAATCTGTAATGCATACGTATTAGATAATGTAGCAATACTTACTGAATATGTATGAGATTGTGCAACCAAGAGAATATAAAATGCATATCTGGCGAGGCAGTCTTCGGAGCCAGATTTGGGTGCGTACCCCTGGTTCCCAGCGCCTTGAAATAAAGCACCGCATATAACCTCGATACGTGGTTATGTGTTTGTCTCTGCGCTAACAATTTGGGACTAAGTCATTTATCACAATGTGTTCCTCCCAAAACATAGTTTTAATTCCTGCCATGTACAGATGCCTTTGTGAAATCAATTCCTGCAGATAGAACCCAGCTGTACTTCAGGAGTTTAAACTCAGGTCTCTCAAATCTTAATTTGTTATGACCTCCCCTCAACTTACCCCCTCCCCCCCTTTTTTAACTGATGGGCCAGGGCCTCTTCAGATTATAATTTATACAGAGGACATACAGATGCTTTTAGACCACACAGAACAGCAAAGGCCCATGAACTGCAGCTCTAATATTGTGGAACAGAAACAATTTTAATCTCTTACAAATCAGAAGGTAGAAAAGGCTTTTCTGTTGCACAACAAAGGCAGAGGGACATGGGTTATACCATAGATGGGTTACGTCATAGGGACAAGGATTTTCTCCACAGTCTGTTGAGTAATTCTAGAGTTTAACTCATTGTTGAATGAGTTCTACAAGACTGTCCTAGAGATGAAACAGAGGAGGTGAGTATTAAATAGCTGCCATCTTTTGGGTACCTTCACAGCCATGAGGCATGCGTAGAAATGCTGGTAGAGTCTATCAACCTTATAAGCAACATCTTCTTAGAAGGAAGGCAGGGTCTGCACATAACAGCCAGAAATTCTAAGTTTGATCATTGGGTAAGGTTAATGTTTACTTACTAATCTCAGACTGTGTCTTCACAATAAACATTGAGCAATTTCAGGAACGTTGCTTGCTTTCTACTGCTCTCCTGTAGTTATGATAGCAATGGTTATGAACTAAGCAGCATGCATGGGGGGGGAAATAAATCCCTTCAGCTGACAGTGTTGAACATTTTCTAATTGCAAATCCAAGTATGGCTCTATTGCCATGCCAGAATTTCTGCTTGTATGAGGGAAAAGAGCCTAATCACACACAATGAGGAAAAGCTACTCTCCAAGATCCCACTGAATATGCACAGAACTGAAATGGCATATTCTCAGTTGACAGGGGAAGAAAAAAAAAAGAAATAGCTCAGTTACACCTAGAAGATACACAACACATCAAATGCCACCCCTCAGCACAATGAGTCAGTGGTGTCTTCAGAAACCACAAGTACCAATGTGATATCAATACCATCCAATGTCCTGCACTTCCATTCCCACTCCCAAACTCCTTCATCTCCTTTCACTTGCAAAAATCCAAGACCCACTGCTCCGGTTCTACTCTTCAGTCCTTAATTTCCTTTCTTTCTAAGGAAGTACCTGAATACACAGTTTACTTCAGAGAATAGTCCAAGTCTCTTGAATGTTCTGCCATATTGGTTTAATGTTTTCCCTGTGTAGTCAATTCTTTTGACAGAGCCAAAAGAGTATGCAGATACTTTTCCAGTAACACTGAAATACATCCAAATTTTAGAATCATGTCAGTTATGAAAACAAATCAAAGACTTGCAGACAAATCTGCAAGGGAACAAACCAAAAGATTTCATCAGTAAACACCTCCAAATTTCACTTTTTCTGGATTTCAAAGAATGCAGTATAACAACTCATATCCAAGCAATTAATTCTGTGCATTTTCTGTTATCCTTTGTTCAGCATTTGATAAATTCTTTTCCACTATAACAAGGTGCAAGAACAGATTCAGTTAAGATTCTCTGAAATTAGAAGGAGAGAAAGTGGTAAATATCTCACCCAAAATACAATGTGTTCTCATTGATAATAATGCAAACTACATACTGGGCTACTTTAAGAGGAATGGGGCAAGTGGCCCTATTGTTATTGTTCTCCTTTACTCAGCGGTAGCCAAGACTGCTTCTAGAATACCATCTTCAATTCTGTCATCATTGTTATTCCTTTCCCCAGTTCAAGAAAAAAATTATAGAAACTGGAGAGAGGCCAGAGCTACTAAGATGGTCTGGGGTCTGAAGGGCACTTATAAGGAGAACAGAGCCAAACACTTCACGTCAGCAGATTCTATGACTAGGGGCAAAAGCTACAAACTGCAGTTTGGGAGGTTCAAGTAGAAACTTGAGATTGTTTTGTTGGGTTTTTTTTCTAGCACATTTGTTTTAAGAAAAACAGGAAAAACAAAGTTTCCATTCTGAAAAGCCACAAGAACCACTTATGGGGTCACTTTCTGAAGAAACCAGTAACATGAATGCTAGCGTTCGTAGTAATATTCACATGACATACTAGCACTGCTTTTAAGGATACTGTCAATTTCAGGAACAGTTGGTAGTTATACCATCCCCTCTCCAGCCTTCTATAAACTTTCACGAGTCTTTTTTCTAACATTATAGTATCTATATCAATCATGCCATATGTTAGTATTTCTACTGAGCAGTAAAAAACCAAACCAAACCAAAATGAAAACACCAACCACAAAACCAAACACCTACCAGTATCTTGGCTATTCAAGGTTCTCCTAAAACCACTAAGCTAATGACCACAATCACTATAATGACTAATGTTAGTCATTACTCAGATTTTAAAAAACAACAGAACAAGGCCGTCTATACTTTGCCCAGTTTAAGCCATAATAAGGAAGACAAAAACGTCTAAGTAGGAAATAGTTATGGTTTTTTTGGGGTTTTTTTTTGGGGGGGGGGGTGTGGTGTTTTTTTTTTTTCTCCCATACTGCTATTGACAAAAACAGAGGAATAGAACTTCTACAAATTTATTTTTACAAAAACACAACACTGAAACTAAAACCTAGGTCTGAAAAAAATCAGCATGCAGAAGACACAAGGGATAAAAGAACGAAGACTAAGAAGGAGGAACACAGGAATAAAGGACAGCAGTGAGCAATGCTGACAATAATTAGGGAAGTAACTCAGATTACATTATAAAATATTGAGGACAAGAAGAATGGCCTTTCAGGTTAACAGTGGGACTATTCCAAGGAATTTGCTTGGATACAGCTCAGAAGAAACTCTTATCATAGGGTTCAGTATTGATGACATAGGGAAAGCCAAAGGGATACACAAAGACAACAGAAAAAATATTTTTAATGTTTAATAGTATGCTTATAGGATGACCAGTCTCACAAGACCAATCTTGATCCTTTGACTTCTTCCTAGTTCACCTCATTTTAACAGATTTTCAAAAAGATAGGACAGAACGCTTTATAACAAATTATTGTGCAACAGCCAAAGCAGAAATTCAACTTTCAGTCTGCCCTCATGCTCTGAAACTACTTTAAACCATTTTAGTTTTACCACAGTTAAAACCTACTTCTGATGATACAGTTATAAAGTTTTATATGTAAAGCTTGGGCAACAAAAACTTCTATTATGTCATTTATATATATGATACTAAATGCCCTTCTGCAGAATGGTACAATGAAAGAAAAAAGCAGACAGCAATGACAAAGCCTAGTGTTAAAATATAGTTTCAAGAAGTCAAAATCCATAAGGTACATGCTATTTTCAAAGACTGAGGTAGTTCTCCCATATTATGAATGCCTATGACTGGTACCCCCTGCTCCTGACCCCTGGTAATGTGGTTAGCATAACTAACACCATTTTATGAGGCAAGCAGACATTCTCTGTGACCGAGCAAGTCATGCATTTGTTCCCTTTCCCTCATTATCAGGCCCCGAAGGTCCTGTGAACCAAGTAGACAAACCAAACAGATTTCTTCTTCCCCTCCCTATTGGCCTCAAGATTCCCGGACACCAGGCCGATTACTCCCTTCCTTACCAGCCTTGAAGGTCGCAGTCACCCAGCTGTCACAGAAGAGGGAAGCATAACAGCACACAGAGCACTGTCTATAAAATCAAGCAGTTACAAGTCTTAAGTGAGGAACTTGGGCCAGAGCTGCTGCTGGACAGTGAGACCCATGCCCCCCCTGTGGCCAGGGACTCCTCCACCGTTGTCTGCTTCCTCTGAGGATTTAGTGACTCATATTCTTTTATATGGTTTTCGAGTCTGGATTGATTGTTATATTGATACAGCAAACCATGCATTAAGATTTGAACCGATCTGCAGAGGGTCCAGGTGATGAGAAGTCATGAGTTAAGTTGTATTTTAAATTCTGTATTATGCTACTTATAGATTGTATTATATTGATACTGCTTGTAGAAATCCTGTGCCATTCTAATCATAAGTTCTGTGCTATACTAATCATAATATCCTGTTAAGAAAATAAAGCTGTAGTTGTAATTGCAATTTAGTGCCATCATCATTCTGCCAAGGATCCCTAAAAGAACCTGTCTGTCCCCCTTAGTATCAGGTGACAAAGCCAATTTGAAAGCCACAGCAAATACATTACAGACATCACTTGACCTATGAGACAAGGGACACAAGGCACATAGTAGAAGTTGGAAGCAATATCAGTACTGGATGCAGGGCTATGTTCTTACATTTTTTACATGCATTATCTTCTAAGGTAGCATAAACTGGAGAAATAACTCACCCCTACTGCACTGACCCTACCTTTGATTTAGAGAAGAATCTGTTTTCCAGTAAGACTTCAACTGCTGTTTTTCAAAAACCTGAAGAAAATAACCATCTTTAATGAACGACCAATACTTGCCCTTTCCTACAAAAAAAACAACCAAACAAACAAAAAAAACCCAAACCAACCAACTTCTGTCAATAAACCACACAGCCTAATATTTCATGTTCTTCTGGTGCTTTCCCATTGATTCTATCCAATCTGAAAACTGTTTCAATTTGAAACTAGGAAATAGTTCCCTGGAATTAGGTAACAGTTCTTTTCTTCTGACTTGGAGAAAGCACTTTGCTATTGCCAAACAATATAAAACATAAAGCCAAGTTATCTTACCCTTGGCAGTCAACAGAAGTCAGCATATGAAATAACACACAACATAAAAGCAATGCTGCAATAGCACAGAACAGCAACTGCTAGCTCAAATAAAGGTAGAGAAGATGTAAACAGCCTATGTATGTGGGTAAAGAGCGGCCGAGAAGAGCATCGCTCGGCGCACCCCAACTTCAGGGCTTCTTCCTCCGAGCTATGCATTGCTCTAAGCTGAAACCATTT
>NW_009650075.1:91821-94132 GCF_000708025.1 Charadrius vociferus | reverse complement strand
CCCCCAGCGCGCCGCTGTTAACGTCATCATCCAACGACACGCGGCCGACTCTCCCCACGGTGTATACGGGCTCCATCAGACAGCGGGCGAGAGGACCGGCGCATCCTCTGGTACGTATGCATCTCTCGCCACTGGAGGCAGATACTCAAGGTGGCGTGGGTGGGATGCCTTGTGCGCGGTGCCGCCTGACGTCAGCGGCTTCTCCATAAGGAGTGGTGGGACTACTACTGACTTTTGGGAAGGAGTTCTGCACCTGGTGTCTCTTTATTTCCGCTGTTCAGCCGTCCCGGAGGAGCGAGCTTAAGTCTGTGGTATAGGGTTCATGGCTGCTAGAAGACGTTACTGGTATGTAGCTTTTGCGCGGAGAACTGCCCTGCAAACCTGGGTTGCTGCCGCACCGCTTTGGTGGAGCGCGGCTGTGAAACCGTGGCTGAATTAATTGCAGTTACCTGCTTTAAAATAATAAGACTATTGGGCTTCTCTCACAACCATTCACTGCTTCATTTGTGTATTTCACATCAAATCAGGATAATTACTTTCTCCTGGTGAGTTTGGTGTGTAAATGATTGAAAATAATTGAAGAAAATTTAAACTTTTGACAGGTTTACTTATGTATTGTATGATTATTCTGAATAGTTATAATTCTGGGGAAGAATGGTGTGAAGGGGCTGTAGTGGACAGTATTTACATTCACATATAATTTTACACTGAGTCAGGTGTCTAATGTTAAGTAACTTGATTTTTTGTTTATTTATTTTGGGGAATACCAAATATTGAAAAATTACCTGATGAAATCCATAGGCTGGACTCTCAGATATCTCTGTATAACTGGGTAAGGACATACTATGTGCAAGTGTAGCCCCACAACTTAGTCTGTTTCCTCCTGTGTAACAGCACTTGGACTGTTACAGCAACAACAAAGTGCCCACCCAATGCTGTGTACTAACAATAGAGGATTATTTAATTATAAACGACAGTTTCAGATTATAAACTGATAGACCATTTATGTCATATGGAGTTAGTGAGTTAAAACATCCTGTTGCTTTATCACCAGAAATTGCTGAGAATCACCTTTTAAAACACTTTTTTCAAGGTTGAAACATAAGGTTTGCATTAGATAGTAGATACTGGAACAAGGGAGATCCCTCCAGAACTGATGAAATAAGAGATAGTTCTAGCTGTGTATATACAACAGCATAATGCTGAATATTCTGACCCAGAGAAATCTTAAAAACGTTTATTTTCTCTTTCTCCTTGTTATCTGTTCTCCCTCAGATTTTTCCTGCTTTCTACTCATCCACAGTTACCTGGAATGGGTATTATTCTGGGTTACTTACCTCTTTCAGTATCACCCCTTGCCACATGGCAATAAAATGAAGCCGAAATAGCCAATGAAATTGACTTCCCACTTATTGCTTATTAAATAACATGTATTTAGCTGGGAAAACATGCTGTCATTTGAAGAGAGGACCCGATGGAAACTTATTAACTAACCTTATCTTTAAGGAACAGGGTGTGAAACTATTACCCAACAAAGAGAGCAGGGTATCTTGAAAGGATATTTTGAAACCATTGAAGCACGACGAACTGGCCAGAACCAGCTCAGCGGCTTTAGCAACCAGATAAGGAACAAAAACCTACCGTTTACCAAAAGGACACAGTGATGAAGAGGAGTAAATGAAGTAAATGATCACCGAGAGACTATAATGTGCATGTGGGGGAGGGCGGTAACCTATGGTAATGAATTCCCGGAAAAACTAACAATTTCTTGGAAACCCTATGAATATGTATGTTTTGTATAAAGGCTGTATTACTAACTCTTTTTGGCGCGCACATTAGGAGGAGCGATCCCCTGTGTGTCCAGCGCTGCAATAAAGAATACCTGCTTAATAGTCACCAAGACTATTGAGTCCTGATTTCAGCTTTTCACGGCATCGCATTCTTTATATTACGGCTGCGTATATTCCTACATTTAGGTGCTCTTCCTAGTAACTCCTTCTGAAGAGTCTATTTTCCAGACAACTTAGAATAAAAGAGATCTTATGCTATATCATGTGCTATATTTGTAGCCCTGCAGCTGAGCTTTTTTTAACCGAATGGGGTAACACTGCTGCAAAGCACACTTGTAGCTTCTGCAGAAGCTTGTTTTGAGTGCAGAAGTCTCGCTTTTGTAGGGAAGATCATGCTCCGCTCGTAAAACAAACAAACAAAAAAACCCCAACCAACCCGCGATTCTTAAGCTAAATCTATCAGCAGAACCCGAAGCAGCAGCAGCAGCGAGAGAGCCTGATGCCGCTGCCGCGCGGTCTAG
>NW_009650075.1:88961-91522 GCF_000708025.1 Charadrius vociferus | reverse complement strand
ATCTGAAAGAAAACTGCTGCAGATAAAGACCTTCTTAGGTAAAGGTTTCTTGTTGTGTTTCCACGGGATACGTTTTCATTTCAAGTAACTGTTGCTCTGGCTGCACTGTACCATAGGCATTCAGTTCAGCACTGGAGCTGGTCAACACATCTTGAAAAACCTTGTTGTCAATAGCATCATTGAGAAGGTTGGTGATGGATGCCTAATGGACCACAGAGCAGGATGGTTCTGCACTTCGGTTTTAGAGTAAACACTCCTCTGTGGTCTCAGCTGCAACTTAAAGCTTCAGGAACAGCTCGTTTCATATACTTGCTAGGCAGGTTTACAGTCAAGTGTCCAGCATTTGTGCTGAAGAACCCAAATGGTTAGTCTTTTCAGTCTGTGTTGCCTGACAGCAGTCTTTGAGCTTAGAAAATAGTGCTGAGGTGTTCAGACAGGCTAACTTGGGTTCCCTATGGATGGGGAAAAGTTTGTGCCACCTGTGGTGTCCAACAGCTGCCACCCCTAGGGCCGGGGAGTTTTTTTGAATATGCCATTAGGGAACCAGGTGAAGGAGGTGATTGACCAGAGCTGCTCTGAGGATTGAGCTGGGTGCTTGCTTACTTTTCTATACTCAGCCAAGGATCCCATAAATTAGTTTTCATTGTTTCCCTCCCATCCCTTTCTAAATGACATGCACACTCCTCTGTTAGCTGATTTCAGCTTTTTATTTAGCAGCATGTACCTTTCATTTTAAAATTAAATGATTGCTTGAAATCAGTTCTAGAAAAATACTGAAATGCTGTTTGTTCTTAAGCTGCCTTACAACGTATGGATGTCATTCTGGAAGTAGGCCTGGGAACCAGTAACCTGGCAGTAAAGATATTAGAGAAAGTGAAAAAAGTAAGTGCGAATTCCCTCCCCCCCCCCCCCCCAGCTCAAACTACATTGTGACTTAGACTGTGGCAAACAGAAGGATCTTCAGCTTTCTGATTCAAATAATTAGAATTACTCTATGGATATTTTTCTTAATATTTCCATAATTCCAATGAGTTTTTAGCTGCTCATGTAAATTTTACATGGTTTTATCAAACTATATTGCTGTTATCTTTTTATGTGATGTCTTGCATGTTTTGGGGGGGAAGGTGCATAGCATAATAGGAAATATTTAAGAATTATTTAATACTTTAGCAATAGTTACAGGGCTTTTTTTTACAATTTGAATTTTAATTCCAGTTAGGAGGAGTTATATAAAGTTGCAAATATATACTTTGTTTTCAGGTTATTGCTTGTGAAGTTGACCCTTGATTTGGTGAACTTCAGAAGAGAGTCCAGGGCACATAAGTATCAACTGTGGAAATAGTGAGCACTTAAAGCAGTAGAGTTGCATGTTGCTGAAGTTTTTGCCAAAGCTTCTCTGAAGCGCATTTTCCCCTAGGTGCCTGGCAAACAAACTTGAAATCAAGGTTAGAGATATCTTGAAAACAGACCATTCTTTGATGCACATGTAGCTAATTTGCCTTATGTGTAGCTAACTTGCCTTACCAGGTATGGGCTAAACAACTTGGCAAAATTTATTTTTATTTTTTAATATGATAATTTCCCAGAAGTTATACTAATGTTGTTATTCTTTTCCTCAGATTTCTTCACCTTTTGTTTTTAAGTTGTTGCTTCATAGACCCTTTTTCAGGTATGTGGAAGAACAGACCTCTAGATTGCCTGATAGAAAAAAAAATAGTTTAAAAATATTCCCAAATATTATTTTTTTTTTTTAGTTCTTAAAATATCTGTTTGGTGGATCAGAGCCACACCAACATTTTTCTATAATATGAAAACTGCCAGTGCCTGGAAATTAGTCTATGTCAATGTATTAAGCACAAGGAGAAAATTTAGTCTTGGCATCAGTGATTGTCCAGCTGATGAAAACAGGAGTTGGACCCATTTGCATTAGTATTATAGCTAATTCCAAGGATAAGCAGGGTATCATAACACTTCAAATGCCTTCCTACCTTAGGAATGAAGGGTGGTAAGGGTAGGATTGAAGCCAAGCCATTTCTTATTGTCTGGTCTAAAAATATAACTGCCTTAGGTACTTCTGTGTGTTGTTCAATAGACTGAGGTACTATCTCCATGCCAGTTGGAGAATTGCTAGTGTCCTGTTTTGAGGTAAACCAGGATCAATTTTGTTCAGCAACTTCGCTTCTTAGCTGGACCTCTCTAACTACTGACATTAACAGCACATTGTGCAGACATTGTTCACTCTCTCTGAGTGATCAGACCTATGTTTATAGCTGATGCCCAGGCATGGTATGCAGAGAGGCTCTTGCTTATACTTATTGCTATAACACCCAAGGCCAACCAACTTTGTTACTTGCCCCGTTGGAGGGTCGGAAGCAGAAAAGCATAGTGGGGTCCCACCTGTGGGGGAATTGTGGAGACATTCCTGAATGAAAAAGGGCATAACTTAATTCCGATGAGCAACCCAGGGTTTGAACAAAGCACGGAGGCCTATGTGCAACGTCCTTGGCCCCCCCTTGGCTGCCCAAAAAGGGAGGAAGAAAAGTGCTAAGCAGAATGGAATT
>NW_009650075.1:75320-85626 GCF_000708025.1 Charadrius vociferus | reverse complement strand
TTGTGGAGACATTCCTGAATGAAAAAGGGCATAACTTAATTCCGATGAGCAACCCAGGGTTTGAACAAAGCACGGAGGCCTATGTGCAACGTCCTTGGCCCCCCCTTGGCTGCCCAAAAAGGGAGGAAGAAAAGTGCTAAGCAGAATGGAATTTGGGACAAGATAGGCCGGGAGAAGAGTAAAACAAAAGGCACGTGGACAGAGGGCCTTAGCCAATCGAGTTGCGGGACGTTGCACGTGAACAAGGGAGCTGAACCAATTATAATGTTGTTGCCTATGCATGCTTTTGCTGTAAGCCTATATATACTCTGCTAAAATATTCAATAAAGGAGAACGACTATACTCATATTGAGATTTCATCGTTACTCTGGGTCCAATCCCACTCCGACAGGGAGGAGCGGACAGGACAGGTGACCCAAAACTGACCAACCAGGGTATTCCATCCCATCTGCCTCATGCTCAATATAAAGGCTGAGGGATCAAAGGGTCAGCCCTCTCTCTTTCTTCAATGGCTGACATCTGAGGAGGACTCTTTGTCTGCCTTTGATCCCGATCCTGAATGCAGATCCGGAATCCAGTTCCCATCTGTCGCTGAGTCCAGCCTGGGACTGCCCCAGTGCCAGCCGGTGTCGTGATTGTCATCTCGGGAGCTTGATACGGTTCTGTATATATTTCATTATTTCCTTTTATTTTATTATTAATATTTCATTAAAGTAGTTTAGTTCCTTCTGAATTCATAAGTCTCTTTTTCCCTCCTCTGCCCTTCTCTTTGAAGAGGGGTAGAGGGGAGCATCTGTCGGTCCCATCTGGGGTCCCCCAGGTCCCCAGTAGCCGATTTGGCCTAAACCACGACAGCTAGTAATAATGCTCCTTTCACAGTACTTCATATCTCCCAGAGACCTTTCTGGCTGATGACTTTGATGCTTATGGTCAAATGAGTATCTATGAGTACTCTTATCTTCAGATGAGTGTGTATAATCTCAGAAGACAGATGTTACAGGATAGTATTCTTAAAGTTATTTTTTTTTTTTAAATGCTTTGATCTTCAAGACCATTTCAGCCTTGCCCAAAGTTAGCTGGATTTTCTTCAAGTATCTGCTGTTTCAGTACATAAGATCTGTCCAATAGTGTCTGGGCACAAAAAAGAACAATTCAAACGTTTTTGTGGGTGAAGTATTTTCTCCTCCATTTGTATTGCTTTGTCCAAGACAGGACTGTTTTTGCATTGTTTAGAAAGACATTTTCCTAAAAGATTTTTCTTTGCATTCAGTATTGTAAAATTCTCAGTATTTGTTCTTGTTTGTAGCAGCTGTATGTTCCTTTCTGTAAATACTGTACAATTTTTAATTTCGGGAGTAGGGTGGTCTGGTAAGGATAGCCTTTGTTAGGAAAAACAAGACACTGTAGCATTTAAGTAAGTAACTTCTTTAGGAGGAAATCTTTTCAAAGTTTGAAAGTCTGTCCAGTTAACCATTTCTTTTGGGCAAATGCATAGCAGTGTTATGTGCATGCCAGCACAGCCTGGGATAATAATAGATTATTTAAATTAATCTTTTTTCTGTGCTATGAATAGAAAGCAAATTTGTATCCTATTTTTCATTGACATGAAATACCCGAAAACTTCAAAATTGTATACAAAATACAGACAGTCCTAAAAAGTACAGGTTACTTGGAAAAATGAGCCAGTTCAATGGATATAGATGATTTCATTAGGTATTTTTTTTCTCTTTATGCCTTCCTTTTAAGTTTCTTCAAATTCTATCTGCATCTGTATTTATGTAGCACAGATTAATATTGGGTTACATAGGAATAGTACTAATCCTGTTTTCCTTTCAATACCAGACACTCCTTGCTTCCAGTCCTGAACATGAAGAAATGCTTAAACCCTATATATATATATATATTTTAACTGCTGCTTACAGTATTGAGAAGCATCTAGCTAAAGATCCCTACTTCTGGTATTTGTGTCCTAGATCCTTCTATGTCTCCTCTAAAAATGGTTCTAATAACAGAATTGGATATTATAATTTTCCTGGAGACTTATGCAACTGTGGTGGTGTGCTCTCCTTCCCTTGCTCCTGCTCCAGCCGTAACTGTCAGTGGGGGTTGTGGTGGGTTGCACCTGGACTTTGGGGGATAGATGGCAACATAGCCAAATGCTGTCTGGAATAGGGACATAGATGCCTCACTGGTATGCAAATATGACTACAGGTCAATCTTGCTCTATAAATAGTGGACAGACCAGGGCCTGTTGAGCTCTCCTGAACAACAGTGGGCTGCACGCCAGGATCCCCCCTTGATTAGGGACGCCTCTCAAGGTTACTCCGCAAGGTTGAGAGATTCCTTGCTGCAACAGATCCTCGGTCAGTGACTAACAGCATGCTAAACTTTGAAATCTTAGCTAAGTGATGTAAAGGATTGATTGTGCATATATAATCCTTTAGACATAAACCGTTGACCAAATCTGGGACTAGGATTGGATCCAGCTGCACTTAGACTCCTCTCTGAGAAGGAGTTTAGAAAGCAAGGGGGTCCTTTCTGAACCTCATGACTCAACGGGAGGGTCTCCCTGACAGTTCTGTCTGACCCTTTCCTCTATGCAGTAAATAACCAAGTGTACCTTCCCATCAAATCTTGTTAAACCACTGTCGCATTTACTGTCAAACTTTGTTAAATCCCTGTTTTATATCAATAAATATTTCACTACTTCTCTCTTCTGAGTGAAGTGAATCACTCTGTCTGTGACAACCCTTCCCTGTCTGTCTGTCTTGAGGATTGGGTCTTAATCTATAGCATAATTTGGAAATTTTAGTAATTAACTACTATATTCTGCTCTTACTTCTGGTCAGTTAATTTAAGTGGCAAGAGGAATCCTCTCCTAATTTAAGATAAAATTTCCTAGCTGCTTCTTGAAGTAACAATTAACATAGCTGCTGTTCTTAAAAGAAACATAGCAAACCTGGTAGGATGCAATATAAATAACTGCACTGGAAATATACCTACACCTCTATACCAGCAAATTTGCTAATAACTTCTAGTGTAAAATTTATAACAATTCTTTATGGCACTTGAACAGTGATGGCTGCTTTCATGCTATTTTCATATGTTCTTTGCCAGCCAGCATGTCTTGGGAATGACTTAATCTGAAATATTCATGTTACAATTTCTACTAATTTATATTTCACTTTTTCAGACTGCTGCATGGCTTCAATTCAGAAGGCATCCATTTCTCACAGATTCTACTGGAAGAATAAAAGTTGTTCTGTATTTTGTCACCTAAGTCTTAACTAAGCCAGGGTGACTGCAATGGGACAAGTTCTTGCAAAAGCAATGAATGGAATACAGCATACACACTTTGGTTCTTATTTAGAATGAGCAATTTTATCACAAATAATAGCAAGAAGCTGCCGCTCTGTATTTTTAAAGCATTAACTTTTTTGGGACTGAAGTGAGGTGCTGGACTTTCATATGAGAGCATATTTTTAAAAATACCAAATGACATATGGATTGATGCTGCCATAATTGAAATCTGTATTCTCTGATCATGGACTTCATCTCAGTATATACTTGCACAGTACTCAACAGTACAACCCATAAGTCTGGTCTGGGCAACGATAAGAGATTTGTAGTCATTCCATTTGTTTGGGGGTTTTTTGTTTGTTTATTTAAAGTGTATTTAAACACTTTGTTGTTGTTGTTGTTTTGTAGGGGGAGGGTTGTTTTTTGTCAACTGTAAATTTAGGCAGCTATTTTTATAAGAAAACTACTTCGCCCTTTAAGGCAATGAGGAGTTTTAGCATAGATTAAAGCTTTCAGTGAATCTTAGAGGAATTGATGCCTGTGTCCTGACAGAAAGATGTTGTCGTTTAACCCCAGTTGGCAACTAGGACCACGTAGCTGTTCACTCACTCCCCTGCCCCCCCTGCAGTAGGATAGGGAAAAAAAGGAAAAAAAACCTGACCACCCTTGTGGGTTGAGATAAAGATAGTTTAATAGAACAGTAACAGGAGGGAAAATAATAATAAAGGTAAAAGAATATACAAAAAAAAAGTGATGCAATACAATTGCTCACCACCTGATGATCAGTGTCTGTAAAATGTCCACAAAATGTCTATTGAGTTCATTTAGTCCATGACTTTGGGCTCCATGTGTTATGGTGGTCACTCAGGACAGGAGAGGTGCTGGGTTGCATGGAGTAACTGGGCACCAAAGCCCAGTCACTGCTGCACTTGCACTGCTTGTTGTAAGGCTTGTCCTCCATTGGTTCAGGTGTTTCCTGCTATAGTAATTCCCACAACATGCAACTCAAATCATAGGTTACAATTTAAAGGTATTACAATCTCCACCCCTGGTCCCTTTGGGCCAGGTTATAGGCTTTAACATTGCAATGAACTCCTCCCCTTACTCCTAGCCTGGCTAGCAACAAGGGGTTCCTGCTATAGTAATCCCCATAACGTGTAACCCAAATCCTGGGTTTAACTTTACTCCTGAATTCTCTACCTCTTCCACCCTGCTAAGTGGCGCAGGGAATGGGGGTTGCGGTCAGTTCATCACATGTTGTTTCTGCCACTCCTTCCTCAGAGGGAGGACTTCTCCCACTCTTCCCCTGCTCCAGCATAGGGTCCCTCCCATGGGAGACAGTCCTCTATGAGCTTCTCCAATGTGGGTCCTTCCCATGGGCTGAAGTTCTTCACAAACTGCTCCAGTGTGGGTCCCTTCCACAGGGTGCAAGTCCTTCGGGCATCCACCTGCTCTGGTGTGGGGTCCTCCATGGGCTGCAGGTGGATATCTGCTCCGCCGTGGATCTCCATGGGCTGCAGGAGGACAGCCTGCCTCACCATGGTCTTCCCCACAGGCTGCAGGGGAATCTCTGCTCTGGCGCCTGGAGCACCTCCTCCCCCTCCTTCTTCACTGACCTTGGTGTTGGCAGAGTTGTTTTGACTTGAGTTCACACTGGAGTTCCAGCCTGTCTAGTAGAGCAGTGCAGAAACAGCAGCAATGCCCTGGCCATCTGCCAGCCCAGGCACATCACCACTGCTGTTCCCAGGCACAGCAGAATAAGATGATAAGCAGTACAGCAAGCAGCGAAAGCAAAAAGCAGCCACTAATGAGCACTAGACACTAATATACAGTAAGGCAAGCAAGCCCCATGGCAAGGACAGAAGCCTGTCAATAGCTAAACAGCAATAACAGCTATAGATTTGATCTAGCACATTCCAATCGGGTGTGTTGTTATCTTGAACCCTTTGAGCCCCACATCGGGTGCCAAAAAGGACTGTTGTGGTTTAACCTCAGCCAGCAACTAGGACCATGCAGCTGTTCACTCCAGTAGGACAGGAGAAGAGGGGGTGCCAAAAAGGACTGTTGTGGTTTAACCTCAGCCAGCAACTAGGACCATGCAGCTGTTCACTCCAGTAGGACAGGGAGAAGAGGGAGAAAAAGGAAAGAACAAACAACCCCTGGTGGGTTGAGATAAAGACAGTTTAATAAAACAGTAATGGAAGAGAAAATAATAATAATGGTAAAAGAATATACAAAAAAAAGTGATGCAATACAATTGCTCACCACTTGATGACCAGTTGCCCAGCCTGTCCTGAGCAGCGATCGTGGATTCCTGTCCCCCAGCAAACCCTCATTTATATACTGAGCATGACGTCTATGGTATGGAATATTCATTTGGCCAACTTGTCCTGTCTATGCTCCCTCTCAGCTTCTATGGGAAGCTGAAAAAGTCCTTGACTTAATGTAAGCATTACTTAGCAACAACTAAAACAATGTGTTATCAATATTATTCTCATACTTAGATCCAAAACACAGCAACTACTAGGAAGAAAATTAACTCTATCCCAACTGAAAACAGGACAAAAGACTTACTGAAGTGTCTTAATATAGTTTGGATTATATATATTTGTTATTAAGGACAAGGCAGAATTTTTTCTCCGGTTTGCATTAACTCTGCATAGCAGCTGTCAAAAGAAAAATCCACTTTGATTTGTCTTATGATTCAGGAAAACAGTAGCTGTTAACTCTGTAGCATCATGTACGGGTGAAGGCCTGACTCTATGCATTAACTACCATAAGTCATTTTTTTCATGTATAGCATATTTCTTTCCATCAGACCACAGTAAGTGGAGAAGAGGCAAATTAGCAAAAACACCTCTTAATATATAACTTCATTTTATACACGTCCAATGTCAATACTTTAAAAGTCATTAAAAAAAATGTACAGAAACATGTACTTGAATTTGCAGGCATCCTGAGAGATTGTCTTGGAAAACTGAATTGCTCATTTATTTTAAAATTTAGTTATTCTAGTGTTGCTTCACTGCATATAGAACCAATTTATGAGTGAGTATAAGTAGCCACAGCAATATGCACAGACCAATACAGAAGGAATAAGTGTTGGAGGTTTGTGTCACACATCTTAAATGCTTTTGTTTTACAGGACAGGAATCAAGATAAGCTTGTCTGAGTCCTATTCAAGTAATTCCAGTCCATCATAGCAATGGGTTATAGGAATTCAAGTGCTGTAACCAGCTGTATCCCGTTTTTTTAATCTTGATTCTCACTGATTCAGTATCGGTGTAGATCTGATCTTTACAGCAGGCTCTATAGCAAAGGCTGTCTCTTAACACACACACCCACCCACACACACACCCCGTTGATGAAATTTCAACTTGCATCTGCTACCTGACAGGACATTTCATTTACAAGGCTTATTAAAAGGTGCTGAAATCTAACTACCTCTGTCCTTCCTGTCCTCTTTGGTATCCCTATAAACCATATCCTGCTTGTGCCTCTAGGCTTGTATGGAGAAATAGTAGGTAAGCCACTGTTTCTCATGTAGGATGTCTCACTCTTTAGAGGCTCTTGAGAAAATAAGACTTCTCTAGAACAACTTCAAAGAAACCCTCTAGTATTATACAATAACCTGTACTATTGCCTACTAACAAAAGCTGCTGCCTTCTATTTCATTGTTGTGTGTTTTTTTTTTTCTTTTAACTGTGATGGAAGATATTCTTAAATGTTCAGAAAGATGTGTGATGTTTCTTTTAAGACCTGTTGCAAAACTTGTCAGGACAGTCCTCTGGGGAACTTCTTCCTATATGACAAATTTGTACAGAATAGTTAGTTCCAGAAGTAAATACTCATTCTCAAATCAGAGGCCTTTTGAAAAGTATAACTCAGATGTGTTTACAAAATGAAACCCTTCCCAAAAACAGAACAGAACTTTCATAGAAGTAAATTCTCATCTGTAATTCATTTAATAGCTTAATTTATTAAACACAGTATGTAAAATCTAAATTGTTGTTTCAGTTTTCATGTTTACACACAGGAGGATTTTTTTTATTTTTTAACCATGATGTGACAAGAGTTTCCCATAGTCTACCTTCCTATGGGAGATACAAATATTAAACACTACAAGAATTCCTGGCTCATTTTCTTTCTCTTTTCATTGCCTTCCCTTTATTTCTCTCCAGGCCTGGCACAAACAAACAGGCTTGTATTACAAAAGTAATTTTTAAACAGTTCCAAGGGAAAGGCTGCTGATATGAACTCCTGGAAACAGGGAGAACTCCTAGACAGGTCTACAATTCTTCATTTGACAAGAAGTTCTTGCGTGAAAGGTCAATCTTTTTTGGATAGTGACTTGCAAAAATTACCTGAGTGCTACCGCCTAAAAAGTGCTGATACACATGGTGCCATTTGTGAGAATTCAGGTACTTGTGGGATTTCTATTAGTGCTAGGTAGAGGTATTGTGCAAATCCTCAAATGATGCAATTTCACCTCACTTTTCAGCTGCTGGCACTGTACAAAGGGAAAAATAGATATTAGGTACTTTTTTTAAAGCATCAGAGCTACTTAAACTGTCTGCAAACTACAGTTAATGTACATGTAAGCTTGTCATGCATCAAAACCCAAAGTTTAACAACATGTGAAAGGCCAATATGTATTTCTTTAGCCAGATCCCTGAATTTTGACAGTTAGCCTATCCATATGCAGAGGTCAGACTGTACCTTTATTCTGACACCATACCACATATTGTATATCTGCATTATCCTAAGATACAACTCTCCTCATTACTTAAACATTACCCTTTATTATACATCAACTAATTTATATTTTTGGGGGGGGGTTTTTTGTTTGTTTTGTTGTGGTTTTTTTTTAATTACAGAGAAAATGTTAGATTTATATAAACACTCTTTATGGTATTCAAATAAATCTAGATTCCAGATTTTTACAAGGAGGATGGAATGTCCAGCTCTTCATCCGCTCTAACAGCTCTTGCGGTTCCTATTCAAATGATATGGCACATCCTGTGAAATAAAACTAGCCACCAAAAAAAAATAAAAGTCTCAAAACACATTAAAAATGTACACACGCTAAAAGTAATTTATATTGACAAATAAGGAATGTTGTTTATTAAAGCTGTGCTTCACAAAGAGGATGTTTAGGGTTAAGTAGCCTTCATCAAGGCACAGAATGGGAAGAGGTAAGCACAGCTGTCTGTAGAAGAGAAGTTATGTACAACCACTAGTGAGGTGTGCATGCACGCAAACACAATTTAAAACTGCACAGCTGGTCTTTGTAACAAAACTGAACATAGTCAAAAGGAAATACTGTGACTTCTTAATGGCCACAGTTTTACTTCATTATTAAAAACATGGCAAATATTTCCAAACATAACATTCACAATTTGAATAAAAGAAATATTTTAAACAAAGTGCTTCGTAGATCTGAACCCTGCATGGTTGTACTGTCTAGTCTAGAAGCATTTAGTAGACATCATAGGAGCATTTCAAACAAAACTAAAAATGTCATTCAGGTGAATAAGAAACAGGACATTTCCACAGACATTTCTAACGTTTTCACACTTTCAAGTAGAGTTCTTACAGCCACTGGGTTTTGTAACAAATGTGAGCTACAGCAGTATGGGTACATGGATTCCTTTAGCAGCAGAGGCCCATTTCAAAGGGCACGTTGTCTTTTCGGGTTGATCTGTTTACTGGCCTGTTCCTCCTCTTGTAGAGCTGCCCGGAAAGATTTCACTTTATCTTTAATGAAAAAGAGAGAATGAGTACTGATGTGCCTGTGCTCAACACAAATCTTGAGACTAAGCACTGATGCTCCACATCCTGGCCCTAATGCACAACAAAGAACATTCCTCCACAAAAATACAAACTACAAGAGGACTTAGATAAGCTTAAATTCAATACTCACCATACAAACAAGCTGCTTAGCAATTAGACCCTTCTTAGATGCTACCCCTGTCTCTAGGTAGGATAGGTTTGGAAACTGACAATTGCATTGTGCAGCTCAAGAGGAAAAAGAAATTGTACAATCTCTGGAAGCAAGGACAGGCTTCACAGGAAGATTACAGAGCTGTGGTTCGAATATGCAGGGAGAAGACACAAAAGGCCAAAGCTCAATTAGAGTTGAAACTGGCCAGCGTTGTGTCAGACAACAAGAAGGGCTTTTAAAATAGGTTAATAGGAAGAGGAGGTCTAAAGAAAACATTGGACCGATACTTGTTGAAGATGGCCATCTGACTAATAGGGATGAAGAAAAAGCAGAGGCATTCAATGCTTTTTTTGCCTCAGTCTTTAATAATACTGACAGACCTTGGGCTGCCTGGTCCCTGAGTCAGAAGACCACGGGTGTGGAAACAGTGACTTTCCATTTGTGGACAGTGAAATTGTAAGGACCAGCTGTGTCAGCTGAATGTTCACAAGTCCATGGGGCCTGATGGGATTCATCCCAGAGTACTGAAGGAGCTAGCAGATGTTATGGCAGGACCCCTCTCAATCATCTACCAAAGGTCTTGGGAGTCTGGGTAGGTGCCTGCTGACTGAAACCTAGCCAATGTTATTCCAAGAAGGGTGAGAGGGAAGACCCAGGAAACTACAGACCTGTTAGTCTAACCTCAGTTCCTGGAAAAATTATGAAGATTATAATGAGTACTACTTATAGGCATTTAAAGAACAATGGAATCATCAGGCACAGTCAACATGGGTTCACAAAGGGAAAGTCCTGTTTAACTAATTTCATATCCTTCTCTGATAAGGTCACCCGCCGAGTGGTGAAGAGAAGGCGGTGGATGTAGTTTTTCTGGATTTTTAGTAAGTCATTTGATACTGTCCCTCACAGCATCCGTCTGGACAAGTTGTCCAATTGTGAGATCACAGAACAGAATCATAGAATCATTTAGGTTGGAAAAGACCTTTAAGATCATTGAGTCCAACCATTAACCTAACACTGCCAAAACCACCACTAAACTATATCCCTAAGCGCCATGCCTAAAGA
>NW_009650075.1:56761-74287 GCF_000708025.1 Charadrius vociferus | reverse complement strand
ATCCCCTCATCCAGATCATTGATAAAGATATTAAAGAGAACTGGCCCCAGCACCGAGCCCTGGGGGACACCACTTGTGACCAGACACCAACTGGATTTAACTCCAGTCACCACCACTCTCTGGGCACAGCCATCCAGCCAGTTTTTTACCCAGTGAAGAGTACACCCATCCAAGCCATGAGCAGCCAGTTTCTCCAGGAGAATGCTGTGGGAAACCATGTCGAAGGCTTTACTAAAGTCCAAGTAAACAACATCCACAGCCTCTCCCTCAGCCAGTAAGCAGGTCACCTTGTCATAGGAGATCAGGTTAGTCAAGCAGGACCTGCCTTTCATAAACCCATGCTGACTGGGCCCGATCACTTGGTTGTCCTGTACGTGCCATGTGATGGTACTCAAGATGATCTGCTCCATAACCTTCCCCAGCACCAAGGGATGATGAGCAGGTACACAGCGCACTGGGTGAAGAACTGGCTGAAGGTCAGTGCTGAAAGGGTTGTAGTGAATGGGGCTACATCTGGCTGGTGACCAGTCACCAGCAGTGTCCCTCAGAGCTCAGTCCTCAGGCCAGTTCTGTTCAATATTTTTATCAATGATTTGGATGCAGGAGTTGAATGCACCGTTATCAAGTTTGCTGATGATATCCAACTGGGAGGTGCTGTTGATTCTCCTGAAGGACAAGAGGCCTTGCAGAGGGATCTAGATGGATTGGAGCATTGGGCTATGATTAATGGGATGAAATTTAACATTTCCAGATTCTGCACCTAGGACAGAGTAACGCCAGGCACAAGTATAAATTGGGAGGGGAGTGGCTGGAGAGCAGCCCTGCAGAAAGGGATCTGGGAGTGCTCAATATGAGTCAGCAGTGTACCCTGGCAGCCAAGAGGGCAAACCACATCCTGGGGTGCATCAAGCACAGTATAACCAGCTGGTCAAAAGAGGTGATTATCCTGCTTTATTCAGCATTGGTGCATCCTCACCTCGAGTCCTGTGTGCAGTTCTGGGCGTTAAAATTTAATAAGGATGTGAAGGTCCTTGAATGTGTCCAGAGGAGGGCAACAAAGGTGGTGAAAGGGCTGGAAGGCATGTCCTACAAGGAGCAGCTAAGGACTTTGGGCTTCTCTAGTTTGGAGAAAAGGAGGCTGAGGGGTGACCTCATTGGTTTCTACAGCTTCCTGAGGAGGGGAAGTGGAGAGGGAGGTGCTGAGCTCTTCTCCCTGTGATCCAGTGACAGGATGTGTGGGAATGGTTCAAAGCTGTGCCAGGGGAGGTTTAGACTGGACAGTAGGAAGCATTTCTTTACAGGAAGGTTGGTTAAAGACTGGAAGGGGCTTCCTAGAGAGGTGGTCAATGCCCCAAGGCTGTCAGTGTTTAAGAGGCATTTGGACAATGCCCTTAATATCATGCTTTAACTTGTGGTCAGCCCTGAAGTGGTCAGGCAGTTGGACTAGATAATCATTGTAGGTCCCTTCCAACGGAACTGTTGTATTGTATTATATTGTATTGTATTGTATTCTATTCTATTCTATTCTATTCTATTGATTTGATTAAATTCCCAGCATGTAACCTGTTCACACTTAAATTCTGCTTCTAACTTAAGAGTATAGGGACATACACTCTGCATACTTCCTTTTCCTTCCCAGCAGCTTCCAAACCATCCTTAGACGCATACAAAATTGTATTTAGTGTACAATCAGTCACTTTTGTACATTTGAAAACCCAGCAGAGTAAATTCTACTCCCCCCCATTTTTTCATAGAATCATAGAATGGTTTGGGATGGAAGGGACCTTAAAGATCTACTTCCAAACCCCTTGCCATGGGCAGGGACACCTTCCTCTAGATCAGGTTGCTCAAAGCCCCGTCCAACCTGGCCTTGAACACTTCCAGGGATGGGAAGTCCTTCTCCTCAGGGCTGCTCTCAATCCATTCTCCGCTCAGCCTGTATTTATGCATGGGATTGCCCCATCCCATGGGCAGCACCTTGCACTTGGCCTTGTTGAACTTCATGAGGTTTGCATGGGCCCACCTCTCCAGCCTGTTCAGGTCCCTCTGGATGGCATACCTTCCCTCTAGACGGCATACCTTCCCTCTGGAGTATCAACCACACCATCCGCAAAATTGCTGAGGGTGTACTCAATCACACTGTCCATGTCCAGGACAAGGATGTGAAATAATACTGGTCCCAATATGGACCCCTGAGGGACACCATTCGTCACTGGTCTCCACCTGGACATTGAGCCGTTGACTGCAACTCTTTGAGTGTGACCATCCAGTCTATTCTTTATCCACTGAGTGGTCCACCCGTCAAATCCGTGTCTCTCCCTTTCAGAGACAAGGATGTTGTGCGGGACAATTTTTCTATGAATGTGAAAAGCATTTGTGATTAAATTTATGAAGTAAATAGATAAATGCATCATTCATTTTCATCACAACTAGCACAAGAATGAAAGAAACCTGAGAAAGGAAGTATGGCATCCTTTCATATTTCTATTTCTCTCCCCACCTCCCCATTACACAATAATATGCCCAAGAACGGGAAGAAGGAAGCCAAAATGTTAGCAGAAAAAAAGTCAGTCCTAAAGTGACAGGAATAAAAGCTGAAATATTCAGTGACCATTATGTGCCATGAGCATAACACAGAAGTTACTGGGAGAAAGAATCTTTGACTTAACAGTTCTTCCCTCCTGTAAAGTTATACATGTATCATGCTGCCTGTAAAGATGCAAGGATCTCTTAGATATCCTTTACCTCTAGTATCTTGTTTCAAAAGCAGTATCTACTAAGTTTTGGAAGAACAGGGAGTCACCAAAACTGTTTTTTCACTGCTAGTGTCTCAAATTTTATTTTTCTGAAGAGGAAGCCATCATCCATACTGAGTATGGAGTACTGAGTAAAAATTGAAATTTTTATCTTATAAGGAGTTTTCTAACACAGATCAAAAAAACCCAAACAACCCACCCTTGAATTTTTACCAGTATAGTATGTCTGCTGGAATCCAAACAGATACAGAAACTGAAATGAAAAATTCATCTCCATGAGGTACCAAACTGACACGGTGATTTTAGAAGACAAGTGGAAGAGTCAATTTTGGGAACTAAGAATTATCTGCGGTTTGTTTTTCAACAAAGAGAGGCTGACAAAAGTCCAACAGAAAGGCTGCTGAGGAAAAAAATAGGCCAACAGGCAAGCTACTCAGAGCTCGACGTTACTCCTAAGCACAGACTGAAAAACAACAGCAGGCTCCCTGCTACGCTACAGAGTGCAATAGAGCAGGAACTGGGAGTTCCTAATACTTTTTACTCATTGCATTACTTTCTTTTTTCATATAGTTCTTTTGGATTTTCTTTTTCCTTCCTTTATTGTTTTGGAACAAGGGAAAAAAACCCACAAAGTTGCAGTATCAAGTTTATACCTCCTGGAGGTAAAGCAGAGACTCTTCCTTTAAACTAGGATGAACTGAACACAGATGTGAACCTGTTCTTAGGCAGCAGAATAAATGTTCCTTCCACAGAACATTACAGGACAGCATAAGGTGAAAAAAGACCCCAAAACATAACCACACTTTTTTTTCCTCCTCATTATTACTGCAAGTCTCCGTGGCATATGAAAATGCACACAAAAGTGATTAAAAGCAATCTACCTCTAAGTTCGGTCAGAATATCAATTTTTTGCTCTAGAATTGCTTCAAGTTGGGTAGCGTAAGAATCCACATCATAGTCTACTTCTTCTGTCATCTCAAGAAGAGCTTTTTCATCTTCCAGCCATCTAATAGATTCCTAGATAAAAGTTAAAAAAAAACCCAACTAAATACATTAGCAAAGTTTCAAGACAAGTTTCAAGACAGAGCTGAATTACTCCTTTTCTCAAGATGACCACACTTTTACTATCTAGTTAACTCACTAAACCCCAGTGACCCCAGTTTTCTTCAAATTCAGAACATTAGGTGGTTGTAAAGCTAAGATACTCAGAACTTTATGTCAACCTTAGGCAGGTATCAAACTTTGAAGCCAGGCTTCAATTTTAAGTATGGGCTGGTTGTCCCAGACAGATAAGAGTACTGTAAAAGTTGGTTAAAGCAGCTCTTAGGCATCTTTGCACTCCGAATATTACCAAAAAAAAGAGGAGGAAAAAAAGAAGTCTTGCAGCAAAGAAGAATGCAACCAGGAGCTTACAGAACCATGCAAAGCTGTGATCAGGAGAACTGATCCCATTGGAAATGCTTTGTTTTAAAAAAAAAAGAAAGCAGCTGACAGTTCTAGGCATGCTGGGCCTGAAATACTATAATTAAGTCTTTCCCTCTGTGCTCAGTAGTCCAAATAATATTGAAAGCATAATCCAATCCCCATGTATGTTTTGTTGGCTTTCAGGACAGATGGAGCTCACATTGGGATAGGATTCATCCCATCTAATGTAAACTCATATATCCAAGAAACAAAGGAAGACTAACACCTCTAGAGCACAATTCATTCAGTTGATCTATTTTAGACATTTTTGTTAGGATAGGATGTTTTGTATCCCAGAATCAACAACTTCCAGGAGAAAGCTGACAGAATACAACTTCTACATGTAACAGCTTGTAGATTTTGTATTGGTGCAGCCCATCTCCACCCATGGCATAAACTAACAAGCCACGCTGCGAACGAAGGGAGCTGAGGCTCAGACACATTTCCTTCTAATGACTGCTGTGAGAAGCAGTGATCTCCAGCATAAGGCCAGATGGACACACAGAGGCAGTAACATCTTAAACTAATGCAGCTTGTCCCTCCAGAAGTCGCAAGCATTAGGACACAGCTATGGCATATGACTTTCACACTCCTGCATGTTTTACATCAGGGCTAATGTTTCATAATAGCTAAATCTCTACATCTGTTGTAAAATGTGTTATTTAGCATCCTACTGTATTACACGTACACACATCAATGTTCCACTACGTTAGATACCTAAATTGAGAAGATGTGTGTATTCCCTGCAGGTTTAATGTTTTGCTGTTTTCTTGCAGCAGATGCACCAAAGACACTGCCTAAAGACTCTAAGGTTATGAACAGAAGCAACTCCCATTTCCTTCTGAAAACTAGTAACTCATACTTATTATTACAATTTATTTTGTAAATGTAAAAGGCTCCATGGCGCTGGCCAGCATTACATTGTGTGGGCAGTATTCCTTCCAAAGACCCTGACTAATAGCAAGTGAAAACCTTTATGTATCTGTAAAAAGGAAGCAAACAGTTTCTTCTGGATCTCAGTATCTCAGAGGAAGATGTCACAGAAGGATATTTAGAGGAGAAACTTGGAGGGAGTATTGCAGTATCTTAGGAGATGACCAAACAGAAATGGTGCTGATAGAGATATTACTAGAGACATTACTATTAATTGCCAGCTTTGGCATAGGAATATTGGCATAGATTAGACAGTGAAATTGAAAATTTCAAGACCAATCTGAGTAAGCTCCCTGCAACTAGAAAAAACAGTCACTAATGCTGGAAAAGGACTAACACAGAAAATATAGTAAATAGTTAAAATAGTAAAAAGAAAATAGCAACTTTTCTTACAACGAATGCAGTCTATTTAGGAATGTTTGTTGAGAAGAAAAGGAAAATTTTACAAAATTTCTGGGATGGCAGAAAAATATACTTCTCTTTCATCATGGGGACAAAGATTAACAGTTATGGGATCTAAACATCTGTTCCTATTTGTTTGCTACAAAGGGCTTAGCACAATAAAACAATTTAGAAATCTCTGACAGCAGCAGAATGATATCCTACATCTTCAAGAGTATGCACTTTCATTGGGAAAACCTAAATTCCTGGATTAGGATACAACAAAGTAGAGCTCCGTCTTTTACCTGGAAGACAGCCCTGTGGTCTTCTACTACTTGCTCTTCCATTTCTACCATCTGTGACACAGCTTCATGGAAAGTAAACAACTGTGGAGAAACTTCCTCTTCCTAGAAACAATAGTTAAGCTTGTTAGTCTGGAAAGAACTGTGGCTACAGGAAATATATTGAATGTGATCCATCCCATCACAGAGCATGAAAACAAATATGCAGAAAGCAGAACCTATAAAAAATAGAACTTAATACTTCTAACAAGAAAATTTCCAGAAATGAGTGGAGAGGGCAATAAATTCAAAATGTTCACAGAGTTAAATTTAATTCATATGCATTAAAAATTTCCAGCCACTAATCCACAATGGAAAAAAATATCCACAATATTCCACATGGAAAAAAACCCAAGTTAAAATAGTAGGAGGAAGAAGTCACAAGGGAAGAATGCTATTTTCTAGTACATTTTAACACCTACAGAAAGCTCATTTTCCATCAGGTCTTTTTGTTGTGTATACTGCAATAGACAGACAACAATTTTCAAAAAAGAACAGCAATTACATTCAATACATTTCAGGAGATCAAAATTAAAGTAATCCTTTTGAAAAAAAAAGTGGAATAAATATAAAGTGAAAAATCTAAAAAGTATGTAGTGATTAATACTTTAGAAGAACGCACAACATGGATTTACAAACTGGGACAAACAGGACTTATTTAGACATAAACAGTTAACAATCAAAGGGGAAAGGTCTAGGTAGGCTGTGATTAATGTTTTATCAAGACAGTATGGTTCCTTATACCATGCCTTTAAAATCCTTTTAAAAACACACTGTAAAGCTTAATTGAATTCCATATGAACAATGAAAAAATATGATATGAAAGGATATCTGGCTGGCAGGACTGTCCAGTGGGAAGCTCTAGGAATCACTAGCATGTTCTTATCAGCATTTTCACAAACCAAGTTTTAATCCCTGTTGAACATTTAAAGAACCAGGACTAAAGCTGATAATCAGCAATGAGGGAAAAATGCCCTTTAGATGCCTCTCAGTCCCAGCTCTCCACTCATGCAGCCCAAGGAGACATCCTGGGAACATGATGTGGCTCTCTCCCAAACATTGCTCTGGGGTTTCACTCCATGAAAATCAAGATGTTGGGAAGAGGAATGATGGGTAGCCAGATTTCTAAATGAAGAGAAAGGCAAACTCGCTTGAAACAGGTGTTGCATGCAGGGAAAGTAATGGTCAAAAACACAGGAGTGTTAAATAAAATGGACACATTTCCCAGGCTACTTCTAACTACCTAGTAAGAGATGAAGCTATACTGGGAAAAAATGCACACTAAAAACCGCAAGAGCCTAGACCAGACCTGGCCTAGACATGAAAAGCCCTAATCAGCAAGGAAGATAAGAAAAGTAAAACATTCTCCTCTCACCCTTCAAGGAACCTTTTTTTGTGTGTATGGGAATGAACATAATATCATAAATTGAAAAGGTGAAGGGGCATGCTGTATCTACTTAATGATATTGCTAATAAGCTATAAATACACATTACTCTGGATTTGTTCTGCCACTGTATTTATCATCACCTCTTTCCATGTAATGCTGTAAACCACTCACGTTTTGTTCACAAAGCAATTTGAGATCATCTCTCTGAGGAGAGCTCCCCACACCCCACTGTGTCTCTAAGTCATCGATCTGATTAGGAGCATGGTGTATAATGGGACGGATATCTCCTGCAGCACTAGGATCAACCATCAGCTCTTTCACCCTACAATCAGAAAACATTTAATTTGTAAATTAGTAACTTCCTGTGCAAGAGTCACAACCAAATATAAACTCTATGGGTTTATGCGCTATTTAATTAATTTAATAAGGATGATGATGTCAGCTTCTCAAATTTAATGTACTTTCAGTGACAAAAAGATGTTAGTTCAGCTCCTAAAAAGCATAAACCATTGAATTTCAACTACTCACAGGTGGATTACCGTTCATTTTCTAGCAAGAGGCATTTTTTGATTGAAATCTTACTGCTCATTAACTGTTAAGAGGGCAAAAATCTCCAAACCCTCAATATTAACTTTTTAACAATGAATAATATTTGAAAGAAAAGTTCATTCAGCACCCTAAACCTGACCATCTTTCTTTTTCTGTGCACACAATTAAAAAAATTAGTCAATCAGTACCCCACTAGCTGTTATAAGCAAATCCACCAAGAATCCTGAAGAAAATAAAAATATGCAAGCAAGTATACCAGAGAATGAATAGATCCTTTAATTAAAATAATTTCAAAGGTGAAAATATCTTATTAAAAGGTTCTTGCAGCATGAAAATAGTTTAAAAGATTGATAATGATTCTGTCCAAAAAAAAGCCCCTTTAAAAGAATGCTTATGAAAAAGACACATCAAAGTCTGCAAGTATAGCAAGTTTTAGAACAAATCCTTCATTTTTTAAAGGGATTTTTTTTTTTAAAGTAGCACATATTTACTACAATGGAAACTGTATTTCATTCATCTTTGGAGTGGTGAAAAGTTTTAAAAAATATATATGTATTAAAATTGTTCTTTTTTAATTAGACATATTCAAATTACCCTAAACACAAACTTATCAGATTTGGTCCACTAAATGTACAAAGGTGACATCACCATTTTTTTTTAAATGTATGAAGGAAACTAGCAAGCCTGGATACAGAGTGTGGATGTTTAAGGAGGGTGAACAAAATACTGGGAAGATGATTGCAGATCATGCAGAACCATCACCTGCCAAACAAAATAAAAACAAAGTATGTGTGACTCAAGGCAAGGGGACTAATGAAAGGTTGGTCTGTAAAATTACATTGCCAAAAAGAAAACTTAAAAATAAAGATTCCATGTATAGAATGAAGTAGACCTGGTGATTGAAGGAGAAAAGTCGTCATACTCATAGGAAGGAGAGAGATCAGAGCGACTGCCACTACCCTGTGAGAAGGGAATGTCCGAAGGACTAATTCCAAATTCCTTTACTCTGCAGCAGCAAAATACAGCAGCAAATTAAAAGAAAATGTTCTCATAAACACAGTTAAAATGACAACTCTTTGTTTAGCATCCTTCTTTAATAGTTTAACAATAAAATTATTTTTATATTAAAACACAAGTAAGAGTGTTGACATATTTAAACCTTCTGCAAATAAGAGTTACAGATCACTAACAAAATTGAACAAAACCAGTGCTACTAATTTGCAGGAGACTATAATAGCAATGTTTTCAGAAGAGTAATTCCAGATTTCAGTTCGTGCAGTTAATAAAATTTGCTCTACATTCAATATTCCATTAAACTGCTCCTTTTAACATATCAAAACACTACAATACTTTAAATTCTATACTGCCCCCTGCCTTACAGTGTACAGACACTGGTGTTCAGCACCTAAAACCTAATTGTACTATGAAAATGATATATTGCTAGAAAAAAACAGAACACTACACCAAACACATGAAGCAACTTTACAGTGTCAGTCATTTACTCCATTACAACATAGAAATTTAGCACCAAGGGAAGAAACGGTTTCAGCACGATTTAGTATACTAGAAATAGGTATTTAATTTGTTTTGCAGAGTCACTTCAGCAATGCATATTCTATAAGGGATAGAAAGATCTTGATGATCTTTATTTTTAAGAGTCTTGATGAATGAGCAACATCCTTCATTATGTTACTGTAACAACTCCTTTGTTCTTTGCAGCAAAGCGGAGGGTGGGTCTCTGGGTCGCAGGTCTGACTGCAGGCATGTGCAGGACCCCATCTCCACAGACATTAAATTAAGGAGAACTGCAGCTGGGGAAGGCTCCTTTCACACTCACTGAAGAGACGAACACTTTCAGAGAGCAGTACAGGTCTCAGAGGTGCTGCATCAGCCTCTGGAGGGGCTAATTTCTCTACACTGATTATAATGTCACTGCTGGATTAACTGACTCTTTACTTAGGGATCTCAGATATTTGCCTGAAGTTGGGAAGTATAAAATTTGGGCCACAGCAACTGCAGAATTTTCATAAGAATAAACTAGTTGAGATAGATCTATATATCATAGAATCATAGAATGGTTTAGGTTGGAAGGGACCTTGAAGATCATCGAGTGCCACCCCCCCTGCCATGGGCAGGGACACCTTCCACTAGACCAGGTTGCTCAAAGCCCCATCCAACCTGGCCTTGAACACCTCCAGGGATGGGGCCTCAACAACCTCTCTGGGCAACCTGTTCCAGTGCCTTACCACCCTTAAAGTGAAAAACTTCTTCCTAATGTTTAATCTAAACCTGCCTTCTTCCAGTTTATAGCCATTCCCCCTCGTCCTGTCACTACATGCCCTTGTAAAAAGTCCGTCTCCAGCCAGGTAGCCTGGGAGGTATACAGAGAAATTGTCCGAGCAGCCAGGGATCAGGTTAGGAAAGCTAAAGCCCAGATAGAGGTAAATCTGGCCATAGGCATCAGGGGCAACAAGAAAGCCTTCTACAGGTATATCAGTGACAAGAGGAAGACTAGGGAAAATGTCGGCCCACTCATATATGATATGATATGATATATCATATATATAAAAGAAACAGGCTGGCAACTGAATGCAATTCCACCAAGGGGATGAAAAATCCCATTGCAGAAAGGTATTTTAGCTAACACTCCAGGGAACCATCATGAAAACCTACTACCCCTAATGCAAGAGGTGATTCCTCCAGAGCAGGGGCAAAACTAATAGGGGCATCTCCCAGATTCCTTGCAATCCACACTATATCCATATCTGAATAATGGCTTAAATGGTGTTTCTATTGATTCTCTTGTAATGGTTGTAAAAAGCTACAAATTAAATTAAATGTGAGCCTGAATCATTAATCAGTATTTTGGTTTTAATCTTATTAAGAAATGCAAGTATGCTAAAATTATTCAAGTAGTTAAAATAACTATACATCATGGAACAACAGTATTCCAAACATCAGTGATCAACAGCCAGTATAGCTATAAGCAATAATATTTTCCATACCTATTTGCATATCTCAATGTATTTAGAGTGTTTTCACATGATGCCATCCCTGGAGAAATTGTAGCGATCTGGAGAAAATAAGCCACATGTTAATAAATCGCTTTGTACAGATGAAAGGGTAGATGAATTCAAATTAACTTTATTTTTTTTTATCTCCACTTTCATTTGAGATGTTCTACAAAAGCTGTCTACTATGTACAGCTGTCCTAATACAATGACATCTCAAGAAGAGAGATGTCAAGTTAAAGTTTCAATTTAATTTTTTCGACCATACCCGAAACATTAAGAATTCATAGAAATTTCAGTGAATTTCCCCCATCTCACAGTCTTCGTAACATAATATGTAAATGCAAAACTAATTGAAAAAATAAGACTCCTCAAAAAGGGAAATATGCAACTCAACAGAAAGTAAGTCTAATGTATCCTGCAAACAATTACCAGATTATTTATATATATATATCTTTGTAGGCTGTTCTCCATTCAAGCAGACTGTAAAATTATTTGAGATATCTATTTTGGCCACAGTCCAAAACTGTACTTAATAACATTAAAGATAAGAATGAGTTTAACTATTTTCCTAAGTAAAGATTTATAATTTTTTTCTGAACTGGATGTTATCTGTAAATAATACTTGATAGCTAACTTATTATCAAACATATCTGGAATCTATAAGTCCTTCCTTTTCCAGTTAAATAAAATACCCTGAAGATCTCACCTTCTTTTCATCACTCAGCAAAAATAATAACTGCGATCAGGCAACAGTGGCATCATTATTTGTCCTAGCTTCTCTCAGTAGTCCAATTTTTTCATCTGTGCTCCTTCCAGGAGAGCCATAAAGGCACTACCCAGGACAAAAACCTCTAAGATCCTAAACACTAACATTTTTTCTGGCAGCACAGCATCAGGAGACTGAAACTGATGAAGATTAGATAATCCTGGTCTTCTCTTTCATCCTGCTGCTGACATTAATGTACAAAAGCACAGGAAGTCATCCTGAGAGGAATTTCTCCTATTGGGGAGAAAGGAAAAATATGCGGTGGGAGGGGGTTAGAAAGTCTAAAGATCCTGCTACCACATAGACTTAAGTTTAAAACTCTAATACTGGTACACATCAGTTACTAATGGAAACAACAAGTGTAGATTTAAAAAGATGATATGATTGTTTGTCTCTCTATAAAGCATTCTGGGTGCTAATTAACAAAAACCTACAAGTTCCTAAAATCCTGCCAAAGTCATTTAACGTGAAAGATACATGCATCTCCCATCAGTTTAATGTTCAGAGTACATCACACATGACACATGCCAGAGTACTGCTCCAACTTTTTGAAGCATATAAGGTACAACTGCTATAGGGAAGTGCCACTGTAGGTGCTGTCAGCTGTGCCGATGCCCCCTGGAGGACACAAGAACCCATACATAAGACATTCTGTTGAAAAGAACCGTGCACTACATCATATGTCCACATGCCTCAACAAGTCTAGTCCAGTCCAAGTTCCTACTCCTTCCCTGGAGAACTGAGGGGTCTGGCACTTCAGCTATGACTGCAGCATGTCAAGGATGCAGGACGATAAAGATGCAGTACTGGTTAAAAAATTAGACTATTATATGTAGTTACCTTGCAAATTTCAAAATATGATATATTATCCTACTATGTAACTCTTCGAAAACAACTTGAAATACTATGTTCAGTTTTGGGCCCCTCACTACAAGAAGGACATTGAGGTGCTGGAGCGTGTCCAGAGAAGGGCAATGGAGCTGGTGAGGGGTGTGGAGGACAAGTCTTATAAGGAGCGGCTGAGGGACCTGGGGGTGTTCAGCCTGGAGAAAAGGAGGCTGAGGGGAGACCTTCTCGCTCTCTACAGCTCCCTGAAAGGAGGGGGTAGCGAGGTGGGGGTTGGTGTCTTCTCCCAAGTACCAAGCGATAGGACAAGAGGAAATGGCCTCAAGTTATGCCAGGGGAGGTTTAGATTGGACATTAGGAAAAATTTCTTCATGGAGAGGGTTGTCAAGCATTGGAACAGGCTGCCCAGAGAAGTGGTGGAGTCCCCATCCCTAGAGGTATTTAAAAGACGGGTAGACGTGGTGCTTAGGGATATGGCATAGTGGAAACTTGGCAGTGTTAGGTTAACGGTTGGACTCGATGATCTTAAAGGTCTTTTCAAACCGAAATGATTCTATGATTCTATGAAATGGTTTTGGAAACTGTTTAAGGACAAGAACTTCATTAAAATTGAAACAACCAATAAATTTCAAAAAATCCTCTTCATGTTAACTGTATTTCTCTGGATTACTTCAGAATGACGCAGATCCTAGTCATAACTGTCCATGGGGAAGTTATTTTCAAAATAATTTTTTGAAAGTTTTTTGAAATTTGACAAGAATAAGTTGCTGCATCATATTTTATCCTTATATACAGATGAGGTGCTCCATCCCTAAAGACATACATTTTAAAATTGGAACAAGCAATTCCGTAAATTATAAAAGGCAAAGTCAAATAAAAATTAAGTGTAGAAATTTCAAAAAAAATTAGACTCAAACATCCAATTTAAAGATTTCTATATCCAAAAAGAAGTGGAAAAAGCCCAGTAGGTATTTTACACCATGACATTTCAGGAATCTCTCAGAAAGTTAAAATCACAAGTTTTTAATACATCATTCTGTATGTTTTCCATATTAAAAAGTATCACATATTTGCAAAATGTCTTACTCTCTAATAGCACATAATATGATAGAACATTGGATCAAATCTTTGTAAAATGTCTTACTCTCTAATAGCACATAATATGATAGAACATTGGATCAAATCTTTGTATTGTTGAGGAATCCTTTTACAATAAATACCTCCTCACTGACAAGCAAAACCAGCATCTTAAAAGAGGTCAAATTTTGATGAATTATTTTACATATTCAAAAAACAATATTATCGAAATGACTAATACTTCTGTGTTTCAATCTCTTTAATTTATTTTGCCTATAACAGGCAAAAATATTTTGTGGGAAATGCTATCATTATCTACATGTTACCTTGTAAAAACAGTATTGTATTGGGCTTGTGTGGCAAGGCTTTGCTAGAAGGAGGGGCTACAGGGGTGGCTTCCGTGAGAAGCTGCCAGAGGCTTCCCCCATGTCCAGCCACAGTGGTAGCGCCTCTGCGATAACATATTTAAGAAGGGGGAAAAAACTGCTGCACAACTGCAGCCAGAAGAAAGGAGTGAGAATATGTGAGAGAAACAGCTCTGCAGACCCCAAGGTCAGTGAAGAAGGAAGGGGAGGAGGTGCTCCATGTGCCGGAGCAGAGATTCCCCTGCAGCCTATGGTGAAGACCATGGTGAGGCAGGCTGTCCCCCTGCAGCCCATGGAGATCTACGGTGGAGCAGATATCCACCCGCAGCCCGTGGAGGACCCCATGCTGGAGCAGGTGGATGCACCCTGAAGGAGGTTGTGACCCTGTGGGAAGCCCGTGCTGGAACAGGCTCCTGGCAGGACCTTTGGCCCAGTGGAGAGGAGCCCATGCTGTAGCAAGTTTGCTGGCAGGACCTGTGACCCCATGAGGGACCCATGCTGGAGCAGTCCGTTCCCAAAGGACTGCACCCTGTGGGGGACCCATGATGGAGCAGTTTGTGAAGAACTACAGCCATTGGGAAGGACTCACATTGGAGAAGTTCATGGAGGACTGTCTTCCATGGGAGGGACCCTACGCTGGACCAGGGGAAGAGTGGGAGAACTCCTCCCCCTGAGAAGGAAGGAGTGGCAGAGACAAGGTTTGATGAACTGACTGCAACCCCCATTCCCCATCCCCCTGTGCTGCTCGGGGGAAAGAGGAGGTAGAGAAATTAGGAGTGAAGTTGAGCCCAGGAAGAAGGGAGGTGTGGGGGGAAGGTGTTTTAAGATTTGGGGTTTTTTTTCTCATTACCCTACTCTGATTTTATTGGTAATAAATTAATTTCCCCAAGTCGAGTCTGTTTTGCCCGTGACGGTAATTGCTGAGTGATCTCCCTGTCCTTATCTCAACCCATGAGCCTTTTGTTATATTTTCTCTGCCCTGTCCAGCTGAGGAGGGGAGTGATAGAGCAGCTTTGGTGGGCACCTGGCGTTCAGCCAGGATCAACCCACCACAACAGTATACAACAGTATTGTACCTAAAAAGTTCTATGGTTTAATTTACTTCACGTAAAGTCTTCTAGAGAACATAGCAGTGATCTCTGCAGTCAGCTGCAGAAATCTGAAATGAAACTACTCATTATTAAACTATTTTTGCATTAATTTTTAGAAGTTCAAAGCACCACATTTAATTACATGGCTCTGTTGCAAACAAGCAGTCAGTGTACCTGGAGGATAAGTACTCTTTTAATTTAATAAAATACTGTTCAACTTTAGCTATTATAAACCCATAATGACTTACCCTTTTCTTTCCCTGTATATTTCATCAGTAAAATTTTGCCAGTGTATGATATAAAACCTAAATATGAACATGCTTACAAACCAAGCACACCCTGCCAAAGAGCCAAATATAAATACCACACTGGAAGGCTGAATCCATGTTCTTGATAAAAGAGGCAAAGGAAGACCCAGAAGAATGGTAAAGCTGCAGATCATTATCTACTCTTCTCACTACTTGGCCACTGGAGTGCAAATCTCCTCTTTCCAGGGAACTGGGGAGGACTGGAGGTAATTCCAGGCTAAGGTATCTCCTACACCTCCCTCAATTCAATATACACTGTTGTCCTGGTTCCGGCAGGGATGGGGTTAATTTTCCCAAGGAGCCAGCAGGGAACACAGGTATTCCATGCCATGTGAGCCACGAACAGGCTATAGGGGGGAGCTGGCCAGAGGAGGGGGCAGGAAGTGGCCACTCGGAGCGGGCTGCGGTGGTCCGGGTCTGGTGAGTGAGCGGCGGTAGTCCGGGTCTGGTGAGTGAGCGGCGGTACCGTAATCGCGTTTGTACATTCCTCTGGTGGGGTTATTGTTGTTTTCCTCTTTCCTTTGCTGTTCTGTTAAACTGCCTTTATCTCAACCCACGAGTTCTGCCTTTTCTACTGATTTTCCCCACGGCTGTGGGGGTTGAGCGAGCAGCCGCGTGGTCACAATGTCACAAATGGTCCTAACTACCATTCCTTATAGAATGTCACAAATGGTCCTAACTACATGAAAAAGTAATGGGAAGAATGAGTTTGAAAGCAGTATCTCATAATGAAAGGGTTTTCTTTTTCTCAATTATAAAGCGACTGTAGTTATGTGAATAAGAAAATAAAAAATAATTCAAGCATATTTCCACTCACTTTCAGAGGGGACTTTTTTCCTTATCTTAAAACTATATTGAATATAAAAGGAAGGAATGTGTGGGGACTGAGGCAAAAGAAGGGTTAAGTGTGGTAGAACTAATAGGGAGGAATAAGCAGCTGCAGCACTGTTTTGGCAGACAATGAAGTTGTGGGAAGCTACTCCCTAGATAAGGAGGTGCTGCTCACGGGGAAGAGAGATTCCTTTTTCGGTGGGAACATGATCTTTTAGAGTACATGATGGTGTAAACAAGTAAAGTAGAAAATTACTGGCCTTGGTAGAAAAGTATATAAAGAGCACGCTTGCTTAATAAAGAAAATATTTTGATCCTGCATGCCGGAGTCTGTGTCTTTCCATCTGCCACAAATGGTGCCCGAACAGGGACGTGAAGTTTTACTTCACCCAGGGCTATAATAGCAGCATCCCCCTGACCGGTGGCGGAGCCCGGCTGAACTTAAATCGCTGAAAGGAAGTGGCAGAACTCAAATCGCTGAAAGGAAGTGGCTGAACTCAAATCACTGAAGTGAAGCGGCTGAACTCAAATCACTGAAAGGAAGTGGCATTGTGCCCGACTAATTACCTACCGCTGGACAGAGGTAAGCAGCCGGGGACTATGGGGAACGATATTTCCCTGGAGCAGAGAACCGTAGTGAATATAATGCAGAAAATATTAAGGCAACACGGGAAAAACTTACACCTCCAAGATCTCAAAATGCTGTTAATGTGGGCTCGGTCAAACTGCCCGGGGATTGATTCCAGTTCTATCTACGAGCCCAAAACCTGGGACCAGATAGGGGTCAAACTCTGGGACTCGGCAACCCGGTCTGACAAAACAGCAGTGGGGTTGCTCTCTGCATGGTGGATGATGTTTGATACCTTGAAACAGCATACTCAAAAGCCCAGAGAACAGCCTAAGACCCCCCCAGACCCCCGTTGGATTTGGCATCAGTCAACACGGTGGTGGGGTCTGTGGGAGATCAGGAGTCACCTGAAGATGACCCTTTCCATCCCAGGCCAGTCGATCCTGAGCAGGAGCTGGATTTGTTTCCCCCCGATCCCCATGATAGATGGGGCTCGGTCTGACGGGTGGCGACAAAGGAAGGGGACGCTGAACTTCTCTGTGCCCGCGGGGCGTACCCCATCATATATGAAGGGCAAAGACGCCCTAGGTGGGAGGGATTCAATTTTTCCCTAATTAAGAAACTATGCCGGTCGGTCAAGGAGAGTGGCTTGCAGTCCCCCCATTCCATGGGTTTTTTGCAATCAATGTTTGAGATGCATATCTTGGCGCCTTACGACTGCAAGACCATAGCACAAATACTTTTAACGGCCACCCAATTTATGATATGGACTAATCAGTTTGTGGACCGGCTGAAGGGTGCCCTTGATAAGCAGGTAGACAATGCCCCTGTGCGGGAGATCCTGCTGA
>NW_009650075.1:40667-55419 GCF_000708025.1 Charadrius vociferus | reverse complement strand
CCTTTCAGAGCGAATGCAATGATAATGTGGAATTTTGGAGTAAAGGGGAGATAATTACAGCCTTTATACTTGCAACAGGAGTTGCTGCTTCGCAAGCTTTAGCTATGTTGAACAAATTAGGTTGTTGGCTTGCCAAACAGAGCAATGCCACATCTCTGGCTCTATCTAGCCTATTAATGGATGTAGACTTGGTTAGACATGCTGCTTTGCAGAACCGCGCAGCAATAGACTTTTTGCTATTAGCCCATGGCCATGGATGTGATGACTTTGATGGAATGTGTTGTATGAACCTCTCAGATCATTCCCTGTCCATCCACGAAAGCATCCGGAAGCTGAAAGAGGGGGTCGCTAAACTCCAGGAGGATGATGAGTGGAGATGGTTCAGAGATATGTTTGGTGGGTTGGATTTGGGAAACTGGGCAAAGCAGCTGCTGAAGCTAGCCGCAGGGTGCTTACTGATCTTTTTATGCATGTTAATATGCATACCATGCCTTTTACAATGTATGCAGAGAATGGTGGAAAAATCAATAAACACAGTGCTAATTGTTCAACAAAAGAAGAAAGGGGGAGATGTGGGGACTGAAGCAAAAGACAGGTTAAGTGTGGTAGAACTAATAGGCCATAAGCCATGGGAGGAATAAGCAGCTGCAGCACTGTTCTGGCAGACAATGAAGTTGTGTGAAGCTGCTCCCTAGATAAGGAGGTGCTGCTCACAGGGAAGAGAGATTTCCTTCTCAGTGCGAATGTGATCTTTTAGAGTACGTGATGGTGTAAACAAGTAAAGTAGAAAATTACTGGCCTTGGTAGAAAAGTGTATAAAGAGCACGCTTGCTTAATGGAAAAAGATTTTGATCCTGCATGCTGGAGTCCGCGTCTTTCCGTCCGCCACAGGAATGCAAGCTTTATCAGAAATTAAACACCCATGGATCATGGATTATTCTCAATGGTATTCTCATACATTTAAACATGAAAAAATGTTACGTCAACTCTATGAGAAGAGTAATAACTAAAAAAGCTTCACGAAAATGAAGACAGCTTGTTAGCACTTTAAGGAGTGGTAAGGGTGATGGTGGGAACTTCATGAAACATTCACAAATGTTAATTCTTCTATGTACAGAGAGCAACAGGCTAACTTTCCAAACCTTCTTCAGCAGTGTGGATACGTTGGCTAGAGATGCACAGTTTAGCTTTCTGATCCTGAATAGGATTTATGAAGTTATGTCTCAGTGGAAAGAAAATAATCCTGTGTTTTCATTAGAAAACTGAAGAAGAATAAAAGATTAATAAAAAATGCTATTTCACCACCATTTTCAAATCAGAACCATACCTAACACCTAAAGAGAAGACTAGGCTGCCCTAACACCATGGTTTTCATGTTGTGGTCTGCAGACTTCTGTGGCCTGTAGACTAATTCCAGGGAGTCTGTGAAAAGTAACCAATGCAAATATATTGGGTATGGCTGAGATGGAGTTAACTTTCCCCATAGCAGCCCTCAGTGCTGTGCTTTGTATTGGTTGATAACACACCAGTGTTTTGGCTACTGCTGAGCAGTGCTCCCACAGCATCAAGGCTGTCTCTCCAATGTTCCCCCCCTCACCCCCAAAGGCCAGTAGGCTGGGGGTGGGCAAGAGCTTGGGAGGGAACATAGCCAGGACAGCTGACCCAAACTGACCAAAGGGACGTGACACACCATATGATGTCTGCTCAGCAATCAAAGCTAAGTGAAAGGAGGAGGAAGGGAGGCATTCATTATTATGACATTTGTCTTCCAGAGCAACTGCTACGCATACTGAAGCCCTACTTCCCGGGAAGTGGCTGGACATCGCCTGCTAATGGGAAGAAGAGAATAAATCTTTTGTTTTCCTTTGCTTCCATGTGCACTTTTGCTTTATTAAACTCCCTTTATCTTGACCCATGAGGTTTTTTCCATCTTATTTTGTCCCCCCTGTCCTGCTGAGGAAGGGAGTGACAGAGCGGCTTGGTGGGCACCTGGTGCCCAGCCAAGGTCAACCCACCACAGCAAACAAGCCTAACAGTCGGTGTCCACTGCAGAGAGTTTGCATTTCCATAAGGAGAAACATTAAGGATGCACAAATAAAACCACTGGACACCTGTGCTTTTATCTGTCCTTTCCATCATCTGACAGAAGAATTCTGTTTTTCAGATTGATGCAAATGCACATTTATACAGTATACAGTTATTCATCCCATCTATCCCAACTACTTCTCCCCTCAACAGCCTAGAGCATATTATGATGCCTTTAATACAAATTCTAAATTTGCCTTTGTCATTTAAAGATCATAACTCACCACTATACTTCCAGTCTACACCACCTTTTCCAAAATTCTGATTCAGCAAACAATACTCTCATATAATTAAGACATTATTAAAAACAATCAAACAAAAAAACCCTCAATCTAGAAGTGCTTCTAGCTATGTGCCTAGCTAGAAAACTAGAACAAGCAATATGAAAGGCCAATAAAAAGTGAGAAGGGAGCAAGTTATCTGAAATGTCTCTGCTAAAAGACTCACTCCAAATATAGTGTCAGTTAATGTATAAACTTAAGTTTAACACATTGCCAGTAGCAAGTGACCAGTTCTAAACATAAGATCCTAAATTCCCAGCTTCTTTTCTCTTTGTAATTGTTAAAACATACAGTTAACTAAACAAACTTACCATGCAGGTACGAGAGTTTTCTCCTATGAATGAATCTCTTAGCACCTGAGTAAGTTTACTTGCTCTGAATGGTGTATGAGGTTTATTTCGGCCTAAGGCTCTAATGCACTCCTGAAAGAACAAACAGGTTTATATTTATTCAATCCATGTTAAAGAAAACACATAATACAAGTACAATTCAAAATCAGAAAATATATGCCTTAGTTATGTTGCTGTCCTCTAAGATATCATTAAAATTTACTATTAAAACTTGAATTCAAGAAGTGTTAGGCTTTTACCTCTCATTAAGTTTAGTAGAGAGGTAGGAACTTAAAAAAGGCTTAGGAGCCTAAAAACTTTCTGAATCTCATCCAAAATGTTTACATATATTGTATCCAACAACAACAAAAATTTCAATGTTGATGTTAAATCTCTAGACTAACAACTATTTCTGATTATGAGCTGCAAAAGCCTGAATGATCTACCTCTGCCAGCAGAAGCAGCATGGACAGTGACTCGTATTAACTCTATCAGTTAAAAGCGGTAGCTTTGATTCTGGCTCTACTACCGACTTTCTTTCCAGCTCAGAAGAAAACACTGGTGCCCAAACTTTCTGAAAGCTTCCACAGGTCACAAACCTAGTAACTACAGCTCTGTATTGATGAACTCAATATTGGAAGATACTTGAAAATGTAAGTCATTCCCTGTTTTAAAATATTCTTCATGTGAAAAAACAGGGATAACGTCTCCCTTTTCACTCACAAGAAGGGTATGGGGATAAACTAATATTTGCAATTGGTTGGAGAGTTCCAGAGAAAAATACTGTACAGAAGTAAATATTAAGAAATTACTATAGAAGTTACAGCAGCAACTAAGTACAAAAGTGCAAACCAAGATCGCACTAATCAAAACATCACTTCTGCCCACTCAGAGATCTAACATCAGCTAATAAATTACTTCTTACAGAAAGAAAGTTTAAATTTAAATTTCTGTTTTGTTGTTGTTGTCATATTTTTATCATTAATTCCAGTTTCTGGTTTTGCTTTAAAACTTTGTGTACAGGCATCTCTTCAGATTCAGGGCTTCCTTGGTACAATTCTAACATGTATACACACAGAACTTCTTCAAACAACTGCACATCAAAATCTTTTCATATTATAGCTTTACTTTTAGCAGGACTAACAGATGGAATGGCTTTTGTGTTACATGAATAGTTCTACAGTAGTTTAGCTAATCCATCAGCTGCAGCCATATCCTTGTGGCGTTTTGAAATTTCCTAGAAACAGCTTCTTCCAAAAGCCAGGAAGGAAACTGTGGGATGATAATCCAAGAAAGCATTGCAACTGTGAAATAGCATAAAACAGAACTAAATGGGCTCAGAAAAAAACTGCCATGATACAGAACAGAACAAACACAAGGGCTTTAACTGAAGTGATTATTTAAAAACTCACAGGCTGAATTGTATAGAATGGACATAGCTCAGATAAACAGAAGGACTGAAGCTTGCTGAATGTGAAAAATCACATGCAAATGCTAAAAAGGACTCAATACTTATAGGTGAGCAAGGCAGTGCATTCCTTGAAATTTTTTAATTTCTTTGTACATTACTACTATACTTAAATAGAGAAAAGCAGATTAGACAGAAAGAGGAGCAACAGTTTTTAAACAAGTGACATTACAAACTAAAAGCAGTAACAAATGTGTACGTTGAATTACTGATATGGCAACCAACAAGTTTAATTAAGATATTTTAAGAAAGAGCTGGCAGATCTTTAAGGATGCTTTCCTTAGAGCACAAGAGCTCTCGATCCCCAGGTGTAAGAAATCAGGCAAGGAAGGCAAGAGACCAGCATGGCTGAGTTGAGACCTGCTGGTCAAACTAAAGGGCAAGAAGGAAAAGGGCAATGGAAGCAGGGACAGGTATCCTGGGAAGAGTACAGGGAGTGTACACCAGAGTGCCTGGTTGTGTAGGGATGGGGTCAGGAAGGCCAAGGCACAGCTGGAGCTGAACTTGGCAAGGGACACAAAGAATAATAAGAAGGGCTTCTACAGGTATGTCAGCCAGAAAAGGAAGGTCAGAGAAAGCGTCACCCCCCTGATGAACACGACTGGCAAACTAGTAACAACAGGCGAGGAGAAGGCTGAGGGACTCAACAATGTTTTTGCCTCAGTCTTCACTGGCAAACCCTCTCCCCACACCTCTCGAGTGGATGGACCTCAGGGCAGGGACTGGGGAAGCAAAGTTCTTCCCACTGTAAAGAAAAGATCAGGTTCGCGACCACCTGGGGAACCTGAACATACAGAAGTCTATGGGACCTGACACGATGCATCCCAGAGGGTGGTATAGGAGCAAAGCCACTCTCCATGATATTTGAAAAGTCATGGCAGTCAGGTGAAGTCCCCGGTGACTGGAAAAAGGGAAACATCGCACCCATTTTTAAAAAGGGTAGAAAGGAGGACCCTGGGAACTACCGACCTGTCAGCCTCACCTATGTGCCTGGGAAGATCATGGAACAGATCCTCCTAGAATCTATGCTAAGGCACCTGGAGGACAGGGAGGTGATTCGAGACAGCCAGCATGGTTTCACCAAGGGCAAATCCTGCCTGACCAGCCTAGTGGCCTTCTATGATGGAGTGACTACATCAGTGGACAAGGGAAGAGCTACACATGTCATCTATCTGGACTTTGGCACAGTCCATCACAACACCCTTCTCTCTAAATTGGAGATATATGAATTTGATGAGTGGACTGTTCGGTGGATGAGGATGTTGGATGGTCGCATCCAGAGGGTAGTGGTTCACAGCTCAATGTCCAGATGGAGATCGGTGACAAGTGGTGCCCCCAACCTAACATCTTCATCGGTGACATAAACAGTGGGATTGAGTGCACCCTCAGCAGATTTGCAGATGACAGTAAGCCGAGTGGTGCGGTTGACACATCTGAGGGACAGGATGCCATCCAGAGGGACCTGGACAGCCTCGAGAAGTGGGCCTGTGTGAACCTCATGAGGTTCAACAAGGCCAAGGGCAGGGTCCTGCACCTGGGTCGGGGCAACCCTGGGTATCAGCACAGGCTGGGGGATGAAGGGGTTGAAGACAGCCCTGCCGAGAAGGACTTGGGGGTACTGGTGGATGAAAAGCTGGACATGAGCTGACAATGTGCACTCGCAGCCCAGAAAACCAACTGCATCCTGGGCTGCATCAAAAGAAGCATGGCCAGCAGGTCGAGGGAGGTGATTCTGCCCCTCTACTCTGCTCTCGTGACACCACACCTGGAATAGTGTGCCCAGTTTTGGAGCCCTCAGTACAAGACAGACATGGACGTGTTGGAGTGGGTCCAGAGGAGGGCCACACAAATGGTCAGAGGGCTGGAGCACCTCTCCTATGAAGAAAGGCTGAGAGAGTTGGGGTTGTTCAGCCTGGAGAAGAGAAGGCTCCGGGGAGACCTTATTGCGGCCTTCCAGTACCTAAAGGGAGCCTACAGTAAAGATGGGGACAAACTTTTTAGTACGGCCTGTTGCGATAGGACAAGGCATAATGGTTTTAAACTAAAAGAGGGAATATTTAGACTAGATATAAGGAAGAAATTTTTTACAGTGAGAGTGATGAAACACTGGAACTGTTTGACCAGAGAGGTGGTAGATGCCCCATCCCTGGAAACATTCAAGGTCAGGCTGGATGGGGTTCTGAGCAACCTGATCTAGTTGAAGGTGTCCCTGCTCATTGCAGGGGGGTTGGACTAGATGACCTTTAAAGGTCCCTTCCAACCCAAACTATTCTATGATTGTATGATCTTAATTTACTATAATGATTTTTAGTTTGCTCACTCTTGAAACATTAGAATTTGATTGTCTCCTTAATAGTAAAAGGCTTATAGGAGGACACTGCCAGCTTCTAAATTAACAGAGTATTTAACTACTTTTGCTTTTCATCACAGCTCAGAAAACCAGGTAAAAAAATGACAACACTACTTCTGTGTAGACATTACAGAAATAATTGCCTGTACGAAAAATCTGAACACGTTAAGACAGGACATGCAAATTGCAAGTCTTGGATTAGCACTAAAACCCACTCCTCAGAACATACTAGTTTAATTTGAACTTGACAATAACTTCAAGGATCTTCAATACAAATGGAAAAAGCTGTGTGATGTTTTTTGGAATAGATGAAAAATGGAAAATTAACATATCGTTCAGAAACATTTATATCTTCTTTTACTGCTGTTTAGACCTCGCAAGACCTTCACTTATTTTTATTTCCCCTTTCCCATATAATTTAGATCACAACCACCAGTACAGGAGTAGCAGAGCCTTTCACTATAATTAAAAAGACAAGGTGTATGAAAATGAACTAAGTACGTTGTATGGGTAGTGTACTGAAGGCACTAGTCAGCACAAAATAAGCAAGTAAACTACAAAACCAGAACAGCTTTATTAAATTACATTTGGAAGCAAGTGATAACATTAACACATTGTTGTTTGCATTATTTATGGCTTTAAAATTGTCTTTCCTGTACAGTTTCCTAGTCACCTTGAGCAGCATCACAATACGCCTAAACACACAACCTCTTCTTGCCCAGAAAAGCCAGTCTTATTAAAAATAATCCCCCAATCCATGCTTCAACAGGTAATACATAATGACAACTGACACTACGCCACTGCCCCTAAGAGCTGCATGCTCCCACCCAGCCTGTCACCCTCCTTGCCTCACATCTCCTTGCCTCCACTTTCAGTTTCATACTGAAATCAGTACGATAGGCAGTAAGTCAGAGTCAAGAAATTATGGCTCCCAATCCCTACAGGCTTTCTCTATCTATATACATATATATAGAGAGAGAGCAGCCCTGCAGAGAAGGACTTGGGGATACTAGTGGATTAAAACTTTGAACATGAGCCGGCAATGTGCGCTCGCAGCCCAGAAAGCCAACCGTATCCTGGGCTGCATCAAAAGAAGAGTGGTCAGCAGGTTAAGGGAGGTGATTCTGCCCCTCTACTCCGCTCTCATGAGACCCCACCTGGAGTACTGTGTTCAGCTCTGGGGCCCCCAGCATAAGAAAGACATGGACCTGTTGTGTGGAATAATTGGACCTGCTCAAGCAGGTGTGGAATAATTGCTAGAGGTGACTTAGAAATTAAACTTATATTCATATTTTAAGGAAAGGTACAGCATCAAAGAAACTTTCAGGGCAGAGTGCAGCTGGTGTGCAAAGGATACATTCCACAGAGGTTCCCTAGGCAACCTTAGATGTTGGTGACATCGGGGGAGCCTGATGTGCTGACTCTAAGAGAAACTGGGCAGGGGATGGAGTGGAGTGGAGACACTGTGATAAAAATGGAACTTGAAGGTCTTATGGAACTGATAAGCTGCCTAATTGCTACCCTGAGCCAACGATCTGTCACTTTTTGACAAAATGCTATCCTTTGGGTGAACTTTGCTCATTATAATGTCATTATAATACCAGAACACACCTCCATCCCAAAAGCCACCCACCTCCAAGGTGCGACCACCCCTCACGGAGTCTGCGCTCTGAATTTTTCCTAGTCTATACCTTTAAAAGCGAAGCAAGAAAATTTTACACCAATCATAACAAAAGTATGTATGACTAGAGTCCCTCAAGCTCCACCTGAAAGGTAAAAAATAGTATAAAAATAGCTTAAGAGAGGAGGGATGTCAGGGAAGATACCAACGCGGTCAGGGAAATACCATCGCTGACCACCCCTGACTTCTGGGACCAGTCGACGGGCTGCATCTCTCTTCCCCCCCATAAGGATGCTTGTAGGTAAGATTCGAATACTTGGCTATACCAAGTGCTTCCCCAGGAAACTTAGAAATCTCTACAGAGTTGTTTTATGACTTAACGCATTTATAGCCAGGCTGTATTACTAACATTCTTAGTATTTCAACATGCTTTGCAGACAGTGACATTATCATTCGCAATGCGATAGAACTTGTCCATCTGTTGCCCTTTAACACAACACTTGGGTACCAAAGTCAGTCATCTCCTCCCATTTTAGGTGTATATTAGAAAAATGTTCAAATTCAACTACTGGGAATTTTTGTGGTTTGGGTTTTTTTTAAACTACATGAAAGTTGATAGCACAGTGTTTCTGCAATGTTTGTACTTGGTAATTACCAAGTGTTTCTTCAGTCATTTAAAGGAAAAATCAATATGTTATTTGACCTGTCACATCAGTAGCAAGCAAAGCCTGCAAAAACACTCATTTTAATAGTCATTGCTATTATATGTAGAAGGCTTCCACCTACTCAAAGGCAATGGAAACATTTCAGTTACCTTGAGTGCTAAAAGGCTCTTGTTAATTTCCGCACCTTCCAGTCGTGTCTGCCTGTCTGCACTGGAAGTATCCGCTCCTCTTTCATTGCCAGCCAAATCAATCAGAGAAAATTTACCATGCAATTTCCCTTTCCTTCTGAGAATAATCTGAAACACTGCATGGCTTCGAGATGAGTGTGCATTTGCAGATGTCTGGCCAGATGTCCTTTAACAAAAGGAAAGAAAGGAAGGACATATGAGCAGGCGAAGGACCATACATGTTAAACGCACTACCGTCAGAACATTAGATTTTTCAGGGCAGAGTCCTGTATTTACCCTAATAATTTGATGTACATAGTATAATTATACCTATTTTTCCAATTCTTCAAACAAAAATGGAAGATTAGTAACATTTTACTTCCCTCTTAAAAGCAAGAATAATCAGACCTCCAAAGATGTTAGGCTATCAGAGAGCTTACATGTAAAATGCCACATGTGGTATTTTTATCTGATCAGGCAGCAGTCTATTCACAAGGCTAATTTTAAAAACAATAAAACTGGATCTAAACAAAAAATAAAAATTTTATACTTAACTTCTGTCACTACATATCAAGGCCTTTTAGAACTGAAGAATCTGGCAGTATTCCAGATTATAAATGATGCGAATTTAAATCAGTAAACTGGTTATATAATGCATGCAATTCACATCCTGTAGAAAAATCAGTTTATATTTCTCTCTAGGAGAGAAACTCTAAGCTATTTTTATTCAAAAGATAGGCAGATTCCTTACCTGCAGCCAACATTATCAAAAATACCACTGCATATTAAAAAGCCATCACTATGAAGAGACACACAAAAAAAATCTTGTTCCAATTCTTTAATTTACAATGAAAAATTGGTGGAAGCCATGGGAGATACCTGCAGCTGTTGCCCATTTCAATAAGCTTAAGAACATCTTCAACACATTTGACTTCCCGTTCCTGTAATCCCACCACCTGGACTTGCTGTTTACCATCTTCTAACACTCTTAGTTTTGTCTTCCTGTTCAACAAGTCAAAAACCTGAGGGTTGGAACAGAACAGTTAAAGAGGAGCTTTAAAAGACATTTTTGCTTTAAATCTTGTATCAAAATATGCAAAGCATTCCATGAACAAATGTGATTGGAAGTGTAAAGAATTAATTGAAATAAAGCTTTCAGTACAAAAAGGAAAAAGATCTTTTATGTGACAAGCTCATGATCTTGTTTGTGAAAGAGAAATTCCACTTTCCTCAGAAAAAGATCTGGTACTTACCTTACCACTGTAGATCTCAAAAAATGTTGCATATACTTGAAGTTCTAACTTCTTATAGTTTGGTTTCTTTAGCATTAAAAAGACATCTCGAGCTGTGAATACATTTCCAAAATAAAAAGAAATCTAGTTATATAATTTCATTTAGTGAAGACTCATTAATGCATAACAGTCTATTTTACAGCATCTCTCATATTTTGCAAGAGTAACATAGGGTCAGTCAATCAAGTAAAAAACACTGCAGTTTAAACTGCCCCATTACATTGGAAGATGCAGAAGACGCCAAAATTGTAAACTCAGTTAATCATCAGTTATATTTCTTACGTTTTCAAAGTTATCTATATATATATTTCCTTTACTGTGTAAAGACTACACACCTAGGAACTACTTTTTTATGTTACCAAAGCTCCATTGTAATCCAAAATATGTAGACCCTTATGTTTGTACAACAGGGAGTAGAAATGTATTAACCTCAACTAATTTGCAAAAATCCAACAGAACAATAAAGTCTCACCTGCAAGTGCATATATTCCTTTAGAACAATCTTGGTTCTTTCCTGAAAAGTCACCACCCATAGTCTAAATTAAAAAAAAAAAAAAAAAAGACCAAAAATACACTATAAAGATCACAGAACTGTAACTTACATATTTGTTACTTATTAGAATTTATTGAAGTATATCGTAAATAAAAAGAAGTGTATTGTTGACATGTAGAAGAAATACTTACATGGGTTTTTCCACTGCCTGTTTGTCCATATGCAAAACAAGTGGCCATTCCCCTTTCAAATATGGTCTCCACTAATGGTCTAGCTGTAAATCTTAAATGCGAAAAACAACAGTACTTAAGAATCGCAATTACTTTAAGATGCCACACTAACACAAGGACACTATAAATTTTAAGTCCAGAAGTAACAAAACTGGTTCTGTACTTTGAGAGGCCAAAGGACATCTCCAGATTAATTCCTGAACTAAAGAGGCTACCAGTTCTAAGGCATTAAAATATCCTAAACAGTTAAAAAAAAGCTACAAGGTGTCCCCCATTTATTTTACAACAATATTATCCTCCTTCCAACCCTGAGAAAAAAAAAGTCTTTGTTTTAATGATGCAACATGGCACAGCTTACTACATGGAGTTTGGAATTTCCTAAATAAGACAGCATTAGAAAATACAGAAGTAGGACAGTGAAGCAGATAAATACTTAGATTTTGCCAATACAAAAATACTGCTATAGTTTTGTTTTTGATTTTTTTTCCCTGAATCATTTTTCAAGATTAAGTTTAGAAGACAGGTGGCCAAAACAACATTGCACGTCCTAATATTTTGAGAACATACAAGTTATGCTGAGAAAAGGCTCAAGAAAACACATACCCAAGCTCATCAGAATGGAAAAATCCAGTTATCCCTTAAGTATTATTTGATGTGTCAAAAATATTCTCCAAAGTATCATTTTTCTATTTTAGAGAATTAATTTTTACTTTAAAAAATGTAGAGTTATTGCTCCTACTTCAGCTGCTTATCACCATTACTTCATTAAAAACTCCAAAAGAAAAGGGTAACCTTATGGAGCGTTGCCTCCACAAGGTGATGGAGATAAAAGTCTCTCTGCAACAGTCTCTCTTTCTAAACTTTTACCAGGTGTTTACACATAATGTATGTTTAGTGACAGAAGCAAGAACAATTGTTTACAGAAACACTGAGGTGTTACAACCTCCTTTAGTTCCACTTTGGAACAAACACAAGATCACTTACAAAAATAATATGGGTAAGACCGAGCCATTCAGCAACCAAGGGTTATGCAAAAATCTAAGTTTAACTGAATCATCAATTTTTATCAAAAATAAACCATATGATTCCTGATCAGCCTTAGTTTTTCTTTTTTGCTTTCTCCAAACATGTACTTCTTTTGTCCTCAAGAGGATATTCCCATATTTCAATGTTTGTTCTTTTTATATTTACAATATAAATTTCAAGAAACCTATCCACCTAAGAAGCACATTCCATTATCTCTGTCTGAGTTTGAGATTATTTATTTTGCTGATTTATAAAAAAGTGACTCAACTATATGTAATTTAAAATAAGACAAAATACAAAAATATCTAGAAAAGTTTTTGTAAAGCATTAAACAAGTCCAAATGGTACCACACCAAAACAGTCCAACTTTCCTTCTAGTAGAACCTTTATTTGCAATCTTGGTCCTTAAGAAATATAAACTCTGATTCTCCTTTAAAATTCAAAAGGCATACCCATTCACACTAGTATATGTTTTTTTAATACTAAAGAAAACTTGTAACTCAGTGTTGTGCTTCATGGATTCAAAAATACAGCTTAAGCAAAATAATAATAAAAAAATAAGAGTAGTACATTTCTCAAGAATGTTTTTCAGTACAGAAATATAGTAACTAATTTTAGCATACTGAAGAAGACGGGAGTAACTTGTCATACTTTTTTTTCCCCCACTGTGACCCTGATAGATCTGGTGAGAGCAGATGATGATACCTATCTTCCTCTTAATTGTGTTATTACAGGAGGCCTTGAAGCAGATTATCCTCCATGTAATAATCATTATTGTGCCATGAGGGAGAAGGAAAAAGCCTGTACTGCTACACAGACTAGAGTTTTACTGTTTCAGTATGAATACAAGCATCTTTCAACATTTTCCCATATTACTATTAATTTATTATGTAACTAATAAAAATTGTCCAGAAGAAACTCAGTCCAAAAACATAACAAAATTGTATGTCAAAACCAGCCCTCACATTTAAACACTATGCTCACAAAGACAAATAATAGGAAGGAGGGAGATTACAAGAACTGGTTGTTAAGCAGGAGGAAAACTATTGCAAGAGGCACATCTCACCAGCTAGATCACTCTCCCACAGCTCTTCAGTATCAAGAAAGAAAAGATGTTACCAGTAGACAATCATTACAGACAGAAATTTCCAAGGGCACAGCTTTGCTGTTCAGAAGTCTTTCATTAGTGTAAACTAACAGACTAAAAAGATTTTACTTTTGCTACCCTTCTTCTCTTACTTATATGAAACATGACTCAAATTTTCATTTTCAAGGCCTTTTAATTCTTTTACTATGAATTTTCTCTTATTCACTGAGAGGGTGTTAGTGTCTAACATCAATCAGGATATGATACCAACTTTCACTTCCTAGTTGTTGGATTAAAAACAAGAATTAAGATATTTCTCTGTCACTTCTCCTTAAGGCTATGGGAAGCACTTTCGAAGCATAAGAAAAATTATCTTCATCAAATTCCTTTTTAATATCAATATTCCTTGCGTAAATCATCATAATATTTACACTGCGTACCAAGATAATGACCTGTCATGGTGTCTAACCTTACCTGCTACTTTATCTAATCCATTTAGCGACTTGTACAAGGTAAACAGCTACTTCTAAACAAATTTTTAAAAGCACTATGTGCATCATTCTGTTCCAAATGTAGAAGTGAAACAGAAGAATAAAGGAGAAAATGGAGATCCAAATACCTTGGGGCTGAGGGTGTGTGTCCTTGTTGCTGTTGATTTTTAAATCAGAAAGATTCAGTGTTTTGAGCAAGATAAATTAGCTCTGTGTACCTCCATGTCACATCAGCTAGATTGCTTCCAACAGCCAAACTAGCTCAGGTATCTCAGCAATAGAGCAAATATAACCTCCCCCCCCCTTTGTACTCTTACCCCACCCTCTCCTGATTTGTTTGCCTCCTGAGGAGGCAATACACACTAGAGCCTGGAAAGGCAGGGCTTGGAGGAGGACTGAGAGCAGGACTGAGGTAAACAGAAGCGGAGATTGCAGATGAAAAATTCAGGATAAACAGAGCTAAACCAAAATTAAACAGGCAAAAGAATGGAAGTAACAATATACATATCTGATAACACAGAGAATAGAAGTCCATGAACAAGGTAAGCCCACAGTTATTGACATGGGAGATACTTGAGAAAAAAGATTCACAAAAAAAGAGCATATACACATACCTGTAAACCATTTCATTAGGAGCCGTGTCATCAAAGGCATAATCAAAACGAAAAGTTTGGTTTTCTAGGTACCTTGTTAAATCCACCTTTTGTTTTGGTTCATGTACCATCACAACGTCTTTACTAGGAATTGTTATTACATCAAGGTCTTTCATTAAAGTTTCTATAAAATAAATGAAATATATATTTAAGTAGCAACACATCGCTATTTTTTACATTTTTTCCTTGTTTACACTCTTATAAAATCTCAGATAACACAGCTCCTCCAAGTAACAACACTGCAATGGACTTGTGCTTCTGATACTTAGATAGTAATCTGCTAAGTAAGAGATTTCATTTTGGAAGTCTAGTCATCCTATCCTACCAAGTGCTAGAAAGTAAAGAGAGGTTGTACAAAGTTGATTAGAAAAACTATGCTCATTAATGATAGCACTATCGCTTTAAAATTTTGTCATTTTATTTTCCCTAAATCCTTAAAGTTATATTTATATGTTCACAGCTTTCAAAAAGAAAAAAATTGTTTTCATTCTACACAGACATTCTGGTTCTTAAT
>NW_009650075.1:35982-40657 GCF_000708025.1 Charadrius vociferus | reverse complement strand
AATTTCCTGTTGAAAGTAAAGAACTTCATAGAAAGACTGGGATTTAACTGGAGTTGAAATCCTAAACGTTAGGGTTTTGGGTTGGATTTTTTTTTTTTTTTTGGAATATGGACTCCAGTCTGATCAGCAGGCAGTAAGAAAAAGCACTGTAATACTAATCGTACATAAAAAGAAGTCACTAGGGAGTGATTCCAGTACCTAAAAATAGTTGTTCAGTGCCATTTCATATGTCCTAGGGTATCCTGCCCAGCCCTGAGCAGCGACTCCAGGAGATACAAGTCTTCAGTTTGTCTGTAACCCGCTAGTCCTGTGAGGATGTCTTGGACACCCTTGAGCACCCTACATGTCAGAAGACACCAACATTCAAGCACCTGAATTGTTTCCTTGATATCTGATTCAAGACCACTTGAAAGTATAAATATACATGTATTAAAAAAAAGTGTAAAAAAGTTTTCATTGTGTAGCTCACTGATCAGGAGATCACTTAAAGGATAATTTAAAAGAATGGTTATCCTAACACAATGTAATAATACTGAAGAAATTACAGTAGAAATAATTCCCAGATCAACTAAATACATCCTAGATGACCTCAGGAAAAAAATTACAGTCTTTCTGTGCCTCAGCTCCCAGTCCATAAAATGGTGACAGTTAAACTACTTTTCTCCCTGTCTTTATGCAGGTTATGATAAGTTTATGAATTTTCTGTGTCCCTCACACATATTGTCTAGTAAACAGAGTTTCACCTTTCATCAGTATTTCTAGATCTCTTCAATACAAATAATATTACTATCAATCAGAAGCAGCTTTTCAGAGAAAATTTCTGCAAAATCTTAAATGGCCATACCTTTTTTATTGAGTGGTCGTTTTCGTACACAAACACATATCCTGTGCTCATCAATCTACAAAGGAAACAATCTTTCAGAGAACTATACCCCAATTCCAGTTATATGATGTTTTACTTCTATTCTAGAATCAATTAACCAATCATTTAAACAAAGATAAATTTCCAAGACAGTGAGTCATCTGAATGTGTAAATGCCCCTTGTGTCTATACAATAACCAAGAACCCAAAAGGGAGAACCATACATTAATAAAACTCCCTGCAGAGTGACCTGATCCTGCAGAGTACCAGGTACCAGGAACACTGCAAGCAAATCCAGCTGTAACGGTCGATATGCTATTGACAGAAATTGTCACAATCTCTTTGATCATGCCCTGGTAGAATTCTCAATCTTGAGGGGTACAGGACAGATAAAAAGTAGAGTCAGGATCCTAAACCTCAGAAAGGCAAACTTTCAGCTGTTTAGGGCACTAGTGCGTGGGATCCCTTGGGAAACTGCCCTCGGAGATAAAGGAGCAAATGAGAGCTGGGAGATATTTAACAGACATTTTTCTTAGGGCGCAAGAGCTCTCAATCCCAATGTGCAAGAAGTCGGGCAAGGGAAGGCAGGAGGCCACCTTGACTAAGCCAAGACCACTTAGCCAAACTAAAACACAAAACCAAAATGCACAGGCAGTGGAGGCAGGGATACACATCCTGGGGAGATTATAGGGAAATGGTCTGGGAATGCAGGGAGGGGATCAGGAAAGCCAAGGCACAGCTGGAGCTGAACTTGGTTAGGAATGTGAAAAGTAACAAGGGTTTCTTCAGGCACATAGGACAACAAAGGAAGATGAAAGAAACTGTACACACACACACACACCCCCAATGAGCAAAACAGGAGACTTGGCTACAACCAACATGGAGAAGGCTGAGGTACTCAACGAGACCATGGGACCTGATGAGATGCCTCTGAGGATCCTGAGGGAACTGGCAGATGAACTTGCTAAGCCACTAGCCATCGCATTTAAGAAGTTGTGGCAGACTGGTGAAGTTCCCAGTGACTGTAAAAGGGAAAACATAGCCCCCATTTTTAAAAAAGGGAAAAAAGGAAGACCCGGGGAACTACAGGCCAGTCAGTCTCACCTCTGTGCCCGGCAAGATCATGGAGCAGATCCTCCTGGAAACTCTGCTAAGGCACATGGAAAACAGAGAGGTGATTGGTGGCAGCCAGTATGGCTTCAACAAGGGCAAATTGTGCCTGACAAACTTGGTAGCCTTTTATGCATCCCTACAAAGAAGAAGGCAGGCAGAAAAGCCAGGAGGCTTGCATGGATGAACAAGGAGCTCCTGGACATAACCAAAGGAAAAAAGGAGGCCTATAGGGAGTGGAAACAGGGGCAGGTAGCCTGGGAGGAATACAGAGGAATCGTTCGGGCAGCCAGGGATCGAGTCAGACAAGCTAAAGCCCAGACAGAACTCAATCTGGCCAGGGACATTAAGACAAACAAAAAATCCTTCTTTAAGTATGTCAGAGTGAAAAGAAGGACTAGGGAAAATGTGGGCCCTCTCCGGAAGGAAACGCAAGAACTGGTTACCCAGGACAGAGACAGAGCTGAGGTCCTCAATGACTTTTTTGCCTCAGTCTTCACCGGCAAGGACTGCAGCCGCACTGCCCATGATGCAGAATGCAAAGGCGAGGATTGGGAAAATGAAGAACCGCCCACTGTAAGTGAGGATCAAGTATGAGACCACCTGAGGAACCTGAAGGTGCACAAGTCCATGGGACCTGATGAGATGCATCCATTTTTTCCTGCTGAAAGTAAAGAACTTCATAGAAAGACTGGGATTTAACTGGAGTTGAAATCCTAAACGTTAGGGTTTTGGGTTGGATTTTTTTTTTTTTTTTGGAATATGGACTCCAGTCTGATCAGCAGGCAGTAAGAAAAAGCACTGTAATACTAATCGTACATAAAAAGAAGTCACTAGGGAGTGATTCCAGTACCTAAAAATAGTTGTTCAGTGCCATTTCATATGTCCTAGGGTATCCTGCCCAGCCCTGAGCAGCGACTCCAGGAGATACAAGTCTTCAGTTTGTCTGTAACCCGCTAGTCCTGTGAGGATGTCTTGGACACCCTTGAGCACCCTACATGTCAGAAGACACCAACATTCAAGCACCTGAATTGTTTCCTTGATATCTGATTCAAGACCACTTGAAAGTATAAATATACATGTATTAAAAAAAAGTGTAAAAAAGTTTTCATTGTGTAGCTCACTGATCAGGAGATCACTTAAAGGATAATTTAAAAGAATGGTTATCCTAACACAATGTAATAATACTGAAGAAATTACAGTAGAAATAATTCCCAGATCAACTAAATACATCCTAGATGACCTCAGGAAAAAAATTACAGTCTTTCTGTGCCTCAGCTCCCAGTCCATAAAATGGTGACAGTTAAACTACTTTTCTCCCTGTCTTTATGCAGGTTATGATAAGTTTATGAATTTTCTGTGTCCCTCACACATATTGTCTAGTAAACAGAGTTTCACCTTTCATCAGTATTTCTAGATCTCTTCAATACAAATAATATTACTATCAATCAGAAGCAGCTTTTCAGAGAAAATTTCTGCAAAATCTTAAATGGCCATACCTTTTTTATTGAGTGGTCGTTTTCGTACACAAACACATATCCTGTGCTCATCAATCTACAAAGGAAACAATCTTTCAGAGAACTATACCCCAATTCCAGTTATATGATGTTTTACTTCTATTCTAGAATCAATTAACCAATCATTTAAACAAAGATAAATTTCCAAGACAGTGAGTCATCTGAATGTGTAAATGCCCCTTGTGTCTATACAATAACCAAGAACCCAAAAGGGAGAACCATACATTAATAAAACTCCCTGCAGAGTGACCTGATCCTGCAGAGTACCAGGTACCAGGAACACTGCAAGCAAATCCAGCTGTAACGGTCGATATGCTATTGACAGAAATTGTCACAATCTCTTTGATCATGCCCTGGTAGAATTCTCAATCTTGAGGGGTACAGGACAGATAAAAAGTAGAGTCAGGATCCTAAACCTCAGAAAGGCAAACTTTCAGCTGTTTAGGGCACTAGTGCGTGGGATCCCTTGGGAAACTGCCCTCGGAGATAAAGGAGCAAATGAGAGCTGGGAGATATTTAACAGACATTTTTCTTAGGGCGCAAGAGCTCTCAATCCCAATGTGCAAGAAGTCGGGCAAGGGAAGGCAGGAGGCCACCTTGACTAAGCCAAGACCACTTAGCCAAACTAAAACACAAAACCAAAATGCACAGGCAGTGGAGGCAGGGATACACATCCTGGGGAGATTATAGGGAAATGGTCTGGGAATGCAGGGAGGGGATCAGGAAAGCCAAGGCACAGCTGGAGCTGAACTTGGTTAGGAATGTGAAAAGTAACAAGGGTTTCTTCAGGCACATAGGACAACAAAGGAAGATGAAAGAAACTGTACACACACACACACACCCCCAATGAGCAAAACAGGAGACTTGGCTACAACCAACATGGAGAAGGCTGAGGTACTCAACGAGACCATGGGACCTGATGAGATGCCTCTGAGGATCCTGAGGGAACTGGCAGATGAACTTGCTAAGCCACTAGCCATCGCATTTAAGAAGTTGTGGCAGACTGGTGAAGTTCCCAGTGACTGTAAAAGGGAAAACATAGCCCCCATTTTTAAAAAAGGGAAAAAAGGAAGACCCGGGGAACTACAGGCCAGTCAGTCTCACCTCTGTGCCCGGCAAGATCATGGAGCAGATCCTCCTGGAAACTCTGCTAAGGCACATGGAAAACAGAGAGGTGATTGGTGGC
>NW_009650075.1:32806-35820 GCF_000708025.1 Charadrius vociferus | reverse complement strand
ATACATCCGCGGGTCCTGAGGGAACTGGCAGATGAAGTCGCTAAGCCACTAGCCATCATATTTGAGAAGTCGTGGCAGTCTGGTGAGGTCCCTGCCGACTGGAAAAGGGGAAACATAACCCCTATTTTCAAAAAGGGAAAGAAGGAAGACCCAGGGAACTACAGGTCACTCAGTCTCACCTCTGTGCCTGGCAAGATCATAGAGCAGATCCTCCTGGAAACTCAGCTAAGGCACATGGAAAATAAGGAGGTGATTGGTGGCAGCCAACATGGCTTCACCAAGGGCAAGTCATGCCTGACAAATTTGGTGGCCTTCTACGAGGGGGTTACAGTGGCAGTGGATAAGGGAAGATCAACTGATGTTATCTACCTGGACTTGTGCAAAGCATTTGACACTGTCCCACACGACATCCTTGTCTCTAAAATGGAGAGACATGGATTTGATCAAAGAGTTGTGGTCAACGGCTCGATGTCCAAGTGGAGACCAGTTATGAGTGGGGTTATTCCTATATCATTAAACCAATAACTGGGGTGACCAGTTATTCCTCAGGGGTCGGTACTGGGACCCGTGCTGTTCAACATCTTTGTTGGTGACATGGACAGTGGGGTCGAGTGCACCCTCAGCAAGTTTGCTGATGATACCAAGCTGTGTGATGAGGTAGACACGCTGGAGTGAAGGGATCCAACATGAGCCAGCAATGCGCAATCGCAGCCCAGAAAGCCAACTGCATCCTGGGCTGCATCAGAAGAAGTGTTACCAGCAGGTCAAGGGAGGTGATTCTGCCCCTCTACTCTACTGAGACCCCACCTGGAGTACTGCGTCCAGTTTTGGAGCCCTCAGCATAAGAAAGACATGGACCTGTTGGAGCGGGTCCAGAGGAGGGCCACAAAGATGATCAGAGAGCTGGAGCACCTCTTTTGTGAGGAGAGGATGAGAGAGTTGGGGTTGTTCAGCCTGGAGAAGAGAAGGCTCCAGGGAGACCTTATAGCAGCCTTCCAGTACCCAAAGGGAGGGGGGGCTACAGGAAAGCTGGGGAGGGACTTTTTACAAGAGCATGTAGAGATAGCATGAGTGGGAATGGCTTCAAACTGTAAGAGGGTAGATTGAGATAAAATATTAGGGAGAAATGTTTCACTCTGAGGGTGGTGAGACACTGGAACACGTTGCCCAGAGAAGTTGTGGATGGAAGTGTTCACTTCACACTCCCTGGAAGTGTTCAAGGCCAGGTTGGATGGGGCTTTGAGCAACCTGATCTATTGGAAGGTGTCCCTGCCCATGGCAAGGGGATTGGAACCAGATGATCTTTAAGGTCCAATCCAAACCATGCTATGACTCTATGATTTCCACAGAGATCTGATAATCTTCATCATTTAAGGATTCTGCTGCTTTGACTTCTCTGCAAATCAAAGGCCCTCATCGCCTTCAAAGATCAAATATTAATCTTTATACTTAACAGGGTTTTTCAGAGAAGCTTAATGGTTTTGTGTGCACATTCCTTAGAATCCCAGGAAAATCTACAATATAGAGGCTGACTGACTACTTAGTACAAGTTGGTATTATTTTATCGTCAAAAGATATTTAAACTACATTAAAAATGACTGAAATAAAATAAACCCATGTTAGAAAGAACAATAATATATATTAAATGACTTATTTTTTATGTTTACAGACAGAAGTATATTCATACATTGAAAAAATTGGAAACAGAGCAAAATTCAGAAGGATAAAAAATTTCCACATCACCGGGGTACTTACAGGATCTGCAGTTGTCAGTGGTCTATAATCCAAACTTCCCCTGAAATCTCTTATCATACACATAATTTCATAATTTGGGTTTGTAGCATCAACATCCTAGGGAAGTAAGCAACAGAATTTCTAATATATTTTTTTCCCCTGAAATGAACTGATTTCAATATCTTCTGAATTTACTTGTAAAAAAAATAGATATTAACTGAAATGTTAATTTTTCTCCAAATCACCATAAATGTCTTGACTGCAAGTTTAGTGCCTTTTTCCATTCTGATGTGGCTAATTTACTGATCATAAGGCAAAACAATTATATGCCTTCTATTTCATATTTTTGGTTGGCATGTAATAGAAAATACTTTTTAATTGAGGACTCATTAAAAGTCTACTCAAGAAAGAAATGACTCCTGCCTTTTGCCAGAATCTTCACATTAAACACAACTGAACAATTGCACAACAGATAGCATATACAGTCAACGCTTCTTAATCTGAGATAAGTCAGTCCAACAGACAAATGGATACACTCTATTATACAGGTACAAAACACACTGCAGAGGACAGTGCAGTTACCCCAGCTGCTCTAAACACAACCCTGCTGGATCCAAGTTGGTTAAAGGAGGTTGATCCTACTTGACGGTCCTGAGTTACCTCTTAGTTATTTGGATGCATTGGAAACTCTTCTAACACTCCTAGACCTCCCAAAAAGCAGAGGCAATCCCGATGACACACAATAAGCTACATCCAGGCTCACAAGACCTCCTGTCCCTAAACCTGGAGCCATCAGTATCAGAGCTAATGGACATGTAAGAGGCCATGCATGGAGCCCCTCTAAACCTTATGAAGCCTGAGCTACTGAGCCTACTGTGAGCTGAGTTGGTTCTCTGCAGAATTGCTCAAATGTCCTTCCTGTCACTTCTCCCTGTGACTGTCAGTTTTTACCCCATTTCAGGACATGCTGCTGATGCCATGCATAGCCAGCTCTGGTGCTCAGACCTTATTAAGCTTTGCATGGCTTCCCACAAATGAGCTAAAACTCCTTCTGGATCACATCTGGCTGTGGAAATAGCGCATGCACTTTCAAAAAGCACTGCATTGGGGTTAATAAGCTGAAATGGAGCCAGCTCACGTCTACACCTGTGACACAGCTGATCCACACCTCAGACAAAACTGTGCCCTGGTAATCAGAAGTTGACTGCACCTTTAAGTTGTTTACCCTGACTACAGTGAACTAAAACCTACTTACAGTAAGTTGATACAAAATGTATTCC
>NW_009650075.1:26489-32578 GCF_000708025.1 Charadrius vociferus | reverse complement strand
ACATTCAGAAAGGGGTTTTGCTTATTAAGGAAAAGGTATTTGCCTAATATTCTTCAAACCCTGTTTAAAGGTCTTGCCCACCAGAAGCCAGTGCTTGGCTAGTTATTGCTGCATTTCACAACAACAGAATACACAAAGCATAGATACGTGCAAGTCACCAAGAAAAACAGAACTTTCTCATACAGAAGTTTAATACTCGGATGCAAAGGGAGTTGTCACAAAAGTGATAAAAAGAAAATTTTAGGTACAGTACCACATCAAAGAATTTTAATATATAAAATAAAAATTATTTGCTCCTCCCACATAAAACCATAGTAATGTTTTGCATTTGTTTAAGTGGATAGAAATTAGAGAACATGAATTCAACATAAGTGATTTTAGGTCAACTTAGAAATATCATTAAACCATGAAGTAAATTGCCTGAATTATTTACTTGGTTGTGGTATTTCTCCTGTCAGTAGCAGATGGTAGTATCTCTTTAGAGAGACTAACACACACAGGCCTGCCAACGAGATTATGCTACTAGTTGTGCTAAAGCTTTTACACTACTGTGACACAAAGTCCTTTAATATTAAGAGATTTTCTCAAAGGATTAACAACTTTGTTTCTTTCACACAAGTTTCTAACAACTTGCTGCCAAGCTGTTTGCATGATGCAAAGCTAAATTATAAATGCATAGACAGGTGTAAAGGAAAAAGAAATAACTGTTCAAACTTGAGCCTCAAATAGATCTCCTAAGATCATAAAGAACAATTTATCATAATATTGTAATACCTCCTGTAGAATAACAGCCCTATCTAAAAGCCAAGGATGTTATTATTTTCATCAATATATTTTCCCTAAGAAATAGCTATCATCAGTACTTGATTTTTAAATAACACAGAGAGACAAGCAATTGTAAGCAATTATTTCTGTAGGAAGAAAAAGAGGGGGAAAACTGTCTAAAGAAATAGTTATCAGAGCAATGCAAACATGCACCAAAATATGTATCAAAATTGTATACAGGATGAAAACATTTAATTACAAGACTATTACAGTTCATAAAAATTATTGAAGACTGAACAAAGCACAATAATTTAGCAAACATCTTCTCTTCCAGACATACATTTTCCATCCAAGCTTAAAATACTAACCTGAGCTCTTTTTTCTCTAAGTTCCTGCTGCTGTAACCTTCTTTTTTCACGTTTCTCTTGCAATTTTTCAACCTCTTTTACACAATTAGATTTTCTACGTGCTTAAAAAAAGATATATTTTTAAAATATTTTTAGTGTTGCATTAATTTAGTATTTACACTATAACATTTCAATTCTACTATTTTGTGAATAATTAGAATGCATTTATTTATATCAACTATCTTTTCAAGAAAATCAGTATTAGTACATAATAATTATGGCAATTTAATTTCTAAAATTTATAGAATACATGAATTAGAAAAAATCATGGGAATGGGACAATAACTACACAACCAAAAATATAAGGACAATGAGCCTCAATGATCCTCACATTTGGATGTGCGATGATATTTGGATACATGTGATCTCTTGGTTTGAATTAAAAGAAAGCCCAGGCATATTAAAACACCCACCATCATGGCTAAAAAAAGATAAAGCAAAACCAAATTCCAAATACTAGAACAACTATGACAAAAGCAAACATTTGTTTAACCACAGCACTCCAAAAAAGCTTCTTGAGGAAGCCTACAGGCAACTGCATATATAGACCATTTGTCATTTATGGACAATATAATCCAAGAGAATGTACATATAATGCCCAGAATGAATGAATCCTTGATACACGGTTTACATACAAGGGGGTCCAAATTCCTTTTTTGCAGCTTGAACTGGAGATATATCTGAAACACTACCATTCTGTTGTGAGGAAGAAGACTGTTCAGGAAGCTGAGTAGGCCGCACACGTGCAGAACCAACCACTGCAAAAGAAAAGCACAAAGCTCATCTAGATACGGAAGAGTAATGTTTCTATCCGATTCTGAAATTATAACAAGATAAAACAAGGCTCCTTTTAAGACACAACAATTTATTGGGGGCGGGGGGGGAGCCATACATGTAGAAAGTCTATTAATAAAGACATTCGATATGCAGCTTGTTTTATCCTAGTGTTATACACCAACACAACACAATTATTAAGTACCAATGCTGCATGTGCATATTTTTAAATACTCCACTACAGAATTAGTATAACTTATTATGTGTACAGAATGAAGTATGTACTTGGAAACATGCAGTTTTGAAGTTTAAAGTGTTGAAATTTTATTTATGTTATAATTATACCCAAAACCCCAGTAAGAAAAAAGGACCCACTGTTTCACATTTTCTAGGTGTTACAAAATGGTCCCACCCCACTGAACCTACAATCTATGGACAAGTAGAGGGATACAAATGAAAGGCAGCAAAGTGCAGCTCAATCTATGAGTGGAAGAAACAAACCTTTTTGACACTATACTGAAAGGAATACGGATACAATCAATATGTCTACCTAAACTTATTGATTTGATATGTGATAAGAATACCAATTTCTGAAGATGCAGAGTGATGTCTGTTCGCAGTGAATGCAGTGGGAGTGGCATGAATGCAAGCCTCTTTGGTAGAGCTGAATGTTTTTCAAAGAGTTGCTTTAAGCAGCTCTGCTTCAGCTGAGCTGCTTTCCTGTACATTTTCCTAACAAGGTCTGTCAGAAGAGTACGAAAGTGAAGGCAACAACTTTGATAAGTAGCCTAGAGGTGACATTCCAAATGAAGGCCAGCACACTGTGCAACATGGAGACAACTATGGAAACAAGCATCAAATGGGATAGACAAGACAAATCCCCAGACCATTCCAAATATGATAGGAGATCTAGTTTATAGCATGAATTAACTACACTAAACAAGACAGTGTGCTGAGAAAAGTTTAGTTACAAGGCCAACAAAGAACAAATACTTAGGCCAACTGTGAATAGTAAGATGCACAGGACCTATTAAAATACGAGCTACAGGGTTATTCCATTCCAAACAGACTATTTACTACAAATGACAATGTGTATGGATGTGAGGAGAGCCCATCAATACGATGTCTCAAATTTAAACCATATTAGTTTGAAAAAAATTATCCCCTCCTCATGAGATTTCTGATTTAACACCCCCAGAGGCAAACGGCAGAAGGGAGAAAGTAATCCCAGTCGCCCACCAGAAGAGTCTGAACACTTGCAAAGATATGCAAGCCCACTTGTTTTTCAAGTTTAAACAGATGGAATGGAATCTAGCCTGAATTAATGACAGTAGATTAATGTTTGGAAGAAGAATCATCACCATCATAAGTACAAGTTAACTTTAATCACAGAATCACAGAATGGTCAGGGTTGGAAGGGACCTCTGGAGATCATCTAGTCCAACCCCCCCGCCAGAGCAGGGTCACCTACAACAGGTTGCACAGGACGGCATCCAGGCGGGTTTTGAATGTCTCCAGAGTCAGAGACTCCACCACCTCTCTGAGCACCCTGTTCCAGTGCTCCACTACCCTCAAAGTAAAGAAGTTCCTCCTCATGTTAAGATGGAACTTCCTATGTTCCAGTTTGTGCCCGTTATCTCTTGCTCTATCACTGGGCACCACTGAAAAAGGACTGTTCCCATCCCCCTGGCACCCTCCCTTTAAGTATTTATAAGCGTTGATAAGATCCCCCCTCAGCCTTCTCTTCTCCAGACTAAAAAGACCCAAGTCCCTCAGCCTTAATGCAGGAGAGAGAATGAAAACAATAAGCAATAACTATTCTTTCTCATGTTATTAGATGCATTACATCTGTATTAATCCAATACACACTTTTCATCTATCCTCCTTTGATATTTCAGCATTTTTGTAGATTTTTCACTACTAACCATAGAGCGAGAAATAACCTGTAGGGTTTAAGTACTCTTTGAATGAATGTTTATACACAGACTGTTAGAAAACTAAGCTAAAAAATTGAAAGCGTAAGAATTTTAAGTGTACTATTTAATGTATATTAAACCAGTCAATTAAGTTGAAGCAAATTGAGGATGCTTTAACTTGGAAAAGTCCACACATGATTTAATGTAGCATAATTAATTAACTTCAAATTTTTGCACTTTCAGTTCATTCAGCTTAACTTTCCTAATGCTATACTGCTTAAACTTGTATATAAATACTATTCATACAGCATGCATTCCTAAATATACATAGGAGTAATTCTAGGAATTATGAACTATGCCTTTTACATGTCCTATGCATACATACCGAATTAGAAATACAGAACTACTAAGGAATGCTAGATGAGCAGGAGATTAAAATGTTCCCATGGTTTTTACTTCTTCAAAATGGAAAGAGATAACATTTACCTCTATTATCTCTGGCAGGAGTGTCATTCTTAATAGGTGCCACAGTTCGTCGACTCTATAAAGAAAGAAATCTCTGTTATTTGATCACCTTATTATTGAAAATGTAAACTGCAGCCCCACCTTTGCTTCTTTCCAACCAATAAAAATAACACAACATCAGCAATACAGAGAGGTGATTGCTGCCAAATCCTTCCCTGAAGAGCCTAGGTTAAAGACTGCTTGAACTATACATACTGTTTCAAAACAACCTCCAAAACCTTTTCCATATTTTTCCTCGAGATATATTTAGTTACATAAATATTAGTCCCCAACTCCCTCTCTGCCAAACCTGTTCTTAGAAAATTTTTAGAATCTCCTGTTCACCGTATAAAAAAGAAAGAAACACAGTTATCAAGTAGCTCCACAGACACAAAAGATGATAGATTTAAAAATTCAAGCATAACAACATGTATAGGAGTACTGGAAGTTTAATATGAACATGTTGCATAGGTATTACCAACCTTCATGATTTTGTTTACTTTGACTGCTGGAGTAGGTGGTGGTGGTGTTTCTGGACTAGGTTCAATATCTTCATCAGGTACAAGATCTGGGTTAAGTGAAAATATGCTCTCCAAGTCAATCTGTGTAAAAGAATATAAAATGCATTTATAAGTCTTAGAACAATATTCACCCTCTCCATTTCTCCTCTTATGTTTGAGAATAAACACTAAATATATTTAGTGTTTTTACCCCATAATTTGTTAATTTTATAACCTAAATAATCTTATTTTATGTTCACCAAAAACAATGAAAGCTTTGGTCTTCATATTAGCTGAAAACACATCCTTCAGAAAAGGCATTAATTAAAAATGACCAATAGATATTCATAATTTTATAAAGTGATTAAATTAAAACAGAAGTAGCTAGTATTACTGTGGTAATTTGACAATTACTGCAGAATATGAAAGACATTCTGTAACATAAAGAGATCTTAACTATTTGAAATTTCCCAGACAGTGCAAAAGAAACAGATGAATTACAACCACCCAAAAAATAAAAGCGCAGTTGAAACCACGTGTAAGATCTGGGCATGACACAGATGGTATGGAATAAGGGTTGGATAATGTCCTGGTTCCGGCAGGGATGGGGTTAATCTCCACAATGGCCGGCAGGGGGCAGGTATTCCATACCACGTGACCCATGCCCGAGATATAATTGGAGCTAGCCGGGGTGAGGAGAGGAGTCGCCACTTGGGGGTGGGCTGCGGTGGTGCGGGTCCGGTCAGTGCGCTTCGCGGCGGTACTGTAATCGCGTTTTCATCTTTTCTTTTGCTGTTCTGTTAAATTACATTCTTTTAACCCACGAGTTTTGCCCTGACGTTTTCTTTTTCCACGACTGTGGGAGTTGTGCGAGCAGCTGCGTGGTTCTTTGTTGCTGGCTGAGGCCAAACCACGACAGTTCTTTTTGGCGCCCAATGTGGGGCCTGAAGGGTTGCAATAACAAATTTCTTGTATCCATTTCCCATATTGGTTGGATAGATGCTGGTTACAATGTTACTTTGTTTGTTTGTGTGGCTGTGCTTTGCAAATTCTTATATGCTTTATCTACTCCCTGTGATGCTGTTTGTTATCTCAGGGAGAGGGATCAGGGCTATAATTTTGCTGTCATGTGCAATATCAGCTTATGAGATGATAACATCACTATTGAAGTGGCTTTATTGGGGTGTCTATGCAGTATTGCTGTCTTGTCCATACCTTGGTTA
>NW_009650075.1:17697-21365 GCF_000708025.1 Charadrius vociferus | reverse complement strand
TCATTATTATGATGGCTATTAGTGCTGTCAAAGAAGAATCACCTAGATCAATGACAGATGGACTTTGATGAGACTAAGTAAACGGCATGAACTGCGTCAGGTATACCAGCCTCAGCAGCTGGCATCCAACAACCCCCTTGAGATCAACATCTTCAATCTTGGACCATGGGCATAGACTGCATCAGCATACACCTGTCCAGCACCACACACCATCTCATGTGACCTGAGAGACTGTTCTCACAGATGGAGCCTACAATAATGGACCTTTTAAGTGAGTTCAATGGACGTACGATAAATTTATCATGCTATTTTTTTTCCCTCTAAGTGTTCCTCATTCAAAATGCTGTAAAATGTAAGGGGGGAGGAGCAGCAGGATCTTAAAAATAGATCGCTTCAGATCTATTGAAACTTGGTTTCCTAAAAATCCTCTGGCTGGACCTTTCAAAGTCCTCATTACTATACAGATTCTGTGTGTTGAGAGGGATGAGCTCAGCTGATGAGATCACCAAGATATTTTCACAACTATTTTTTCCTTTTTCCTGTGTTTTCACAAAACTGGTGAAGTGTAATTATTTCTGAGCTGCTTCACCAAATCTCAGCTGAAACTGGCTAACATGGTCCAAAATTTACAGAAAGAGGGGATAGCAAAGCATAACTGGAATACACACAGACACAGTTTCTTAAGGAAAGCAAGGCTGGAAAATTATTGCCTAAAACAAACAAACAAACAAACAGTTCAATGCCTCAGTTATACAAACACAAAAAGATTTCTAATCCAGCTCTCCCACTAGTTTTCTGTCTGAACTGCAAGTCATTCTCCCCCTCAAAAATTTGATTTTCCTACTTGTAAAAAGGGGTAACAAGGAACAAGGTCAGCCTTTGTAATCCGGTTCAAAATCAAAAGATGAAAAGCACTATTTAAAAGCTATGACAGAGCTCAGGAAGTCAAATTTAATACAACAGAAATCAGCATTTGCCCAATAATTCCCATTCAAAACAGTCTGTAACCAAAGAATCATCAAGTAAATTAAGATTTATATTTTCTCTTTGTTTCCATTGCAAATTCCAAAGTAATATTCATGTAGATTACACCTTTTTTAAAAGAGAAACGTTCTAAAATAACTAGGTTTACCTCTTTGCCTTTAGTATCTCCATTTTCAATCCATTCAACAGTTACGCTTTCATTATCTTCATTTAGGGATGTTACCATAGCTTGGTGAATTCGGCCTAGAAAGGAAACAATGATGAAAGGAAACAAAAATGATCAATTAACAGATGGAAAAATTTTCCAGAAGTTATTTTAATCCCTGCACTGAGAAATGCAGATAGAGGCAGGAAAAAGAGGGTTAAAAAAAAAAAAAAGAGTGATAAATAGAAGATGATTCCTGGCCACATACTGTAAACTGGCTCAAATTTGATCCACTAGCGGAAGCTTTAACGGGACAGTCAGTGTACAAGTGAAAAACTCAATGAACAGAAAATTGAGTAAGTAAATAAAATACCATGTGAAAGCCACACCACTTAGACTCTTCTGAGAGTCTCCCACAGGTGGGAATGTTTCTTCAGGTGCGCTCTGCAAAGGATTATTTGTCTCCCTTCTAGGCTGATAGAACATTAAATGTCCCAATATAGGAGGGAAGCCCCCTGAAACTGTATTCTGATATCTATTTCTTATGGGCATTCAATCAGTTGGTAATTCAACTAAAAATAAATTGCCTGCAATTTAATACAAATTCTCATATTACAGGACGCCTGATCAGAGCATTGATAACTTTTTGACACAGGTGGTGGAGGAGCCAGCAAGGAGAGGTGCGCCACTGGACCTTGTGCTGACAAACAAAGAAGGAATACTTGGGGATGTGAAGGTTGGGGGCAGCCTTGGCTGCAGTGACCATGAGATGGTGGAATTCAGGATCCTGCATGGAAGAAGCAGAGCAAAAAGTAGGATTACAACCCTAGACTTCAGGAGAGCTGACTTTGGCCTCTTCAAAGACCTACTTGGAGGAATCCCATGGGTTAGGGCTCTAGTAGGTAGGGTGGTCCAAGAGAGCTGGTTAATATTCAAGTTCCGCTTCCTCCAAGCTCAAGATCAGTGCATCCCTATGAGTAAGAAATCAAGCAAAGAAGGCACGAGACCTGCATGGATGAGCAAGGAACTTCTGGAAAAAGTCAGATGGAAGAAGGAAGTTTACAGAATGTGGAAAAAGGGACTGGCCACGTGGGAGGAATACAGGAACATTGTCAGAGTATGCAGGGATGCAACAAGAAAGGCTAAGGCCCACTTGGAATTAAATCTGGCAAGGGATGTCAAGGACAACAAGAAGGGCTTCTTCAAGTACATCAGTAGCAAAAGGAGACTAGGGAAAATGTGGGCCCACTGCTGAATGAGGTGGGTGCCCTGAGGATGCAGCGAAGGTAGAGTTACTGAATGCCTTCTTTGCTTCAGTCTTTACTGCTAAGGCCAGCCCTCAGGAACCCCAGACCCTGGAGGTAAGAGAAAAAGTCTGGAGTAAGGAAGACTCTCCCTTGATCGAGGAGGATCGGGTTAGAGATCATTTAGTCAAACTTGACACCCACAAATCCATGGGCCCTGATGGGATGCACTGAGTGCTGAGGGAGCTGGCAGATGTTATTGCAAAGCCACTCTCCATCATCTTTGAAAGGTCCTGGAGAACAGGAGAGGTGCCTGAGGACTGGAGGAAAGCCAATGTCACTCCAGTCTTCAAAAAGGGCAAGAAGGAGGACCTGGGAAACTACAGACCGGTCAGCCTCACCTCCATCCCTGGAAAGGTGTTGGAACAGCTTATCCTGGGTATCATCTCTAAGCATGTAGAGGAAAAGAAGATTATTGGGAGTGGTCAACATGGATTCACCAAGGGGAAATTATGTTTGACCAATCTGATAGCCTTCTATGATAGCATGACTGACTGGGTGGATGAGGGGAGAGCAGTGGATGCTGTCTACCTTGACTTCAGCAAGGCTTTCGACACTGTCTCCCATAACATCCTCATAGGTAAGCTTAGGAAGCAAGGGTTAGATGAGTAGACAGTGAGGTGGATTGAGAAGTGGCTGAATGCCAGAGCTCAGAGGGCTGTGATCAGCGACGCAGTTGTTGGCCTGCAAATAGCGGTGTTCCCCAGGGGCCAGTACCTGGGTCCAGTGTCATTCAACATATTCATTGATGACCTGGCTGAAGGGACAGAGTGTACACTCAGCAAGTTTTGTGATGATACAAAACTGGGAGGAGTGGCAGACCAGAAGGCTGTGCTGCCATTCAGTGAGACCTGGACAGGTTAGAGCGCTGGGCAGACAGGAACCAGCTGGAGAGCAGCTCTGTGGAAAGGGACCTGGGAGTCCTGGTGGACAACAGGATGACCGTGAGCCAGCAATGTGCCCTGGTGGCCAAGAAGGCCAATGGCATCCTGGGGTGCATCAAGAAGAGTGAGGCCAGCAGGTCAAGGGAGGTCATCCTTCCCCTCTGCCCTGCCCTGGTGAGACCACATCTGGAGTAGTGTGTCCAGTTCTGGGCTCCCCAGTTCAAGAAGGACAGGGAACTGCTGGAGAGGGTCCAGCAAAGGGCTACTAAGATGATTAGGGGATTGGAGCACCTCTCTGATGAGGAAAGGCTGAGGGACTTGGGTCTTTTTAGTCTAGAGAAAAGAAGACTG
>NW_009650075.1:8053-17534 GCF_000708025.1 Charadrius vociferus | reverse complement strand
GATATTCAAAACCCGCCTGGATGTGTTCCTGTGCAACCTGCTCTGGGTGACCCTGCTCTGGCGGGGGGGTTGGACTGGATGATCTCCGAAGGTCCTTTCCAACCCCTACCATTCTGTGATTCTGTGATTTTAAAAACAATTGATAGCACAGACTGTTAAGCTGGAGTTAGGTGCCATTGCTATGACTTCTTCAGTGAAAGATCCAAAGCCAGCAATCCCCCATAAAGTACAATAAAACCAGTAAACTTTCATAAGGATTTTCCTTCTCATATATGTAGTGTACTGCATTTTTTAATGTAATCTGTCATACTTTATCCTATTTCCTACATGTGGTAGCAAGGAGCAATTGGAAGAGCAGAGCAGCCATGCACTGACACAAAAGTGCATGTCACATTGATTTCACATCTGTGCTTTGTCCTAGGAGTACCAAGAATTGGGGTTTCTAAAGAACACGACTCCAATGCGACTGCTCCTCTTAACAGCCTCCTTTAATGAGCCATAGAATGAACAAGCAACCCTTACTCAATTGCATTTGAGAGGGAAACACAGGCGATACAGTATAAAAGAAAATAATTTTTTGTTATCTCCCCAAAGGAAAAAATGGAAATGCAAAGCTTTATACACCCAGCAAGAAGTATTTTCATTGCAACTGTACTTAATCCTTCCATGAACTCCCTGAAAACCACAGAACTTTAACTTGTTTGTAGCTTGCAGCCCACACATACCCACAGCAGTCCCTGAAGTTGTCTCTACCCACCAAGCTCACCTGGGCGCATGCCTGTGCACCGACACAACTTCCCAGCAGCTCTGCAGGATGAGTGCAGTCTGGTAATTCTCACATCCACACACCACAGTGTGCACCACCTCCCGCAGCAGCATCAGACAAATCCACTCCTCCAATGCCAGCACATCCCACCTGCCTGCTGCCCCTGAGCCACCCCTCAGAGACCACACTTCAGCACCCATCCTGAGCCACCCTACAAGGAGCCCAAGGGCCATGTGCATCTCCAAAAGCACAAGTCAATTGTCCTGGAGCAGTCTGTGCATATGCTGCTGCTGCTGGGCACCTACTTAGGGGTGAAACACATATATAACATGCAGAGGAAGAGACTAACTGAAACTCAGGCAAAGCATATGTCCTGGTTTGAGGTAAAACAGAACCAATTTTGGTCAGTAACTTCACTTCTTAGCTGGGCCTCTCTAACTACGGAAATTAACAGCATATTGTGCAGACACTGTTCACTCTCTCAGAGTGATCAGACCTATGTTTATAGCTGATGCCCAGGCATGGTATGCAGAGAGGCTCTTACTTATATTTATTGCTATAACACCCAAGGCCAACCAACTTTGTTATTTGCCCCGTTGGAGGGTCGGAAGCGGAAAAGCATAGTGGGGTCCCACCTGCAAGGAGGAGCGGACAGGACAGGTGACCCCAAACTGACCAACGAGGGTATTCCATCCCATCTGCCTCATGCTCAGTATAAAGGCTGAGGGATCAAAGGGTCAGCTCTCTCTTCCTGCAATGGCCGACGTCTGAGGAGGACTCTGTTCGTCTGCCTTTGATCCCGACCCTGAATGCAGATCCGGAATCCAGTTCCTGTCCGTCACTGAGTCCAGCCTGGGACAGCCCCAGTGCCAGCCGGTGTCGTGATTGTCATCCTGGGAGCTTGATACGGTTTTGTATATATTTCATTATTTCTTTTTTTTAATTTTATTTTTAATATTTCATTAAAGTAGTTTAGTTCCTTCTAAACTCATAAGTCTCTTTTTCCCTCCTCTGCCCCTCTCTTTGAAGAGGGGTAGAGGAGAGCATCTGTCGGTCCCATCTGGGGACCCCAGGTCCCCAGTAGCCGATTTGGCCTAAACCACAACAGCATAGCACATGGGTGGACTCACAGAGCAGTTGGCACCCCTGGGCAGCACTGCTTTCACATCAGTATAAAAGCTGAGGAATCAAAGGATCAGCCCTCTTTCTTCAATGGCTGGTGTCTGAGGAGGACTCTGTCTGTCTGCCTGCCTTTGATCCTGATCCATGTATTCCTGAATCCAGATCCAGAATCCAGTTCCCATCTGTCGCTAAGCCCAGTCTGAGATTTTCCCAGTGCCTGCTGGTGATGTGATTGTCTTTCTGGGAGCTCGATACAGGTTGCACATATTTTATATATTTAATTTTTTTCTTATTAATAGCACTATATTTTCTTTTTATTGTAGTATTATTCATATTTGATTAAAGTAGTTTAGTTTCTTTTTCAATCCATAAGTCTCTTTCTCTCTCATTCTTCTCTCCCTGATGGGAGAGGTTGCGGGGAGCATCTGTCATTCATTCAGTGGCCAGTCCAGCCCAAACCACTACTATACAAGACAATCCCCCAAGGAAAAACTGGAAGTTACTAGTGACTGATATTTCTTTCTCTACAACACTAAACATGCTTGATTTTATTTTGTTTCAAAGTTTCATTTATCCACAATCAACTAGCCTTTTATTTTCTTTGTATCTACCACAGTTATGCTTTAGTTTTGTTTTACTTTATCATATAGATTTGTTTCTTTATTTCATTTTTGCCATGCCACCCTTTCTTATTGTCTTGTCTCTTACCTTAGTTATAGTGTTATCACACTGTCAAATGGGTCACTAAACATACACAGTACCTGCCATATTTCTAAAGCAAGTTCTTAAATATGATTTTAAAATTCCATATAATTTTAATTAAAGATATATTTTAATATTTATTTTTGTGAATGATCCCTAGCTACCAACTCATTTTGTTTTATTCTCTAAATACCTTTATTCTCTACACACCTCTCTGGAGGTGTTCAAGGCCAGGTTGGATGGGGCTTTGAGCAACCTGGTCTAGTGGGAGGTGTCCCTGCCCATGGCAGGGGGGTTGGAACTAGATGATCTTCAAGGTCCCTTCCAACCTAAACCATTCCATGATTCTATGATTATCACAGCAACACCCAAGTCCTTCAAATGACAAGCTTGTTACAACTGCATTTTATGGTCTCCATAAACCTCTACAATGTAACAGACAGGAATTTTGAAAACAGAAACTAACATTAACCAAATCAAGTTTCCCATATCTGCCTGTATATTTCAGTTTTGAATTAAAATCCAACTTAATCTACTCTTACCCCCATCTACAAAGCTATCCAACTCAGAACACACACATATGTATCTAATTTCTGTGCAAAAACCAATCAAATCAAATATAGTGCTTTAGAAAAACAAAGTTCACAGATCTTACTGACAATCCACTAACAAATGGGGGCCACTGAACTGTGTATAATATTTAGCTTCAAAACACAAAGAGAACATTTAATGTCCTTCGTACAGCAAACTGGACACAAGCAACTTTTTGATCCTCCTTGAATTCAACACCAACAACACCTTCCACCTCCCTCCCCAAACCACTAAATTATAACTCAACATGCTCAGTCTAGCTGAACTTGCTAGCTGTCTATACTGATGCACTTTCTCTAAAGAAGTTACCTAGAGGTGCATCCCAGCACTGCTGTCAGTTTTTGCTTCTCCAATAATTGTTAAATCTCCAGTCTTTTAACTTTTCAATTTATTTTTTTCTGCTGACCTTTCATTTTCCAAGCCAATCTCTAAATTTCCCTTTACATTCAAAACAAGTTTCCTGTGGTTTCCCCAGTTAGAGGAACACTTCGTTTTTTACTTCCCTTCAAGGTAGGTCCAGTTTCTTTTGGGGGTGGGGAGCTAATACTCTTTTAAGTGCATTTCGAAGTGTATTATTTCATATTAGTGAGTTCCTCCTAAATCATCTTCCCTTTCTTTGGTTTCAGAAGCTTCAATTGCCAGTGAAATCAATGGCAGTCAGACAACTGGCTTCACAAAATGTTAAGAGTATCTCACTGCCATAGCATTTGGAAGCTACAGCTACATATTGCTTCTGTAGGTGTCAGTGTCAGAGAGAGAAGACTTGTTTCTAAAGCAGCTCAATTCATAAAGAAATATCACATCACAATGGCCAACAGATGCACTGATATTTAGATATTTATCAACAAGTTATTTCAGCTACACCATGCCAGTGAACCTATCATTTTTAAGATCAGAGAAGTTATCCACATATAACTTAGCCACAGAAAAAGATATTTGGAAGGAAGTACCTGTCCAATCATATCTAATACATACTACCATAAGTCCCCTATAAACTGAACACATTTCACCTTTTTGTTGTTAAGTGGTCTGCCTCTGCTATTCACCCCAGAAAGTTGCGCTAGCACCTCACTGTCAACATAAACAAACTTTTTTCCAGATTACATGTGTTCACAGTCATTTAGTACTCTGTGCTTTCTTTTATGGCTTGTATAAAGACACCTGTACAAGAACAGTGAGCCTACCTGTACCTGTTTCAGTCTGAGCATCTCCTTTTCCAACACTGGCAAAGAGGATGAGGTGCAATATCCCACACGGGCTCCAGGCTACTTTCCACAGGAACACTCACTGCCAAATCACAGTAATTCTAAAATTGTACTCATTTTTTCCTTTGTCACTTCACCCTGGTAGTCCACACTTATTTTGTGGTTAACTAGAATATCAAGAATTTTCTCCTGTCATTTACAGTTTATGATCTCCCAATTTATAGCAAAAGCACATTTACTTTGTGTCATTTTTTACCCCAATTGTTTCATTCCATATTTCCTAATTTTTCTGCATGATATAAATCTCCACAGAGGTGATACTTCCACTCTAGCATAGTAATGAAGTTTCCTGAGAACAATGTTACTTTCTGTGTTATGACCAGGAATTAACTATACTGGATGGAAAAAAACAGCCAGTCAGTCTCAAAACTGATCCCAGAAGGCACACTATTAGGTAGAAATTATTAGGTACACTATCATCACCTGTCTTAAATACATTACTGTTCTTGTATTAAACTTCATCTCAATAATTTTTAATGCTCTACGAAACACTTTACTGAAATACAGAGAAACTTGTGACTGACCTTCATAATGGGTTGATACCAGTAATGCTGTCCAAAGCCTCTCCCATACTGATGTACTGGCGGAGCCAAGCTCAGGTCATGTCATTCTGCACTCAGCTCCAGGATTTAGCACTGCATTTACCCGCTCAACCTCTAGGATGCTAGTTTGGGACACAGAGACTAGAAGCACTTCAGCATCTGTCCTCCACTTTGCCACTACTTTTAGTTGAGGCACTTAAGTTCCTAGAATGCTTCAATTAGATTTGTAATTCCCCCCACCCCCCACCCCTTTACTGCAAAATCAAGCAGGATGAGCTAAAATCACTTCAAAAACTGATGTTAATGTGATGGCTGATTGCTCCATGACCTAAAATTCTTTTATTCAGTTATGCTGGTTTTTTCATTGGGGTACTGCAACAGTCTTTTTTTTTTTTTTTTTTTTTGATGGGGGGGGGAGGCAACTCATACAAGGATCTATCATTTGCTGTAAAGTTAGATTGTGTCATGCTCTTACCAAACCACGGCATAACCCATGGCCAATCTTCTCATTCTCAAGCAGCAGGCAGTACTAGGTTGCAATAGAAAAACTCAAGTACTGGAGATCACCTCCATGCCTTTTTTCCAGACCACACCAGGGACAGAACCCCTAGGACAACTGGTACAGGCTGGCTCATGTCCACAACACCCCTGGGACAGCACCTTTCATGGCACATTGCTCACAACTACAGCACTTGGTGCTCACAGCCCAGGTTCCTCAGCTGTGCCTATGGTAGCAAGTAGCATACTGCAACAGGAGCAGATTTGCAGAGCAAAGCAGGTGGTGCTGAGGATCCAACATTCACACCGCATGTTTTGGAGGGGACTGGGGGGGTCTAGTGCCACAGACTGAACATCCCTTGTTGGAGCGCATCACATATATTTCTGGAGTGCACCCTCCAGCTAAATTTCATCCAAAAGAAATTTAGTGTGCTCCAAGGCCACTTTCAAAACAAACTAAAGCATAACACGAGGATGTAAGGGATGATCAGAAGATACATGTCCAAAGCCCATACTTGATCTGAACTGAAATGCCCATATAGGTGCACCCCTGTGGTCCCAAGAGGCATGCTTAGAGCAGTAAGACCTACACAAAAGTGAGAAAACTACATTGCAGCCTCCCACTATGATGCTTTTAGAGCACAAACAAGAGCATGTGCTGCATGTCCTGGGATGTGCAAGAGAATTTGAAAGTGTGATGCCTACTAAAATGCAGGACTGTCTGAGAAGTGATAGCCAAAACAATGCAGTTCAGGTCTCTTCTCATTATCCAGTCAAGGAAGTTTAGGTTTCCTATAGAAGGTAGGTCATCTGGTTCATTCCAGATGGGAGCCTGGAAGTGAATCAGCACGTGTGCAATGAGAATGATCACGATACCAGGACACTAGACTAAAATGAGGTACAAGATAAATTCACAATCAGAACAGTCCAAACCATGAAATACTTGAATTCTCTCTACAAGAAGATTACATGCAAACAAGTGCTAATGAAGGAGGGGATTGGGAAAGTGAAGCAGTGTTTTCTTTTATGATGTAGGCCTTTCAAAACATTAGCTAGAAACTTATGCGTCATCTTCCAGCCTGATGTTCAGTTACACTGAATAACACCAGGTTTGGGATCTGATCCTTTGGCAAGACAGCTTTTTGGGTAGTCAGATGCCATGACAATTGTGAAGAACTTCAAAAGGGCCTCTCAAAAATAAGGGAGTACACAAAAAGGTGGCAGACGAGCTTCAACATAGACAAAAGAAAGATAAGACAACCAGAGAAAAATAATCTAATTTATGGGTACACAATGCTGAAACTGGAACTAGAAGTTACAACTCAAGTAACAGATCCTTAAGTTAACACTTACAGTTCTCTAGAATCACCAACTCAATATGCAGCTGCAACAAAAAAAAAGAGCCAATGAAACATTGGCCATCATCAGGAACCTAGAGAATAAAAACAAGTGCCATTTTTAAACTATAAATGAAACTTTGGTTCCCCCACATTTCAAGTGCTGTGTGCACTAGTTTTCACACCTCAAAAAAGATGTAGTAGAATTAGAGGAGGTAAAGAGAAGGGCAATGAAGAAAACAAAGAGAACGAACCAAGTAGAGAGTAAGGCGGGTGAGATTACTCACTTTTGAGGAAAAGGCTGCAGGTAGATTTGGTTGAGCCATAAAGGACAAAATGAGTGGAAACTGTTATTCACTAAATCCTGCACTAAAAATAGGAGCAGTCTCTTAAGGCAGATTGGTTTCAGGCAGATAAAAGTAGTAATGTATTTCTCTATGCAGCAAGCAGGGAACTTCCCGATCTTGCTTCCATAAGAGGTTTTGGAGGCAGACAGTATAAGTTGGGTCAGTGTGAGAACCGGCATAGGCAGGATGCAGGAACAACCACAAAACCACAGATAAAATGCAAAGAGTAAATTTAATCTCAATGCCTTGCGAACTGGGGGATCTCCAAAGCAGCACCTGGGCAGAGGCACACAAGCAGGGACAGAGGCACCACAGAGCTCGGTCCTTGCTAGAGGATCACCGAACCTGCTGTTTTCACCTGTATATCAGGGATTCACGCAGGTATAGTTTACCACTATGCTCTGATCTTTCCAACAACAGGGCAGGAATCTCAAGCATGTTCGATAAGGTGCCTCTATCACAGGCCTATGTTATCTAACACAGATGTTCTACTTGTCAAACACACAAGACTAAACAACAATTAGTGTGATATATGTTTTTCAACACCCCAGCTGCAAGTCACTTGAGCATGTTTACAATCCTCCTCACAAATCTTCTGTTATTTTCCCACAGTCAGAAAGGTATTCAATAAATTCACAGACAATAGGTCTATAAATGAATATTTAATAGGACTAGGCAGAGTTGTACTTCTAATATCCCAAATATAATTCTGGATACCAGGGGAAGACAAAGGCATGAGACTGTAGACACTGACAAGGCTGATCTGCTTTCCCTAAACAGCCTCTCCTACCGCCATTGAGCTAGATGAACCATTGGTCTGATCCACTGGGGCACCTCTTATGGTAGTGGTGAGCATACTTTAAGGAGAGGGAAAACCTCCAAAAAGGCAGAAACACTTCATAAGCTTTTTTAAAAAATTCACATTCTCCATTTTCAGTAAAAGTCTTACAGAGAGAGGAACAAAAGTTTTCATTCACTTTTCATGAAGTAATCTTCGTCATATATTCACAAGGCAACCTCCCTTCCAAAGTGTAAAGAAAGCCCAAACAAACAAACAAAAAAACCAAACCAAAAATCCACCCATTTTCAACATTCCCGCAGTTTTCCAACACCCACAGGTCCCTTTCACAGGTCCCTATATGAACCCTTGCAGTTCTCAGATTTGAGGAAGATTAAGCAATTAGAGCTGCAAACCTTATTCAAATGAGAATAAGACGTTAATGTATGCCATGATAGTATTTTCTGTCCTCTATCACATTTTTATTTTACTGCTGCTACATAAGTGAAGGTTTGCATTCAATTGCTGTTAATGACATTCACATCTTTCTTATGGGTTGACAGCTTGTAAACAAGTTATAGGAATAGTTCAATGTCTTCTTATATGTATTTTTTTAATTTCATAAAACTGAATATAATTTGACATCTTCTTGCAAATTTAGTCAGCAGTTCCTTGGAGTCCTTCAAAACAATTTTGCAGGGAGCTTCTTTAAAATCTTTTAATACTGTTTCTGAAAGTTCCTCTCCAGAATGCTTCGTTATATATTTTTACAGCTCAAAGTCCTCTGTGTTCAGTATAAATTTCAATACAGTTACGGTATGTAGGAGCAAAGGGAGATTCAGCCAAGTATCTCTTTCAAACAGCACTGGGGTTTAGTGGTTGTTGAAATATTTTTAGCTTTTCTACAACAGGATTTAAGATTGGGGTGGATTCAAATAGTGTGGTGAATACCCTTTGCTAAAACATTGAGATGATTTGGTCTGTCTTCTCCCTCCCTTCTCCCTTTCTCATTTTGTTTGTTGCTTGAATAAATGGCAGAGACCTCCTTTTCATGATTTTCTCTGCTTTCTCTGAAGCTGACGGTTAGCTGCCTAGAAACAATAGCTTCTTGCATCATATAGAAAATTTCTACCAGCCCGTTTTGAAGATGTTTTTGACTAGTACCATTTGCCTTTTATGACCCATCTTGTCAAAGAGGGCTTTTTTGTTTGGTTGCTTGTTTAATTTCCCTTACTTTACAATATTACATTTAGTAAGAGTATTTACCATTACTTAGTTTATTACAGAGCTGCAAATGTTGCTCCTGATTAAAAGTCATAAGCCTTTAGCTTCATACAAGTTTAAAGCCTGTATTTTTTCCCTTATCTTAACAAGGTTCTAAAAGCTCAAGCTCAAAACAATAAGTAAACTTTGAGTAATATTTTAGTTAGAATCATAGAATATCTTGACTTGGAAGGGACCCATAAGGATCATTGAGACCAACTCCCTGCTCCTCGCAGGACTACCTAACACTAAACCATATGACTAAGAGCG
>NW_009650075.1:1383-7697 GCF_000708025.1 Charadrius vociferus | reverse complement strand
CTGCACCAGTGCAGTGTAGAGTGGGACAATCACCTCCCTCAACCAGATAGCTATGCTGTGCTTGATGCACCCCAGGACCTGGTTGGCCCTTTTGGCTGCCAGGGCACACTGTTGACTCATATTCAACTTGCCATCAACCCAAACCCCCAGATCTCTTTCTGCAGGGCTACTCTCCAGCCTCTCATCCCTCAGTTTGTATGTATAACCAGGATTACCCCATCCCAGGAGCAGAATACTTGCTCTTGTTAAATTTCATATGGTTAGTGATTGCCCAGCTCTCTAGTCTATCCAGATCCCTCTGTAAGGCCTCTCTAACCTCAAGGGAGTCCACAGCTCCTCCTAGTTTAGTATCGTTGGCAAACTTACTTAATGTACATTTGAGTCCTGCATCCAGATCATTTATTAAAACATTAAAGGACACTGGCCCTAAAATTGAGCCCTGTGGAACCCCACCAGACTGATGTAATCCCATTTACTACTCTTTGAGCCCAACCCATCAGCCAATTGCTCACCCAACGTATTACGGACTTATCTAGCTGTATGCTGGATATTTTGTCCAGGAGGATACTGAGAGAGACAGTATCAAAAGCTTTGCTAAAATAAAAAAAAATCAAACAACATATCTACTGGCTTCCCTCGGTCAACTAAATGGGTGACCTTGTCATAAAGGAAATTATGTTAGTTAAGTAGGACTTTGCCCTCATGAACCCATGCCGGCTATGACTAATGGCTGCATTGTCTCTCAAGTGTTTTTCATTAACTCCCAGAATAACCTTCTCCATAATTTCCCCAGGCACGGAAGTGAGACTGACATGCCTGTAATTACCAGGGTTTTCCTTCTTACCCTTCTTGAAAATTGGGACAACATTTGCCAGCTTCCAGTTGACTGGGACCTCTCCAGACTCCCAAGATCATTGAAAAATAATGGAGAGAGGTCTCACGATAGCATCGGCCAGCTCTTCCAGTACCCTGGGATGAATCCCATTGGGCCCCATAGACTTATGTGCATCCAGCTGGAGCAGCAAGTCTTGAACAACTTTAGAGTCATCTGGGAGTTTATCATCCCCCCAGTCACGGTATTCCAACACAGGGCTCTGGAGGTCCCAGGACCCATCGGTGTTGAAGACAGAGAAGAAGGCATTAAACGTCTCTGCTTTGTCTACATCCCTATTTGTGAGATGACCGACCTCATCAAGCAACAGTCCAATGTTACCTCTGATCCTCCTTTTGCTGTTAACATATTTTAAAAAGCCATTTTTGTTGTCCTTCATAGTGCTGGCCAGCTCGAATTCTAATCAAGCTTTGACCACACAAATTTTCTTCCTAAAAGGGTGAACAGCATCTCTCTAGTCCTCCCATGGTGCCTGTCCTTGCTTCCATCGTCCATACACTTTCCTTTTCCACCTAACTTCTAGAAGAAGATCCCTGCTCAGCCAAGCCAACCTTCTGTCCCACTTGCTTGACTTCTGACACTTTGGAATTGCCTGCTCCTGCGCTCTTATGAGATGGCTCTTAAAAAGTAACCCGCATTCATGGACCTCAATACCTTCAAAAGTAGATTCCCAGGGGACCCAACTAACTAGAATCATAGAATTATAGAATCGGTTTGGTTGGAAAAGAACCTTAAGATCATCGAGTCCAACTGTTAACCTAACACTGCCAAAACCACCACTAAACTATATCCCTAAGCGCCATGCCTACATGTCTTTTAAATACCTGCAGGGATGGTGACTCAACCACTTCCCTGGGCAGCCTGTTCCAATGCTTGACAACCCTTTTGGTGAAGAAATTTGTCCTAATATCCAATCTAAACCTTCCCGGCACAACTTGAGGCCGTTTCTTCTCATCCTATCACTTGTTATTTGGGAAAAGAGACCAACACCCACCTCGCTACAACTTCCTTTCAGGTAGTTATAGAGAGTGATAAGGTCTCCTCTCAGCCTTCTTTTCTCCAGACTGAACAAACACAGTTCCCTCAGCCACTCCTCATAAGACTTGTTCTCAAGACCCTTACCCTTCACCAGCTTCGTTGCCCTTCTTTGAACACACTCCAGAGCCTCAATGTCCTTCTTGTAGTGAGTAGCCCAAAACTGAACACAGTATTTGAGGTGGGGCCTCACCAGTGCTGAGTACAGCAGGACAATCGCTTCCCTAGTTACTGTTAAAACAAAAAGGGGAAGAGGAGGAGAATTTGTCTCCTGTAGCACGAATACAAAAGGTAATATATGTGATGAATTTTTTACGGTTAGTAGGAACTGACACTGAGCCCCCCACAGCGATTCACAGTCAAGCTTTGGGCTCGGGACATAAAGAACAGAACCGAGGTACTTTGATCCAGTATAAAGACCCTGAAACTGGAGTATGGAAAGGTCCCACTGAACTGCGATATATTGGCCGAGGGTATGTTTGTATCGTTACAGAAAGAGGTACTCACTGGATTCCAGCCAGGTGGATCAGGCCATGGAAGGGTCTGGCTGAAGACTTGGTTGTCCAGAAGCAAGAAGCGAATGACTCACGTGTTTGAGTCAAAATGTGATGATAATGTGCAGGTTTGGAGTAGAACTGACATGCTTTTTGCCTCATGGTTAGCACCTGGGGTGGCAGCAGCTAGAGCTTTAGCTATGCTTAATAAGTTAGGACGTTAGCAAACGAATGCGACGACATTAGCATTAAGTGGGTTATTATTAGATACTAATTCTATTAGACATGCTACATTGCAGAATAGAGCAGCCATAGATTTTTTGCTTCTAGCACAAGGCCATGGGTGTGACGATTTTGAAGGTATGTGTTGCATAAATCTGTCAGATCAGTCAGAATCTGTGCATAAAAGCATTCAAATGTTAAAGGAAGGATTCAAAAAGTTGCAAGTAGACAATGAATGAAATTGGCTGTATAATTTGTTATCTGATTGGGGAATTGGTAGATGGTTAGCTACAATTGTTAAGACAGGATTAATAATATTGATTGTGTTTTTTGTTATAGCATTAATTATCCCGTGTTTATACTCTTGTCTGCAAAGGGCCCTGCAGAAGATGATAAACTCGGCATTTTTAATTGAAAAACAAAAAGGGGGAATTGTGGGAAGCTGTTTGGAAAACAATGGACACGTACTGAAGGTCAACATGAAGGAGGAGATCACAGTGCTGACACTGAAACTACTGCTACTCCCCAACAGATGCGGAATGTGTATTAATTAAAAGACTGACTTGGCAGAAATAGTAACAAAGTGTAGACAATAAGTTACAGCTGTGTTTAACCAATAATAGTTTGTGTGTATAAGTCTAGAAACCAATGAGCACAAGCCGCAGAGCTAGCCCACATTGCAGTAAGGTATATAATGGTTGAAGTATTTTAATAAAGGGGCTTCAGCATTGATCATATTGGTCTGCGTCTGAGTCCATCTGCACTTCCATGTGATAAGGCACATTTCTTAAGACTGGAAATGCAGTTCATTCTTAGTAATTCACAACCTAAAATGAGATTACCAAGGCATATTTCAAGCAACATACATAAATTATACTGAAATAAGTAGTAAATTTCAGTATCAGAAATGATTATAAAAAGCCAAACTAGCTGACTTAATACGCTCTTACATTACATGAACATAACTAGTTATTCCAATTATAACTGGAAATATTATCTGCAACTCTAGACAACATTTATACCAATGTTTACCCACTGAGAAAAAACAGATACACAGTAAGCAGCTCTGCAGCATCAGTCCTTGAAAATGTTGGGTTTTATCCAAACAGTTTTTCATGTGGTTTTGGCCATGAGTTCTAATAATGCCTTTCATTTGTACAATGTCTATTTTCTATTCAGTCCTATAAGAAATCTCTCATGAAACACTCAAACCTAATTAGAATTTGTCAAAATGACAGAATATGTAACTTCTTTCCAGAATGTTCTGGTCACATTATCACATGTATTGTGTTCTACATGTCTTTGCAACTTTGTTGTAATGAACAAGTATGACTGATGTTTCACCAAAAAAATGCTGTTCTGATAGTTTTTATTTTTATTTAAAGAAAAATAGAGTTATCTGGAATTTAATAAAGCTCTGTATTCAGAAAAGTGTTTAACATAACTGGTGGACAGATAGGAAAAAATGCATATGTTTTCAAATGACCCAATTAACAAACTAAAACTTTATTCTTCTCTGGATTCAGCAAATAAACAGGTAAATAAGGAAATTTTAAAGAATTATTACACTTACCTCTCAAAACAATATTTATTTTTTAAAAAGGGCTTACTACAGACAAGACAACATGTGAAAAAAAGCACAGACCAACACACCACTTTCTCCAAAAGTTTCTTTAACAGTTTTAATCATGCTTTCAGCCTAGGGTAGCTGGTATGATACACAGATTATTCTATATAGGATATAGTTCTGGGTAGAGCAGATCCAGGTAGCTCACTGTCACTGAACCAGAAGGTCATACTTCTCACCTCCACTTCATTCTGGCCATGCATTTCCTATACACTGATACTGTTGGGGTCACAGATCCCCCTGAGTCATTTGAACTCACTAATCCTGCAGAAAAACAGCACATCCAAAAGTTTTTGACTGTGTTTAGTGAATCAAATAATCAATTAATGTATTAAATCAAAAAAGAAAAAATAAATCATTGGCCACAGTGGATGGAAGAGATTTTATAGCAACACCACAGATGACAGGCACAGGCAGCAAGACCTCCCCTTGTTAGAAGCAGCTAGATCAATTTCAATTGTCTGTGCAACCACAGCTCAGGTTGGAAACCTACCTTCTGAAAGGCAATGCTATCTGAATGCAATGTAGTGCTGGCTGTCCTTCGGTATCTTTCTCAAAGTGTTCCCTTCCACATACCTAGGACAGTTCCTCCTACAGTTTACTGGGAAGAGAATGACAGAACACTGCAGTAGCCTGAGCCATAATGAGGCATCTCCTCCTCCAGTCCCAATGAAAAACAAGCAAACCTCACAATAATCAGGACCCACTAACTTTGGTATGACACTGTAGTGTGGTTGCTCACACAAGGACCAAGCTAACACAAATGCTCAAAACCCTATAGTTTGAGCAACTGCTGTGAAGGCATCCCCCTAGTATATTACTGATGTGTAATATATTTGAAGTGCTGCATCACATATGTAAGTGACACAGAAAAATATGTAAACCATTAACAGTAATGAAAATAAGTATTGTTATGTTCAAGATTTACTTCTGACATTAAAAATTAGCAGAACGGGGGGGGGGCAACAAAGCATTCTCATGCCTTATTTTCCAAAGGCATACAAAACAAACAGTAACATTTATTAGAAGTTCACACAGGACTCAGAAAAAAACAGTTTTACAAGTTGCTATGGTGAGGTTTTCTGAAACCTCAGAGAGAGATCTGCAGGAGTTATCCAAGTAACTGCCAGACCTATCAGATTCTTCACGTGACACACAAGCAATTAAGCACAAATTCAGGTGTTAGGTTTAATATAGTGTCCAGCCAACACCAACCATTATTTTATTGTAGGGTTGAACTGCAGTATGGGTCATGAGAAGACAAGCTGCATAAAGCTTGTTGGCTGCTTGTTTCCTGCCTCATGACAAAAACCATGCTAACTTCAGTGCCTTTGACCTCCAGGTCTTTCTTCCCTTAAAAACATCTGCTTATTTTTTAGCAAGCTCCTGAATCCTGGAGAAAAACAAAAAAAAAACCTTTCCAGAAAATCCCAGCAGAACCCCACCCCTTTTTAGCAGGCTTCATAGATCTCACAGAGGCTGAGAACAGATGACATTCCCGCTCAAAAATATGAAGAGTTAGTACCCTAAACCTAACACACACACACTTCCTTTATTCACATGTATTTCTAGACAGCACCATACATCCTCCCATCAAGAGATGCTGGGCAAGATGTGAAACACTGGATCCCCAACAGAGAAATAACAACTCATGGGCATAAATAGCAAGCACTCTTCTTATATTTTAATCATAAGGAACATCTGAAATAATAACATCAAGCTTTTTTGTCAAATGATGGAAGTGTCCAAAGGCATTTCTGTCAGATCATGCTGTTGTCATTTTTTCAGAACACAGCTCATACGCCAGAGCAAAGAAGTTATTATTTTGCATTGAAGGCCTTTCCTCCTTCCATCACCTCATCACCTCCCGTAAGGCCCTCCCACCTCCCCGCCAAAACCTCCACAGGCTTTCCTCCCCACCCACGCCCCTCTCCCCCTCAAATTACCTCATCAACCCCATCCACAGCCACCCCGCACGTCTCATTGCTCACCCCACCATTTCAGCCCTCCACCCCGCCGCCGCCCCTCCCTGCTTCAGCCTCCC
>NW_009650075.1:0-854 GCF_000708025.1 Charadrius vociferus | reverse complement strand
CGGGAGAGTCTCGTCCCCGCTGCGGGCCGCCTGTGCGAGCCTCTCCTCTTGGCCCTGTCCCCGACTTAAAAACACGCACATGCGCCTATTTGGCACCAGATGTTCACTGACCTGCCTTGAAGTTTCAATGTAATACCTTTATCTACCTAACATCTACTCATAAGGCTCCAGTGTGCCAAGTAGAGCAGCTCAGAAGCATGCTTTGTACTTGCTCCCCAACCTGCCAGCAGCTCTTCATTCCAAGTAGGGCCACGCAGCCAACAGCATCCATTCATCCTCACCTCATGACTGCCTTTATACAACTTAAATAAAAACCAAAACACACTTAATGTTCCTCATTTCCCTATAATGATACCTGTACCTCAGGCAAGCTGCTTTGTTAAACATCGTCCCTTGGATTTCTACTCTGAGGGCAGTTCCTAACATGATGAAGCCACCATGGGTTTAAAATTGTCCTTCCTGTGCAGTTTCCTAGTCACCTTGAGCAGCATCACAATATGCCTAAACACACAACCTCTTCTTGCCCAGAAAAGCCAGTCTTATTAAAAATAATCCCCCAATCCATGCTTCAACAGGTAATACATAATGACAACTGACACTACGCCACTGCCCCTAAGAGCTGCATGCTCCCACCCAGCCTGTCACCCTCCTTGCCTCACATCTCCTTGCCTCCACTTTCAGTTTCATACTGAAATCAGTACGATAGGCAGTAAGTCAGAGTCAAGAAATTATGGCTCCCAATCCCTCCAGGCTTTCTCTATCTATATACATATATATAGAGAGAGAGCAGCCCTGCAGAGAAGGACTTGGGGATACTAGTGGATTAAAACTTTGAACATGAGCCGGCAATGTGC
>NW_009650074.1:36574-37796 GCF_000708025.1 Charadrius vociferus | reverse complement strand
GGTGTCAAAAGCCTTGCAAAAATCCAGTCATTTCCTTTGAGCTATCCTTAACTATAAAGGGATTACAAAAAGATTTAGGAGTGTAGAATTCCATTTACTTTTCATATTTAGCACCCAGCTCCAAAATTTAGCTCTTAAAAATCATTGCTCATTTCATGTAATACCTAAGTCCTTGAGCCCCACCAATATACACTCAAGCACATTCAATTTCTGCTTGAGTTTCCTAGATGCCTAATTTTTTCTTTCTGAGCAGGGTTTCCTCTGTCCTTAAGACAAGCAGTTACACAACTAGTAATGGATAACTGAGTCATTCATTTCCCTATTCCACCTGCAGGGCATTGCCCAAATAAGGTTCATGTGCAAAATGGAACCTGAACAAAATAAAGCCACCACAGATGGAAACAATGAACTTTTTCTGCTCGGTGATGAGAGCACTCTCTGATAGGGAGATGCAGATCTACTCCATTCTCTTATCCAATTACAGCTGATTCTGTCTGTTTCTTCTGAAAGTTAGCATTCTTTAAGCACAAGATTATCACTAACAGGAGTATGGAAACTTACATCAAGAGAACATAATTTGCTTGTAGCAGATTTAGATAAAACTGGATTATTGTTGTCCTATTTTTCTTTGCATTGTTTCACATGTTAGAAATCCTTAGATTTTTTATGAGTCATGATCATTACGGGAACTTTATTTACAATGTTGAATGTATTTAGAATCATAGTTTGGGTTGGAAGGGACCTTTAAAGGTCACCTAGTCCAACCTCCCCTGCAATAAGCAGGGACATCTTCAACTAGATAAGGTTGCTCAGAGCCCCGTCCAACCTGACCTTGAATGTTTCCAGGGATGGGGCATCTACCACCTCTCTGGGCAGCCTGTTCCAGTGACTCACCACCCTCATAGTGAAAAATTTCTTCCTTATATCTAGTCTAAATCTTCCCTCTTTTACTTTAAAGCCATTACCCCTTGTCCTATCACTATATGCCCTGCTAAAAAGTCTGTCCCCATCTTTCCTGTAGGCCCCCTTTAAGTACTGAAAGGCCACAATAAGGTCTCCCCGGAGCCTTCTCTTCTTTAGGCTGAATAGCCCCAACTCTCTCAGCCTGTCCTCATAGGAGAGGTGCTCCAGCCGTTACCTATCCCTACATGCCCTTGTAAAAAGTTCCTCTACAGCTTTCTTGTAGGCGCCCTTCAGATACTGGAAGGCTGCTATAAGGTCT
>NW_009650074.1:33823-36541 GCF_000708025.1 Charadrius vociferus | reverse complement strand
CATGCTTCTTTTGATGCAGCCCAGGATACGGTTGGCCTTCTGGGCTGCGAGCGCACATTACTGGCTCATGTGCAGCTTTCCATCCACCAGTACCCCCAAGTCCTTCTCCTCAGGGCTGCTCTCGATCCCTTCATCCCCCAGCCTGTATTGATACATGGGGTTGCCCGGAGCCAAGTGTAGGACCCTGCACTTGGCCTTATTGAGCCTCATGAAGTTCACACGGGCCCACTTCTTGAGCTTGCCCAGGTCCCTCTGGATGGCATCCCATCCCTCAGGCGTGTCAACTGCAACACTCAGCTTGGTGTCGTCAGCAAACTTGCTGAGGGTGCACTCGATAACAGTCTATGTCATTGATGAAGATATTGAACAGCACTGGTCCCAATACAGACCCCTGAGGGACACCACTCATCACCAATCTCCATCTGGACATTGAGCCGTTGACCACTACCCTCTGGATGCAACCATCCAACCAATTCCTCATTCACCGACCAGTCCACCCATCAAATCCATATCTCTCCATTTTAGAGAGAAGGATGTTGTGGGGGACCGTGTCAAAGGCCTTACAGAAGTCCAGATAGATGACATCCATAGCTCGTCCCTTGTCCACTGATGGAGTCACTCCATCATAGAAGGCCACTAGGTTGGTCAGGCAAGACTTGCCCTTGGTGAATTCATGCTGGCTGTCTCGAATCACCTCCCTGTCCTCCATGTGACTTAGCATAGCTTCTAGGAGGATCTGTTCCGTGATCTTCCCAGGCACAGAGGTGAGGCTGACAGGTTGGTAGTTCCCAGGGTCCTTCTTTCTACCCTTTTTAAAAATGGGTGCAATGTTTCCCTTTTTCCAGTCACCAGGGACTTCACCTGACTGCCATGACTTTTCAAATATCATGGAGGGTGGCTTGGCAATGACATCAGCCAATTTCCTTCAGGAGTCTGGGATGCATCTTGTCGGGTCTCATAGACTTCTGTATGTTCAGGTTCCTCACGTGGTCATGAACCTGATCTCTTGCAGTGCGAGGGACTTTGCTCCCCCAGTCCCTGCCTTGTGGTCCATCCAGTCAAGAGGTGTGGGGAGAGAGATTACCAGTGAAGATTGAGGCAAAAGAAGTTGTTGAGTACCTCAGCCTTCTCCTTGTCCGTTATTACCAGTTTGCCAGTTATGTTCATCAGGGGGGTGACATTTTCTTTGACCTTCCTTTTCTGGCTGACATACCTGTAGAAGCCCTTCTTATAATTCTTTGTGTCCCTTGCCAAGTTCAGCTCCAGCCGCGCCTTGGCCTTCCTGACCCCATCCCTACACAACCAGGCAGCGTCCCTATATTCTTCCCAGGATACCTGTCCCTGCTTCCACTTCCTGTGCATCTCTTTCTTGCCCTTTAATTTGACCAGCAGGTCTTGACTCAGGTATGCTGGGCTATTGCCTTCCTTTCCTGATTTCTTACACCTGGGGATCGAGAGCTCTTGTGCTCTATGGAAAGCATCCTTAAAGATCTGCCAGCTCTGTTCTGCTCCTCTTATCCCTGAGGGCAGTTTCCCAGGTGTCCTATTGACTAACTCCTTGAACAGCTGGCAGTTTGCTTTCCTAAAATTCAGGGTCCTGACTTTACTCTTTGCCTGACCCACATCCCTCAGGAATGCGAACTCCACCAGTGCATGATCACTGCAGGCCAGGCTGCCTCCAATCTTGACATCACCGATTAGCTCACTTGTGTTGGTGACCAACAGGTCCAGTAGCGCATCCCCTCTGGTGGGACTGTCTATTACCTGGCTTAAGAAGTTATCTTCCATGCACTCTGGGACTCTCCTGGATTGCCTACAGCTCACCGTGCTACTTTCCAGCAGATGTCAGGGTGGTTTAAGTTCCCCAGCAGGATGAGAGTTTGTGAGTGCAATGCCTCCCGTAGCTGGAGTAAGGCGTCTTCGTCAGTAGGCTCCCCTTGATCAGGCGGCCTGTAGTAGACACCAACCACAAGGTTCCTTTTGTTGCCTCTGTCTCTAATTCTTACCCATAAACTTTCAACCTGCCCTTGGCTATTCTCCAGAGACAGCTTTTCACACCCGACCCATTTCTTGATGCAGAGGGCAAAGTCTCCCCCACTCCTTCCTTGCCTGTCCCTTCTGAACAGCCCGTAGCCATCGATAGCCGCACTCCAGTCATGGGATTCATCCCACCAAGTTTCAGTAATGGCACCCAGGTCATAGCTTTCTAGCAGCACAGTGGCTTCCAGCTCCTCCTGTTTGTTGCCCATGCTGCGTGCATTGGTGTAGAGGCACTTCAGCTGGGTTGTTGGCCGTGTCACCATTTTAGAGGAACACACCTAAATTCCTTTGAGGTGTTTCACTGGTGTTTCCCTCTTGGCTCCTGTTACCTCAGGAGCCCCTGTCTCATCTCCGTAAGACTTCAGGTGTGCTACAGTGTAGCCAGCATGTCTCAGAGCAGCAGGCTAAGGGCCCTCACTAGCACCCTGTCCCTCTAACCTTGGAGTGTCATCCCACAGCTTGTCACAGGCAAGCCTGATATTATCCCCCTCCCCCTTCAAGCCTTGTTGAAAGCTCTGTCAATGAGCCCTGCTAGCTTGTGAGCGAAGACCCTCTTCCCCCTTTCAGAAAGGCGAATCCCATCTGAAATCAGCAAGCCTGGTGCTATGTAGGCCATCCCATTATCGAAAAAAAACAAAACTGTGTCAGTGACAGCAGCCACAGAGCCATATATTCATA
>NW_009650074.1:27818-32137 GCF_000708025.1 Charadrius vociferus | reverse complement strand
AACCCCATGCAATGCTACAGGCTTGGGGAGGAGTGGCTGAAAAGCTCCCCAGCAGAAAAGGACCTGGGGGTGTTGATTGAGAGCCGGCTGAACATGAGCCAGCAGTGTGCCCAGGTGGCCAAGAAGGCCAATGGCATCCTGGCCTACATCAGGAATAGTATAGCCAGCAGGGCTAGAGAAGTGATTGTCCCACTGTACTTGGCACTAGTGAGGCCACACCTTGAGTGCTGTGTTCAATTTTGGGCGCTGCAGTACAAGAAGGGCGTTGAGGTGTTGGAGAGGGTCCAGAGAAGGGCAACTAAGCTGGTGAAGGGTCTGGAGAACAAGTCTTATGAGGAGCAGCTGAGGGAAGTGGGGTTGTTTAGTCTGAAGGAAAGGAGGCTGGGGGGAGACCTTATTGCTCTCAACAACTCTCTCAAAGGAGGTTGTAGAGAGGTGGGCGTTGGTCTCTTCTCACAAGTTACAACCAATAGGACAAGAGGAAATGGCATCAAGTTGCACCAGGGTCGGTTTAGGTTAGACATTAGGAAAAACTTCTACACTGAAAGAGTTATCAAAGACTGGAACAGGCTGCCCAGGGAAGTGGTTGAATTGCCATCCTTGGATGTATTTGGAAGCCATCTAGATATGGTGCTCAGGGACATGGTTTAGAAGTGGGCCTGGTAGAGTTAGATAACAGTTGGATTTGATGATCTTAAAGGTCTTTTCCAGCCATAACGATTCTATGATTCTATTCAATGCCACCCACATGGAGAGCAGTAATGGGTAGTGGTCCGAGGGCCATACCAGCCTAGGAAGTTCCCTAGTGATGTCCTTAACTCAGGCCCCAGGGAGGCAGCAGACTTCCCTAAGAGGAGGGCCTGGCCAGCATATTTGACCCTCTGTTCCCTTCAGAAGGGAGTCTCCTACAACTATAACTTGTTTTCTTCCTTGTGGAGGTGGTTGTGATACAGGGGGTAGGCCTTTCTGACCTTAGTAGCACCTCTGGTGAAGATGGACTGTCATCCACATCATCCATTGACTGGACTTCCATATTCAGAGCCTTGTACCTGTTGCGTAGAGGCACCTGGGAGAGTGGGGTGGGCAAGAAGGGGGTTCACCTGCCGCCCTGAGCTTGAATTTTCCTCCATTCACTCCTCTCCTTTAAGCTACTACCTTCAGCCTGGCAGGGGGAGGGTACAGGATCCCCTTGATCTTGTTTTTTTCCTGGTGGTTGTTCCCATTTCTGTCTCAGGGAAGACAGAGCATGGTTGCACCAGTCTATCTCTTTCTCAGACTCCCTGATGCTTCTCCCTCCTTCTATTTCCTCTCATAGCTCTTCCACCAGGCTGAGCAGATCATCCACTTGGTCACACCTCACACAGCTATTCTCACTTCTGCCATCTGTTACCAGGAAAAGGCTCTGGCACTCCCTGCAGCCTGAGACCTGGATGGCTGCATGTTTTTGTGGAAGTTCTGTCTGGGTTGCCACATCCTTTCTGCCGAGTGCAGAGGACATAGCTTTCTGCTGGGTAGATACCATAGCTACGCTCCTTCTGAGGGGGTGACAACCACCAACTGAACTCACTTCTTGAACTGGTAGGGTCGCTATGCCCTTCCTGCACACCCTTCCGCATGAACTGCCGTTCAAACAGCTGTGCCACACCCTGGCTGACATGCCATGCCCTGTTTGCCTGCTCTGCTCACTAACGTTCCCTGGGATGCTTTTTATAGGCGGGGCAGGGGTGGGTCGTGGTTGCTCTGGCAATGCCCAGGCCTCATCTCCCATGAGAGCTCTGGCTCCTGGTGGGTCTCTCCACTGCCCTGGCATTTCCCTACCTCAAGAAAAATGCCTGTGTGCCAAGATCTACCACTCCGCTGCAGGTCGGGCCAGCTCCAGAGCAGCTCCCCTCAGTGACTGACAGCTAGTTTCCATTGCGCCACGTTTAAATCTGATTTCTCCTTGTACTTTTCTCAACCCATGAGCCTTTCATTATATTTTCTCTCCCCTGTCCAGCTGAGGAGGGGAGTGATAGAGCAGCTTTGTTGGGCACCTGGCATCCAGCCAGGGTCAACCCACCACAAACAGTATTTAAGAAAATTATCAGGAAAGAAGTACTTAAAAGTCATGACTAAATTCTCAGCTTTGGCCACAGCTATGTTTCAGTAGAAATCTAGAGAAGAAAATTACTGAAATATGATGGCGAGACAGATCTCAAAGTAGTGGGCCTAAATGGGACATAAAGGTGCTCTTCTTGACTGTCTTGGTTATAGGGACAGTTCTTTACCAGTGCAACTGCAACTTTCAGTCACATCTGTGAAGCTAAGCATGAAGCTTCAGTATACTTTTTTTTTCAACAAATGTGTTTTTTGAAAAATTTTGCCAAGAAATAAATTTTCTTTCAGAAATACTGAAATGAAAAAAATATTTTGGATTAGTCTAACCTATGTAGGCTTCTGTGGTACCCCTAATTTTTGTGGGCATAGGGTCATTATCATGACATGAAAGACTCATAATAAGCTGCATTTGTAAGTCTTTAAATACCTTTTAAAATTTAGTTCTAAATCCCTTTATAAAGCACTATTTACAGATATAAGTTAGTATCACTCAGGTTTTTGCTCAGGAAGAGATTATTGACTGATTCCACTTGTGACATGCCAAGATACATGCAGGAGTTGCTATGTATGTGCTGTTACGTGGTAGGGCCTAAAATTCCATCAAATTCATAATTTAAAATAACATCTTGAAGAAATAATTTAAGAAAACAATATGATAAAAATGTAATTTTCACATGCTTTATCTAGGAAACACTATAGCAATAATAAAATAGGATATTTGAATATTATGCCTTCCCTTGAAAGACTGAAATATAATGTAAAAGGATTAAATAATATACATACACTATTTTTCAGAGATAATAAGTACTGGTACACCTATTAATAAGTGATTCACCTAAAGGATCAGGCAGAGGTTGAATGAAAGATTTTCAAAACTTCCCAAAACATAAAGAAAAAAAATATTCAAAACATTCATTATTCTTGTTAATCATGTTTATTACAGTAATACCACAGATATAAAGGAAAATGGATTCCAGTGGGCTTGTTATTATATAAAGTACATTCAGGTCTCTGCCCTGAAGAGTTTCCAAATAGTTAATGTGACAGCAGCAAATGTGATATTATTTCATTACTGTTTGGAGATGGGCTATGGGGGAAAAAAAAAAACAAGAAACAGAAACACTGAAGAAAAGGATGACAACAAGGGAGAAAAGGGTATGAGAAAATTTGGAGTGAAGTGAAGGTAACAGCAACTGTCAAAAAAAAGAGTCAACACAAGTTTTGAAGTTTTGTAGGCTTTTCAAAATCCTCACATTTCCTGTTTCTATAGATGTACCAAACAGCTGTATCCTCTGGCTAATTACTCCTTAAGAAAATTGCTTTCATAGAAGAAGTCTTAAAAATCTGATGTCCAACAGTGATAGGAGGTATTCTGAAGGAAGGACAAAATGGGGCAAGAGAATGCTTCACAGACAGAGCTCTGCTTCACAGACAGAGCTTTTGACAGAGCTTTTGTGTGAACATGTTGCCACCCAGGCGTTGGGCTGCAAGGGTGTGCCCTGCTTTCATGCCAGTGTCAGACGGCGGCAGTGAGCATGGCTGTGGCAGGTGTGCCCAGGTAGAGGAGCTCCTGCGCTTAGTGATGGAGCTCAAGGAGGAGGTAAGTAGGTTGAGGGTTATCAGGGAATGAGAGAGGGAGATAGATGCCTGGAGTCGCACCCTGTCTCCCATGACAGAAACACAGCAGGCAGACAGAGCCCCTGCTGCGGAGAGCTCCCACTCCTCTCCCCGATCAGCTGAACAGGGTGGATTGGAGGACAGGGGGCAATGGCATGATGTTCCTGCCGGACACAGCAGGTGCCGCAGGCACATCTGCCCAACAACTCCCACACCTTCCCAAGTCCCACTGCACAATAGATACACTGTTCTGCAGGGGGAACTGAACAACGGTGAGGATGATAATCCTCCCAGGTTGGAGGACTCACTGAGGCCTAGTCAGACCACCCCCTGAATCAAAACTGCCTCGGTGAAAAAGAAAAGACGAGTCACTGTAATAGGGGACTCAATTCTGAGGGGGACGGAAGGCCCAATATGTAGACCGGACCCGCTATATAGGGAGGTTTGCTGCCTCCCTGGGGCTCGGGTTGGTGATGTTAAGAGGAAGCTTCTATCCCTGGTAGTGATGATGTAGTAAGAAGAACGCCAAGAGCAATGAAGAAGGATTTCAGGGCCTTGGGACAACTAGTTAAGGGATCGGGAGCCCAAGTCTTGTTTTCTTCTGT
>NW_009650074.1:21614-25885 GCF_000708025.1 Charadrius vociferus | reverse complement strand
CTTCACTCCAAATTTTCTCATACCCTCTTCTCCCTTGTTGTCATCCTTTTCTTCAGTGTTTCTGTTTCTTGTTTTTTTTTTTCCCCCATAGCCCATCTCCAAACAGTAATGAAATAATATCACATTTGCTGCTGTCACATTAACTATTTGGAAACTCTTCAGGGCAGAGACCTGAATGTACTTTATATAATAACAAGCCCACTGGAATCCATTTTCCTTTATATCTGTGGTATTACTGTAATAAACATGATTAACAAGAATAATGAATGTTTTGAATATTTTTTGTGGAAAGGGACCTGGGAGTCCTGGTGGACAACAGGATGACCATGAGCCAGCAATGTGCCCTGGTGGCCAAGAAGGCCAATGGCATCCTGGGTTGCATCAAGAAGAGTGTGGCCAGCAGGTCGAGGGAGGTCATCCTGCCCCTCTACTCTGCCCTGGTGAGGCCGCACCTGGAGTGTTGTGTCCAGTTCTGGGCTCCCCAGTTCAAGAAAGACAGGGATCTGCTGGAGAGGTTGTGGAGTCTCCCACTCTGGAGACATTCAAAACCCGCCTGGATGCCCTCCTGTGCAATCTGTTGTGGGTGACCCTGCTCTGGTGGGGGGGTTGGACTAGATGATCTCCAGAGGTCCCTTCCAACCCTAACCATTCTGTGATTCTGTGATTCTGTGATTCTAAAACACAGAAGCAAACAAAAAAGACTGCTCCAAAATATTTTACAAATAAGGAGAAAAGGAGACTTCAGGCTTATAACATAATGAGAGCTGCATTAAGACAGACATAATAGAAACCATTTTAACTGTTTAACTTAAGATGTTAAATAAAGCACTGCTGGCAGGCAGAATAGCTGAGCAGAAATGAAGCATAGCAACACTGATATCAACAGGGAAGAATTTTTATAATTATGAATCAAAACCAAGGTAATGCCAGCAGATAGAACAACAAACTAGAGCTCTGCCCAAGCTAGATAGCAATCATGCAGCATGTATGGAGATCTCTGCCCTCCCTAGATGTCTTTGCAGTCACTGCTAGTGTACTCCTCTAACCATGTGTGCCAGAGGTGGGGAGAGTGATGTTAATAATGATTCTTGGAGTTCTGAATTACAGGCACTGACCCTGTATCCTACTTCATTTACAGTTAGCATTGTTTCAACAGCCAGATGAAAAGTTAAGAATATGCTAAGTGCTTCGCAGAGGTTGCACCATGATAACCATAATGTGGCCTGTTGAGAATCAAATATTAAAAATAATGTGATGGCATGTAAGAAAACAAAGCAAGCAGTCAATATTCACTACAAGAATCAATACTGTTATACATGGCATGCCAATGGCATAACGCTCCCTGAATTCATATGGTGTTTTTTTTCCCAAAATATTGCAGATATTTAAAACATTAAGAAATTAAAAATCTGACCTTAAAAATCCTATTAAGTAAGTACAAAATGTTGAGATTCTGCACTTCTGAAAACTATGGAAAATATAAACCTTCCCATTTGCACTCACAGGCATATACTACAAATCATCTCAGTAAGTTTTTTCAATCTGCAGGCCAGATCCCACAATTCTTACAATCAAGGTTTACCTGCAAGTTACCTTACTCAGCAAGTTGTCCTGACGACCTGACTAGCACTGTCCAAAATGAAAAAAGTCAGCAAGATCTTTTTCTCCCTCCAAAGAAGAGCTTTCAGGATCTGGAGCAAGTTCGTTACTGAGCATTCTTATCATATAAAGTCTCATTTTCCCTCAACCTTTTCATTCAGCTTCTGTAAACTTTTACTGTAACTTTCCTAAATGCTTACAATTTTCTTGTGATTTTGAGCATATCAGATTCTAGTGGAAAATTCTAACTGTTTGTTTTTTTTTTCCCACTTGGTTTGGAATATCTTCACTGATTTCTTAGTCATGAAGTGACTCCAGACTTAGTACTGTATATCAGAGACTGTACCCGTTCCAGTGACTCAAATTCCATTGACTAATGGGAGTTGGTCTACATGGGAATGTTTTGGGAAGTAAGCTCAGATACAGATATTTTGTGAACATACTCTTTATGGACAAACTAGTGCACAATAAGTATACCATAGCTTACTTCTTTCTCAAGAGGATAAGATGCGCGTACATTGCTCTCACTATTTTCCTTTGCAAAAAATTCTCTAATTATACAAGCTATGTACATCTAAAATGACGGAAAGGTACATTGAAAAGCTAAGACCATTTTCTGTGGAACTGAGTTAAGATGGGGTCTGTTGTTGAGAATAAAATCTATTTACTCAATTTAAGTTGCAAGTAGAAAAAGAAATCATTTAAGACAGATGCCTCAAGTTCTAATAGGTGAATTCAGAAAGCAAATAATGGAGGAGAAAACAAGGTTACTTACTAAATAGCTAACCTCCACAGACTCACTTTTGCTTTGTACCTTTGTCTTTGGAACTGTGCTCTAATAGGCAGTTGGTACTTAAAGATACAAGGTATTAATATCTCCCTTTATAGAGCTGTCTTTCATAACTGGGGGGCAGATTTAGTAAAGGAAAAACCTACCTAAAATTGAATTTAGCATTTACTTCTCTATGTCCAAAACAGCAATTCCAAAAAGCCTGAAAGTTCTACATCTGCAGTGACACAATGTAACTTAGTTTTGACAAAGCTTATCACCTTGCTTAACGGTAAACCTAATCAGCAGGCAGAAGCGAGACATTCTTGCTTGTCCAAGCTCTGATGAGCTTGATCCCATAGGCGCTGTCAGAGCATCCTCAGAACCTAACACACACTGACAATTTTGGACTCTTCACAAAACAGTGGCACCTGCCACTTTCTTTTAAACCAAAGCTGAAGGTGAGTCAACTTAATTTCTAGAGCACTTGCACCTACCTCCCATAAAAATTCCCTGACTTCCAGACTACAGTCGGGGGAAAGTGGAAGATAAAAGCAAGATGGACATCATCTTTGTCAGTCACTTATTTTCCCCTTTCTTCCATCTCACACTCAACCAGTACATTCACAGCACCTCCCAGTGCAGCACTGCCACTGCTGAGACACTCAAGGACTGCACATGCTGGGTAAGCCAGGCCGGTAAGCCTGCCTCTTACATGAAGGGTCCTCTAACAGAAGAGAAGCTGTGTCCCAGCCCAGCAGCCAGGGAATCTGCCCATGCTCAAGGATCACCTAGAATCATAGAATCATAGAATTGTTGAGGTTGGAAGGGACCTTTAAGATCATCAAGTCCAACTATTAACCTAACCTGAGAAAACCACTTCTAAACCACTTCTAAACCATGTCCCCAAGTACCACATCTACCCTTTTTTTAAACGCCTCCAGGGATGGAGATTCCCCCACCTCCCTGGGCAGCCTATTCCAATGTTTGATAACCCTTTCAGTGAAAAAATGTTTCCTAATATCCAATCTAAACCTCACCTGGCATAACTTGAACCCATTTCCTCTCATCCTATCACTTGTCACTAGGGAGAAGAGGTCAGCCCCCACCTCTCTACAACCTCCTTTCAGGTAGTTGTAGAGAGTGATAAGGTCTCCCCTCAGCCGCCTCTTCTCCAGGCTAAACAACCCCAGTTCCCTCAGTCGTTCCTCATAAGGCTTGTCCTCCAGACAAGGCATTAGGCATATTCTCCCTGCCAGAAATAGACCGCTGTAGCTTTTCCTCTGTGAGATGACCTGAACCTGTGAGGTAATTTCAGGGAAGGGGGGGGCACATTGCCATCATCTGACCCAGTGGGCAGAGTATTGTGCACAAGGGAGCAAAATGGTGTAAAGGTTTGCAGTCTATTTGTGTTTCAAGCAGTGCAAGTAAACATTGAAGACTGTTAAGGTCCCTTTAAGTATTTGTAAGTATTAATAAGATCCCCCCTCAGTCTTCTTTTCTCTAGACTAAAGAGACCCAAGTCCCCAAGCCTTTCCTCATATGAGAGATGTTCCAATCCCCTAATCATCTTTGTAGCCTGTTGCTGGACCCTCTCCAGCAGATCCCCGTCCTTCTTGAACTGGGGAGCCCAGAACTGGACGCAGTATTCCAGGTGCGGCCTCACCAGGGCAGAGTAGAGGGGGAGGATGACCTCCCTCCACCTGCTGGCCACACTTTTCCTGATGCAACCCAGGATGCCATTGGCCTTCTTGGCCACCAGGGCACATTGCTGGCTCATGGTCATCCTGTTGTCCACCAGGACTCCCAGGTCCCTTTCCACAGAGCTGCTCTCCAGGAGGTCAGCCCCCAGCCTGTACTGGTGCACGGGGTTATTCCTCCCCAGATGCAGTACCCTACACTT
>NW_009650074.1:11198-21089 GCF_000708025.1 Charadrius vociferus | reverse complement strand
TCCTCCAGTCCTCAGGCACCTCACCTGTCCTCCAGGACCTTTCAAAGATGATGGAGAGCGGCCCAGCAATGACTTCCCCCAGCTCCCTCAGCACCCGAGGGTGCATCCCATCAGGCCCCATGGATTTGTGGATATCCAGTTTATCTAACTGATCTCTAACGTGCTCCTAAGCAGATAATCATTTTAAAGTGTCATAATTTGTGGAAAATTCAGACATTTTACTAAAAATTTGGCCACAACTGGGTGTCAATAGAGTGTTTTAAAACAACCTTCGGAACCAATCTAATATTAATTAGGTCTAAGAAATTATCCTCTACTGCTTAATGAAAACATCAGAAATCTACTGTAGATTGCAAAGGAAAACAAAAGTAGAAATTAACTGAAACTACATACTTAAAGCAACACTATGGTAACATTTCTGTGCACTGCAACAAAGAAGGGAATGCAATCAGGATGTGATTTTTAGGTCTACTTCCTTAACTTTTCTTGAACTCAGGGGAAGTTACATGTAACAACTGCATTATAAAAGTAATGGATGCACCCTAATGTAAAATAAGGAAACTTTATCTTGGAATTTTCCCAATGAGAAGATTTACGGTGACTTTTGTCACAGGTCGGAAGGAACATCTAGAGCTAATCTAGTTTAACCCCCCTGCTCAAAGCAGTGTCAACTGGAGCATGTCACTAAAGACTGCGTCCAGTTGAGTTCTGAGTATCTCCAAGGATGGAGACTCCACAACCTCTCTGGGCACCTGTTCCAGTATTCTACCAACCTTGCAGTAAAAAAGGGGTTTTAAAAATGTTTAAATCAAATTTCCTGTATTTCAATTTGTGCCCACTGCCCGTTGTCCTATCACTGGATACCACTGAGAAGAGTCTGGCTGTGTCTTCTTTATGCTATCCCATCAGGTATTTATAATGATAAGATCCCCCTTCCAAGCCTTCTCTTCTCCAAGCTAAACAATCCCAGGTCTGTCAGCCTCTCCTTGTATGTCAGATGCTGCGTGCTCTTAATCATCTTCATGGCCTTTGACTAGACCCGCTCCAGTATGTCCCTTTCTCTTTTCTACTAGGGAGTCCAGAACTGGACACAGTACTCCAGATATAGCCTCAACAGTGCTGAGTAGAGGGGAAGGATCAACTCCCTTGACCTTCTGGCAACACTTCCTAATGTAGCATAGGAGGCTGTTGGCCCTCTGCCACAAGGGCACAGTGCTGGCTCATGTTCAGCTTGGTGTTCACCAGAACCCCCAGGTTCTTTTCTGCAAAGCTACTTTCCAGGTGGTTGGCCCCCAGCCTGTACTGGTGTATCGGTTTATTCCTCCCTAGATTCAGGACTTTGCAACACCAGTCTGAACAACAGAAGACAACTGCTTTCTAAGCTAGGTTCACACAGATGTACATTGGCACACACCCCTGGGCTCCTCACACAATTTCATTTCATGCAAAAAAAGCCAGTGTCAACACATATATCAGACTGTCACAGAAACACTGCCAGTTCTGGTTTCACTGTGCCAAGTGCACACAGAAGTACTTGCATTATGTAAGCATATCAAGTGCTTGAGAATATGAAAGAGACATTTACAAAAGTGTGTACACAGTTGTGCAGATCTGTATCTTAAAATACAGTTCCGAGTTATCTTTCTGTTTACATCCCAAAGATAGTGTTCTTCACCTATAAAGCTGTCTTTCTATTCGATGACTTCTAAAATATCACCAGTCTTTATCATCCCATAAAGCAGATCCCCTTTCAAAAAAAGAGATTTGCACATTTTCTTTTCATCTTCCTGTTGTTCCAACTATTTTTCCTTTCTTTTCCTTTGGAAAAAAATCATGCTGATGCATTTTCTTGCTGCTTTACTTTCTCCAGTTTTGACCATGACTTCTGATACTGCAAGGGTGCACAATGTAATTCAAGACATTTAATTTTGTTTAATTAAATTAATTTTGTTTAATTTAATTCTGCTGTATTCATCATAAATGAATACAGCAGAAAATGTAATGAAAGAACCAAACCTTGTGCACTTTCTTCAGAAGACAGTCTCATTAAAAATCACTAATAATTTATAGTATGAATGTGTTGAGCAGGAATTGACCTGAAGTCCTGAGAATACCAAAACTGAAAGAAGAGTTTACTTTGACTTGCATTCTTAAAAGATCATTAGCTAGAACTAGAATATTTCCATTTAAAATATTTTAATTTCTAATCTTTATTCCCTGAAAGCCATGATAGTGTTGGTAATCTCAGGCATGCATCTGCTCTTTGATAAAACTTCACTTATTTCTACAAGAAAAATACATAAAAGAGCAAGTTAAGAAGAGGGTGTAATAGCTATGAGGCCCTATTAGGTTAGAGATGGAATATGAAGTTTCCCTTCTCAATAAACTTAATCTTTTTTTTTTTATTATTTGTGACATATTTTAAACACATCACTGTGTAAAGATGTTATTATTCATCCTCAGCATTTTCTGAGTAAAAGACCTTCATATTTAGACAAATCCTGACATCTTCTGTGAGAACTCAAATTTGTCAGATACAAATTGTTCAGATGCAGCCTTTGGCTCAGAAAACCCCTAAACTACTGATTGCTGGGAAGTGGTAAGTATACTAGGGAAGGCATCATTCTATACAGAGCCTGGCTTTTATATGCTTTTTTACGAAATCTCTGCTACTGGCAGCTGTCAGATTTGGGCTAGCTGGGGTGATATGGTCTAATCCAGTACAGACTTCGTAAGGTTTTATGTTTCCCTGCTACTTCCTTATCTGTGTCATCATCTCCTTTGTTTTTCTTTCTCTCAGTTTTTAAAATGTACTCCCTCAATTTCCCTAGCTGAATTTCCTTTTGATGGCTTATCAGTGTATACTTTTTCTATAGCTACAACTGCAATCTTCTCTTCTTGTTCATATTACACCACTGTCCTACTCTGATGTCCATCTAATATTCCAGAACTGATATGCCCACGATCAAAGTTTTTTCCTCCTCATAACTTCTTCTATCCTGTTCAGTTCCTAATGTATTATCTCCACCTCAGCATTTTTTTCCCTTCCCACAGTTTCCAAATTTTCTTCCAGAGCTGCCTTTCTCAGCACTAGTGGATCTGTTCCTGTTTCTTTCCTTCTGGGTCTTTGCACCTTTCCTCTTTGTTACCTTCCCTAGTCTGGTAGAACAGATGAGTTATAAAGGGAAATAGGTGCCTCTTCTAGCTGCCTGAATCAGAAGCACCTTTAAGAGTCTCAAATACTGATGTATTCAAACAGGAAACATAAAATGAAGCTGTCTGCTAATTTTCCAAGGAAGACATCAGCACAAACAAGATTAATGAACTTTATGTTGTCTGAGACAGCAATGCCAACTTCTTGAAAGAAACTCAGAGTGCCCTGCAACAGCTCAGGTCACTTAGAGACTTACTGATTATTATTGATGACCTTAACTAATAGAATGCTGATAATTAGCATAATTACCTAATTGTTATTATTCTCTCTGGCTGGGAAAGCAATAGGCTTTCTTTAACAAGCTTTGGAAGATGGAATTGGTTGTGTTACCCAGGAGTTCTCACAGTGCAGTGCTGTGCATTTTGAACTAAAGCAGTGAACTAAATGAGCCTTTGTCCCATCTGCTGACTATCAGTGATTTCTGAGCAATACACTACCCTCCTGACTATTTAATACTGGGGATGATTTAATGCATTCCTGTCCCTAAATATTTTTCTTCCTGATACTTTTTCTTCCTACCAAATTAGGTTCCCATTCCAGATCCTATGCCATATGCACATCGCTCTTCCTGCTGCATTAAAGACTGAACCTCTGAGACTATTTATTACTCCTCTCCTTCTATTGGCTTTCTACACCGAAGCCTTGCTGAACCTTCATCTCCCATCTTTCCTCACAGATACAGCAAAAACGTTAAGTTGGCTCACATGGCTTTCCTCAGCTGTAGGAGGGTGAGGATGTGAAGCACGTCTTGTAAAATGTCTGTCAAACTAAACAAGTAATTTCCAGAGGGTTTCTAACACCCATCAGTTGTTATGAATATCACATTACTATCATAGTTATTTAAAACAGTTTTAGATTAGCTAAATGTCAGTCTTGCAGCAACTGAACAACCTTCAGGACATCTTTGTGTATATGACAGACTCCCAACTGTGAAATGATTACTTAAAAAACTCCATACTTCTAAATGAGCATGTGTTTATGGTTTTCTTTATGAAAAGAAAAAAAAATATCCAAGTTTGGTTTTGCTATTTAGATGTATTGTTTTGGTTTGTATTAGTCTCTCTTTTGAGTCTGAAAGTGCACAAGATCAATTTCACTGTTGTTTGTTTGTTTCCACATTTTCAGTGCTACAGCCTTGAGGTAGCATACACTGGGTTAAAAGAATTATATCTTGTGTTTGGTTTGTGGGTTTTTTTCAAATTCTCACAGACTTTAGTAACTTAAAAGCATGTATTTTGTTTAAGGAACAAATCAGAGGCTGTAATATCAACTTAAGAGTCTTTGCACAAAATCACATCTGAAAATGTTAACAGTTCTACTAAAATGACCAACCAGTGTTTTCTTCTGTTTAGTTTTTTAGTGTGGCCTTCCCTTATATACTAAACCTATGACAGATTTCTCATATACATTAAACTGATGAAAGAACTTCAATGGGGATTAGGCAGAGCTGCAAAAAAAAAGAAAGTTTTTTTCCAGTGGCACACAGTAGTTTATGTTGGATAAGGCAGGTGCAGAAAGCTCTGACAAAGTGTGATCAGAGAGACAAAACTCAGGAGGTACATGTGTTAATACAAATGCCCCAGTCACCATACTATGAAGAACCCACAAATAATTAGACTTTTTTGTAAGCAGCATGAATTCACATTTTATAAGATACAGCTATTTATCCTGGTTTATCTTGTAATGAGGCATAGTCTCAAGTATGTGATAACACATTCTGTCACCATGGAAAGGAATGTATATAATGTAATACACCAAGTTCATCAAAGAATAAATTCAAACATTATATGCCGGCAAAGCTTCAATCCTTATTTCAACACAAATAAGGATTTAAAGACATGTAGAATGTAAACACAAGTTTTCACAATAGTATTTGTATTCCCCCCCCTTACATAATTATTTTTTTCCTCTAATTTTGCTATGTCTCTAGTTGAGCTGAATTAGTTGTCTCTCACTGTTCAATTAGGTATACGCAATGAAGGATTGGGCAGAAAGCTATTGCTATTTCACCCTTGAAAGGCAAGGCTTCTCCCTTGATCTTTTTAAGTTGCCTAGTGATACAGAGTAAAATCCCATTCATCTTACATAAAAGCATCCAGTGAAATCAGTAAGATACCACCTTGGTAAGGGGACCAGGATTTGACCAAAAATTGCACTATCATAAGGATATGAGCATCATGCAGAATTTGTGGTCATACATCTCTATGCCTAAAACAGAAACACAAGTTAATGCTTTTGCTGAAAGTTTCCTCAATGTAGTATTTAGCAAAGATGTGCATATGAGTAAAGCTTTAATTAATCATAAGTAGACTCCTACCCAGAAATTGCTGCTAGTTTTTGATGAGCCTGATAGGCCATCTCACATCCTTGGGTTCGAGTTTTGTGCATTTCCACATGCAGAGATGAACAGGTGACTGAGACATCCCCAATGGAAATGACCAGCTCCCGGTACAGAGCCACCTGGGTATTGAACTCCTGGACAAGCTGAAAAACAAAGAGGATTTACTTACATGAGACATTTAACCACACTGATAAAAACAAACAAGTTTTTAAAAAACATGCCCTATCTAGGGTTTGTTCCTGCTGCTCCCAATTTCATGGCATACAGGATCAAGTGCCTAAGATTTAGTAAATGACTAGGACCTCCATGCCAGCTGCCTCTTCTGTGACCTATAAATGTTCATTTGCAGAAAGTAGTATTTCTGCTTTTAATCTCTGAAAGTGTTTGAGTTATTAGCCTTAAATATTAAGCAGACAAAAAACAGCTGTTTTACTAGTAGCATGAGGTTATTTTTTGCTATCATAAAAGACAAAAATATCTCCAGAAATTATTGCCTTTGCTCCTCCTGCTTCCTGATTACCAGCACATTTAGGGATTGCAATGTAGCATTTGCTTTTACACTGAAGATTTTGCTAATTTTTTGGTAATGATTTCTGTTCTATCACTGGCCTCTAACCCAACTTTCAGACTTAAAACTGATAAGCTATTAGCTGAGAAGATGTACCAGATAGGCACTTTCCAGTTAGGATTCTAGAAAGCACTTTTTCCAATGGGGGGGGACACAAAGAAGTAAATAAACACTTCAACCTTTTCACTTTTACAGTGATGGAAAGATCATTATTGTTTAGTTCCACTGATCACCTATTTGGGACTATATTTTAAGGAAACAAAGCATTTGCTGTCTTCTGAAAGAAAGCACATCAGACCATTTGCTCAACATGGTGGTGAGGGTAGAAGGCAGGGAGCAATAGAACAGAATATTTATCTTTGTTTTGCTCGTTTGATCTCAATTTCCAAAATACATAAAAACAGACAAGAGTAACTGCTCATAATTCTGCAGCCATCATTACCACCAGGAGTTCAACATATCCAAATATACAAGCATGCTAAAAAACCCTGTATCTGGCACCTGTATTCTATCAGATCTACAAAATTTTAAAGTCAAGCCCTCAAATTCTCATACTCAGAAAATACATGAGTCACTTCTGCAACATTCTGGATCTTCATGCATGCCACTGTAATTACTCTCTATAACTGAGAATAGCATCGGGACTCATTTTTTGGCCATGCTTTTCTAAATTTCATTGTAAGAGTAGCAAATAGGTTTCTCTGCTTCTGGAGCTGAAAAACAATCTCAATGCATTCTGATACATCTGCAAAAAAACCACCCCCAAAACAAACAAAAAAAAAGCACACGCCAAAGTCCCAGGCACAATACTTGTACTCTGCTTAACCTGGCTTTGGCTCTGTCATTCTGTAGAGGATGCATTGTAATAAGTAATTTAGCAAAAGAATTTTGCTTCAGCTAAAATGGATGTGTGCTTGCTATAGCTTCAGCTAAGATGGGTGTGTGCTTGCTATGGCTTCAGCTAAGATGGGTGCGTGCTTGCGATGGGTTTGGAAAAGGGACAGTGTTAGATAGGATATCAGACGAAAGCAACAGTTGGAAGTACCGAACCATTGCAAAACAAAGGGTGGTGTAGTTAGCTAAGATAACCACAGAAGTGTAAAGAATAAAGAAGCCACAAGAAGGACATGCTGATAAAGATTTGGAGGCTCCCTCCGATGACCACCAGGAAGACCCCTGAGGAAGCATATCGCCTGCGCCACTAGAAAGGAGGGGGCATGTTCAGGAGTGGGTTGCATTCCAAGAACTCATTGATTATGTAATTGGGGGGGTGGGTTGCATTCCAAAAACTCATTGATTATGCAAATTATTTTTGAAGAAGAAACATGAATAAGTATAAGGAACACGAAATAAAAACAAGCGCTTGTAAAGGAAAAACAAGCCACAGGAAGAGAAATCCCCTGTGTAACTCCCAGCGCTGTAATAAATATTCTTTGCTCCACCAAATTTGCCCCGACTAAAATTCAATATAGTAAGTGTGTTTCTCACATGCATGAAAGCAACAGAGAAAAAGAAATTGTACTACTTTGTGTTATAGTGTAATTATTCTGCATCAAGAAAAAAAGAAAAGCACCAGACACATTTTGCCAGTTCTCACCTGATATCCCCTGTCTAAATAGAGGACATATTTAGCCATCTCAGCATTGCCAAGGAAAACAAAACTATACTGATGTTGCAGCATTGAGACAGAGAAAAAGAAAAAAAAAAAAACCACATTGGTTTTATCTCCTGAATCTTACTGCAACTTGACAATCCATCTGTAAATCATATTTTATTTCTAATCAGTGAATTCTACCAGACAGTGAATAAACAAAGCTAGCACTTCTGTTTAACTAACCAAATTATGCTGTCAGGAATGAGAAAGAATGCAGGACCTAGTAGGATCCACTTGATGGGTATATTTATAGAGCTACTGTAGCAGCTTTTGTTCCTTGGCGCACTGGGAGTTGATCTCGATTTTGAACTATCAAAGCGGGTATCTGCCAGCACAGTTTGCAATACTAAAGGAAAAATACTGCCAGAATCCAGCAGAACAGAAGTAGCAGATGATATATTTCCAACACTACTGGACAAAGCTGTAGCAAGATCCAGATTTTTCAAGTAAAATAGCAGCAAGTTCATTTGTTTTCTATTTCTGTCATTGGTGAGAGGAGCAATTTTGGGGCCCAATGTCCAGCTGACTGTAGCCCAAGGAGCCAGATATGGGGGGTATAGTGCTGGTTTGGAGGAAAGCGTCAGAATCACAGAATGGTAGGGGTTAGAAGGGACTTTCGGAGACCATCTAGTCCAACCCTTCTGCCAAAGCAGGTTCACCTAGAGCAGGCTGGACAGGAATGCATTCAAACAGGTTTTGAATATCTCCAGAGAAGGAGACTCCACAACCTCCCTGGGCAGCCTGTTCCAGTGCTCTCTCACCCTCAAAGTAAAGAAGTCCCTCCTCATGTTGAGATGGAATTTCCTGTGTTCCAGTTTCTGCCCATTGCCCCTTGTCCTGTCACCAGGCACCGCTGAAAAGAGTCTGGCCCCATCCTCCTGACACCCACCCTTTAGATATTTATAAGCATTGATGAGATCCCCTCTCAGTCTTCTCTTCTCTAGGCTAAACAGACCCAGATCTCTCAGCCTTTCCTCATAAGAGAGGTGCTCCAGTCCCTTGATCATCTTTGTAGCCCTCTGCTGGACTTTCTCCAGTAGTTCCCTGTCTGTCTTGAACTGAGGAACCCAGAACTGGATACAGTACTCCAGATGTGGCCTCACCAGGGCAGAGTAGAGGGGGAGGATAACCTCCCTCAACCTGCTGGCCATGCTCTTTTTGATGCACCCCAGGAGACCATTGGCCTTCTTGGCCACAAGGGCACATTGCTGGCTCATAGTCAACTTGTCCACCAGGACTCCCAGGTCCCTCTCTGCAGAGATGCTTTCCAGCAGGTCAACCCTGGTCAGGATCCAAACATTTTGAGCGTGAATGGAGAAAAATGTCATACCATAATGTGAAAGTCGAAAAATAACAGGTGCTTGATCTGAGATTTTACAATTGCAATCAGCTACTCTGGGGAGACTGGAAACAGGTACCACGTACGTCAGGGAGAGAATTCCGGGGAGTCAAATTCTGAATCCTGTTTTAGAAGGATTTTAGGGCAAAAGTGTGGTTGCTGCACACAAGACAGAAAGCACAGAGTGAAGTGATGCAGTGGAGGCAACTATTTACCTATTTAGACTGCAGTGAGTGCAAGTCTGGGGCAGATTTGGCTGGATCTAGCAGAATGCAACTCCAGCTGCTTGGCAGCGCCTCGACGGCAGCATGTGCTGGGGCGAGGGCTCCTGCTCCTGCAGGGCCAGGCACCCGGCTCCGGTCCCTACACTACTTTTACTGCAGCACCCAGCCAGCTTCCCACAGGTCATGCTTTTCCCTCCCCTCTCCCGTGTTTGAACCGCTACGGAGTCAGGCTACAGGGCAGCATTCCCGACGGGGACTGCAGTTTTAAAAATAGTGCAACTGCACGTGATGGGAACAGGCAAGTTGTCAGGAGGAGCGGCACCACCGCCTGCGACGAGAACACTCGGAAAATATAAATATTAAGCCAAGCCCTTTTGTAGTACCCACCATCTTGCAGATATCCAGGGCTCTCTGAGTCTGATAGGCGCTCTCGGAGCAGCTGCTCCGGCGTTGACTGTCGCGGCCGTGCGGAGAGGTCCTGCTGCCCTGGAAGATGGAGGCAGCAGAGCGGGGGCGCTTCCTGCGCCAGCTCGGTGCAGAGCTCATGCACA
>NW_009650074.1:3867-7017 GCF_000708025.1 Charadrius vociferus | reverse complement strand
GCGTTAGGAGTAGAATAAGACTTACATACTCCATGGCATCCCCAGAGTTCAGGACGAGTAGAAAGAATGAACCAGATGCTAAAACAAACTCTGGCTAAATTATCCATAGAGACACAGATGCCGTGGACAAAATGCTTGCCTCTAGCACTACTGAGGATCAGAGTGGCCCCAAGAAGAGATTTGGAGATCTCTCCGTATGAAATGATGTTCAGGCTCACCTACATGGGCAATAGGGAAAGGATTCTAGTCCTGGAACTAGGAGAGTCCTATGCTCAGAAGTATGTTTTGACCATTGTAAAGACATTAGAGCAACTCCGGAAGAAGGGGAAACTCCCACAAGCCACCCCATTAGACTTTAAAATACACAATATCCAGGTGGGAGATTGAGTATTAGTGAAAACATGGAAGGAAGAAACTTTAAGACCTACTTGGGAAGGACCTTTCCAAGTGCTGCTAACTACTGAAACAGCAATTCGAACAAATATATATGATATCCTATCTAACACTATCCCTTTTCCAAACGTATCGAAAGCACGCACCCATCTTAGCTGAAGCCATAGCAAGCACACATCCATTTTAGCTGAAGCAAAATTCTTTTGCTAAATTACTTACTACAGAGGGGAGAAAGGAAAAGTTGGTAAGGTGACAAAATTGAATTATGCGTGGCAGCTGACAATTTCTGTGCACGGAACCCGGGTAAGAACATTGACTGTTAAGTATTACTTGGGCGGCTGGGAAAGTCCGGGTAAGAAAATTGGCTGTTGAGTATTACCCGGGCGGGAAAGCAGGACTGAAAGTGTGTGAATGAGACGCAGGATGATCTGTGAAGTGAGTGTGGAGCCCTTATAACCACGGTTCCGTTTCTCTGCGAGGAGACCGGCCGGTGAAGGGGCAAAGCGAAAGGGTTCCAGGTGAGCGGAGTCCTGCGGGAGACCTTCGAAGTGAGCGTGGAGCCCTTGTAACCGCTATTTTGCTTCTCCACGAGGAGAGGGACCCGTAACAGCCTCTCTGTGAGGAGAGAGGCCGGTAAAGGGGCGCCACATGGGCAGGATCTGCGCGGCTAACAGCATCTCTGTGAGGAGAGAGACCGGTAAAGAGGCGCCACGTGGGCGGGATCCGCGGTTAGGGACCAGTAAAGGGCTGCCATGTCTGCGGACAGCTTTTCCGTGAGGAACTGCCACGTGAGCGGGTATTGCGCGGTTTGGCTTCTCTGCGAGGAAAGAGACCGGTAAAGAGGTGCCACATGTGTTGGATCCGTAGTTAGGGACCGGTAAAAGTTGCCACATGAGCGGGATCTGTGCGGCTAACAGCTTCTCCGTGAGGAGAGGGACCAGTAAAGTGGTGCCACGTGAGCAGGTACTGCGCGGTTCGGCTTCTCCGCAAGGAAAGGGACTGGTAAAGAGGCACCACGTGGGCAGGATCTGTGCGGTTCGGCTCCTCGGTGAGGAGAGAGACCAGTAAAGGGGTGCCACGTGAGCAGGATCTGTGCAGTTTGGCTCCTCCGTGAGGAGAGAGACCGGTAAAGGGGCGCCACGTGAGCGGAATCTGCGCAGTTCGGCTCCTCCATGAGGAGAGGGAACGGTAAAGGGGTGCCACGTGAGTGGGTACTGCGCAGTTCGGCTTCTCTGTGAGGAGAGACACCGCTAAAGGGGCGCTACGTGGGCGGGATCCACGGTTAGGGACCGGTAAAGAGTCATCAGGTGAGTGGGATCTGTGCAAGTAACAGCTTCTCCGTGAGGAGAGGGACCGGTAAAGACAGTTTCTCTGTGAGGAGAGGGACCGGTAAAGAGGCGCCACATGGGCGGGATTTGCATGGTTCGGCTTCTCTGCCAGGAGAGGGACTGGTAAAGGAGCGCCATGTGGGATGTGCCGCTCGGTGAGGAGAACGGGCGCCGGGGGCGGAGTGAAAGGGTTCTAGGTGAACAGAGTCCCGCAGGAAACTGAGATAATGGGAAATAGGCCTAGTAAAATGGATCTGAGGAGCCGGGTTAGAGCATTTCACCTGACAGTCCTTTCGGGGTGATGCTTGGGAATTGGGGGCAGGGTTGCACCCAGGGAAAAGATAAAAGAGTACGTTTGCTGTGGATTTTCCTTGTGCTTGAGGCTGGGATATTTTTTGTTGTGGCCACAACCCGGCTGAGAGCAAGCGGATGGGGTACAGGCATGGTTTTGGGATCTGCTGGCCATCATGCCTGTTACCCGTGGGCACTTCAGTCACCTCATTCGCACCCCAGGAGAGAGGGATGCAGGGATCGCACCCCGGAGACAGGGATGTAGAGAAGATAAGACACCAATTAATGCCACACCAGTTTGGGCGGCGGTGGACCCTCGTCATCTTGGGATGACAGGATGCTCCTGCCCAGCTGGCAGGGACTCCGGGAGGAGCGGGGATTGTGAATATGCTTCTGACCAGTCCAAGTGGAAAACTTTTGGGTTTGTCCAGAGCAACTTGACCAGCTTTTGAATCCCAATCTTTACACCAGAGAGAAGACAAATGATTCGAACTGCTGGAATCAGAATCTGGGAGCAGGGGAGATTCTCCCAACATTCAGGAGGGATTCCGGGGGAGCTGAAATTCCCTGTAGCGAGGTCTACCTGGGATCAGAACAATGTTAAGGGAAGGCAAGAGAGGCCGTTGCAAAGGGGCAGAATTTCAATAAGGCTTTTGAAAGTAAACGAATCCTCCCTACAGATTGGCTGGAGAGACTGAGGAAAAATCAAAGATATGCAGGAGTAGGTCCTGGGAGCGATGCAGGGCGAGAGTTGCTGCAATTTTGTTAAAAAGCTGGAAAAGCTGGAAAATTGGCATGATGGGGATTTAAATGATTTGTTGCGGGAGGCCCAAAAAGCGTATGTCAGAAGGGATGAGGAGGAACAAAAAGGTAAAAATAAATTGATGGCAGCCACAGTGGAACAGGTAATGAAGTGGCAACTGGAGAGAGAGAAAGAAAAAAGGTTACCAAATTGTGCAAGGGGGCCCAGTTATGGACCAGGGCGTGGGGACTTTAGGACCCAACAAGGGCAAAGAGAGACCCCACCCGGGTGGCAAGTGGGCCCCAAGAGGTGCTTCTTCTGTGGAAGGGAAGGACACTTTAAAAAAAAAAAAAAAAAAAAAAAGCCCAGGGGGTTAACAAAAAGGGGGGGGGGGTT
>NW_009650074.1:630-2512 GCF_000708025.1 Charadrius vociferus | reverse complement strand
CATGTTAAAAGGGACAGTAGTTCCACCTCCTGGAGAATGGACTGTAGCCCAGGGAAGTAAGCCCTTAAAGGAAACCTTTGCAAAGTAACACATCATTCTGAGAGAAATTTGTAAGCAGTATTTATACTTCTTGTAAAAGTGCAAGGTGAGAAGTCCAGGATTGTGTATATGTAAATGGTAAGAGAGTCTAGTTCTAGGGAGTAAAGATTGTAATAGAAGTGGAAAATAGGATACTGGAAATAGATATTCCTGGTATTGTCAAGGGTACTGGTAGAGATCTGTGGAAGATCTAGAAATGGATTTCTGTTATTTATTGTGCATGAGGGGGGAGGCTCTGTAACAAGAATCAAGCTAAGGGCAAGACTGGATCAGCTTCTTTATTCGCCATCTGTACCTCTGCTGCTGGCAGCAACCCAATAGGCATTGAGGGATGGGGGAAAGAACCGTACCAGACCTTAGTGGACCCCGAGCCTTTGTATTGATGAGCCTTGTATCGATCCCTCAACCAAAAAGATAATCAATTTGAAGCCTTAGGGGAGGAAAACAGCTAAGTAATTGTTGGGTATGTGGGAGCCCAGAATGACGAACCGAAAGGGGATGAGAAATTGAAAGGACCATGCGAACAGAATGCACATCGAAGGTTTTCCCCAAAATTGGAACATTGGATACATAATGCCCTTCTCGTTGTCTGAAGCACAGGCAGCTGAGCTGGGAGTTCACATAGGGAAAACTCAGGGGTGAAGATGAGTGGCCCCCTCAGCGTATTATAGAGACTTATGGGCTGGCAACATGAGCACAGGATAGTAGCTGAAGTATCGACATTAGAATTATTAGCAGCACAATGAATGCGGATGATAAATGGCATCTATCAGGACAGGCTAGTAATGCCATGTTTTATAAGGTTAGAAGGAATGCATGGGTTATATGTGCATTTGCTGGGTTATAGAGTTAATAGAAGAAGGGGTTTAAGGAATGCAGGTAACCAGCTGCACATGTCATTCTTGAGCCAGAATATAGCCACTCGGAAGATCAAGGTGTTGAAGAGAAATCAAAAGAAGGAAGGACAAGATGAAGAGACTGTGTATGGGCTTCAGCAAAAAATGTAATAAGTAAAAGGGGGTGAATTGTGAGAGATGGAATTGTTTTGCTTCAGCCATTTTGTATGTCGACGACACAAGCAGAGCTGTGTAACTTAGAAAAACAACTCCTTAAAAGGAGAAAAGTGTGAATCGAGTTTGTGATAGGCTAATGGGTCATGAAAGAATGTGTGCCCTAAAGTACCTAACCAATGGGTAAAGGGGACAGGACATAAATACCTGAAGTTTTGTAGATAAGTGTGCCCTTTCTGAGAGGCACCCGACTCAGCTGACTCGTTTATTTTGATCTGGAATAAACTTTTATCTTTGCTTCGAAGACTTTGTCCTCTCTACATTTTTATCCGTGAGCGAGCGTTTCTCACAAGGATGACTTGGTTCACTGCTCAGATTTGTTTTCTTTCACTAAAAAACATCTTATTTTGAGGCTCTAAGAAAAATGGTTGGAGAGTGTTGTGAGAAATGCTCGCTCACGGATAAAAATGTAGAGAGGACAAAGTCTTCGCCTTAGTTCCTAATATCACTATCATAGATAAAGCGACACAGATTCCTAGGAAAAAGCAAAGTACCACTCTAGAGATCGAAGAACAAGCAACCCTTTGATAGAGAGACCAACTGCTTTCCACAGTTTTGCCCGATGGTTCATTCCCTGGTTAGGTGTGAGTGAACTAGAAAAAGCAATAGTGAACATCTCAGCTGTAGTAGAGAACATCGAGAAAAAGACTATAGACGCCATCACAAATATACAAGAAGAAACTTCAAGTTTGTCACGAGTGGTACTACAAAAT
>NW_009650074.1:0-394 GCF_000708025.1 Charadrius vociferus | reverse complement strand
GATTATACTTGTGATTTTGTTTGTAGTTCTTTGTTGAATGGTCCGGTGTGCCCTATGGTGTTGTCAGAACACAGGTGAGACTTATAGCGAATGGAAGAAGAATCAATTACGACGGAAATTAGAGTCTAACAAGTATTTTGAAAAATATAAAACCATTATGTTAAAATATAGTAATATAGTGTTAGGAGTAGTAAAAGAATTTACTAATCTTTTAGAAAAGGGGGGGGGCTGAGTCAGGGATAGTAGCAGTGAAATAACTTAAAAGGCAGGCCTGATAAAACCCACGGGTAAATGTTACTGAGAACTAGACGAAGCAAGGAGTCTTGGAACAGTGCCAAGGACGGCTCCTAATAACGGACAAGAACACGTCTCGAAAAGCAGTTGAAACCAAACC
>NW_009650073.1:246306-247395 GCF_000708025.1 Charadrius vociferus | reverse complement strand
CCGGGAACGGGTCGGAGGGACATCCGTGTCTGTCTGTCTGGAGTCCGGGGAAGCGGGGCCACAGGGGGCAGCGGGGAAACGCTGGGTAATGATTGACTAAAGGTTTCCATCCCTAAATAACCCCCTCTTCGACGGGTCAGTGGGGCATTTCCCTGCCCCGCTCGCTCCGCTTGCTCCGTAAGGACCTGCTCTGCCGGCACGGGGCCGGGCGTCCCCGCGCTCTCTGTCCTCTACAGCCGCCTGTCCCTTTCCTCGCAGAGGCCCGCCGGAGCTACTTCAATGCCTCAGAGGGGCAGGTTCCTCCCAAAACAGCCGGCAAACCCTCGGCACATCTCACCCTCCGCCCGCAGAGCCTGCCCCAGGGGGGTGAGTCGGGGACCCGGCGGGTTTCTGAGCTGGGGACGGGGGAAAGATCCCACCCGAAGGGCAGGGGACCAGGATGGGAGGAGGCCTTTGGTGGCAGATGGGGAGATGTTTCTCCTCCCCTGCCTGGACCGCCTTCTCCACCCCGGGAAGACTGCGGGAGAGAGTTCGAGCCGCCCCCCTCCCTCTCCCCTGTCCCTGACGGGTGTCCCCCAGAGCATCCCGCTCCCCGCGGTGACCCTTCCTTCTCCCCAGGCAACTCCAAGCGCTTCGGGAACCTCTCCCAGTCCTGCCGCCACGCCATCGCCCGCTGGGAAGCCAGCACCATCCACCCGCACCTGCAGAACATCACCTACCGGGACGGCCGGCTGCAGGTCAACCAGGCGGGCAAGTACTACGTCTACTCCCAGATCTATTTCCGCTACCCCAGCGACAGGGCGGGCGCCCGCGTCTCCGTCCCCCAGCTCGTGCAGTGCATCAACTGGAAGACGTCCTACAGCCAACCCATCCTCCTGCTCAAAGGGGTCGGCACCAAGTGCTGGGCGCCCGAGGCGGACTACGGGCTCCACGCTCTCTACCAGGGGGGTCTGTTCGAGCTGAAGGCCGGCGACGAGCTCTTCGTCTCCGTCTCCTCCTTGGCCATCGACTACAACGACGCAGCAGCCAGCTACTTCGGGGCCTTCCGGCTCGACCTGTGACCGCCGCCTCCCGCCCCCCCCCTTCCCC
>NW_009650073.1:245033-245271 GCF_000708025.1 Charadrius vociferus | reverse complement strand
GGGCCCGCCCCCCCCCCCCCCCCGCCGGTGTTGAAGGCCACGTCGGATGCAAAGGGTGGGTTGGAGCGGGACAGAGCATGGACAAACTGGCTCAGCCCCCGGGCGCTGGGCTGGACGCAGCCCCCTTTGTAATCACCCGTATACTCTCTGTATGGTATCGAGACTGTCGGTGCGTACGGACAGGACGGCAGCTCCCACAGACACAAACACCCCCCCGCCACCCCGCCACGGCTGGGGG
>NW_009650073.1:244520-244927 GCF_000708025.1 Charadrius vociferus | reverse complement strand
CCGCCAGCCGGCGCGCTGCGGCCCCCCTGGGTGGCAGAGAGCCCCCCCGCTGCAGCTCAGCCCCCCTCCATCATGCCCCTGCCCCAGCACAGAGCAGAGGGGCAGCTCCCCTCCCCTCCCAGCCCTTCCAGTCCAGCGGTACTGGGATGCAGCAGAGCAGCCTGGCGGTACTGGGATACAGGGATGCAGCAGAGCAGCCTGGCGATGCTGGGATGCAGCGGAGTAGCTCAGTGATGCTGGGATGCGGGGATGCAGTGGAGCAGCCTGGCAGTGCTGGGATGCAGGGATGCAGTGGAGCAGCCCAGTGGTGCAGGGATGCAGCGGAGCAGCCCGGTGGTGCAGGGAGCAGCGGAGCCAGCCTGGTGGGGTTGGGATGCAGCGGAGCAGTCCAGAGGTGCAGGGACGCA
>NW_009650073.1:243232-243497 GCF_000708025.1 Charadrius vociferus | reverse complement strand
GCGTGTTCCCCGCCGCAAACACGACCCGAAAGCGCCCGGCACAGCTGTGACCCCATAATATCACTTAGCAAAGACCCCCCCCAAAACACGCCGGGCCCCCCCACACCCTTCCCTTCTAAAACCACCTTTGAAATAGTCCCTTTTTCTTCCACCTCTCGTTCCTCCTCCTGCTTTCTCAACCACCTTGGTGACCAACAACAGGAGTCCAGCTCCCACTGCTCTTAAATTCCTTACCAGCCCCAAATCCCCCCCCCCAACAGCACTG
>NW_009650073.1:235076-243137 GCF_000708025.1 Charadrius vociferus | reverse complement strand
ACCACCCCCAGCCCGGGTGGGAGGTCAGCGTTTGCCACGCGGCAAGCGGAAGCCGGCGGCGGCACCGCGAGTGAGCCGGGAGAGCCGTGCTCGGCCCCAGCGGGGCGTCGCTGGAAGGGAGAAGACTCGTGGGCAGATGTTTTTGGAGAAGATGAACTCCACGAGCATCAGGCCAAAGGGCTGCCTGGCCAAGAGCGGCCGGAGCTGAGCATCACTGGGCGATGAGAGCCGGGACAGAGCCGGGAGGGTGTTCGCAGGGTCCCAGCTCGGCGGCTTCTCCAGGGCTCCGGGCTCATCGGAGTGGCCAACGGTGGGGAGAGGGGCTTCGGGCATCCCCTGGCCCCAGAGCTGCTGCTGAGCCGCGGGGCAGCCCCAACCCCTCGGGGACAGCAGCTCCTGCGGACCCCCATGGCAGCAGCAGATGGGGAAGGGGAAAGCTCGCCGGTGCCAGGCAGGGCGGCCGCAGGGAGCGAACCCACCCGGGCAGGGGGTCCCCTGGCCCTGGGCCACCACGCGCCCCAGCCACGGGCAGGTTGGAGAGGCAGAGGGATGCTCCAGGAGAGTCCCCAGGTCCCAACTCTTCATCGCTCCCCCCCCGGGACATGTCCTCTTTCAGAGGGGGACCTCACCCTTCCCAGCCCCGGCCTGAGCTCAGAGGAGGCTTAATGCGAAAAACCTCCCCGAAATGTTGAGAAAAGCAAAACAATTCGACGCCCATTTGCCACATGCCAAACTGGAAGATGGTTTTCAGTTTCCCAAACCAGTTTGAAACGTAACGACGAAGCGGCGTTGGAGCCAAAGCCGTGCTGTGCCCACGCAGACGGGCAGGGGAGACCCTCCTGCTCCGGCACATCCCCCCCAGCCCCTCTGGAGACCCTCCGCTTTCATCGCCACCGTCACGCCACAGACGTCCCCAGCGCAGCTGCCTCCCTGCTTGCCGGTACCAAACCAGGTCCTGACTTTTCTTAGTTTGACATTAACGGAAAATCCCGAAGACCGGACAACATCAGCCCAATGGGCCACATGGGCAACAGCCTCAGAAACGGAGCATTTGCATTGCAGGGAGCGAACCCGGCTCGTGCCCTTCTCCAAGCAGAGAGCTCGTTGGCACAATGTTATGCAAAGATTGGGAAAAAAATAATCAGGAAGAGGTGTCGAAGAACCCGGAGGTGTGACGAGGATGGGGAGCCTTTAATCAGCCTGCTGGCCCTCACCACCTTCCTTTCCTACAGCTGCCGGGGATGGAGAAAGCAGATGGAGTTGGGCAATAACTGAGTGCGCAGGTGGGAACCACTCCATTTCTTGAGTGGTCACTCATGAAGGCTCTGCGCCTCAATTCCCCCACTTGGAGGACACACCTACGGACATCGGTCTTTGTAAAGGGCTCCAAGACCCGCAGGTAAGAGCTGCTGGAGGAGCTCAGGGTGGACTTACAGGAGAGCTGGGGAGGGACTCGGTCAGGGAGCGGAGCAATGGGACGAGGGGAAATGGTTTTACACTGGAAGAGGGGAGATTGAGATGAGATACCAGGAAGAAATTGTTGGCTGTGTGGGCAGTGAGCCCCTGGGGCAGGTTGCCCTGGAGAAGCTGTGGCTGCCCCATCCCTGGAGGTGTTCAAGGCCAGGTTGGACGGGGCTTGGAGCAACCTGGGCTGGGGGGAGGTGGCCCTGCTTATTGCGCGGGGGTGGAACGAGATGGCCTCTAAAGGTCCTGTCCCACCCAGACTAATTTATGATTCTATGACGTCTGTCAAGCTCAGGACCACATAGAAAAAAAATAAATCACCCGAAACTGAAAGCAGCTCCGGCTCCTCATCCCCATTGTCCCGCCGGGAGACAGCCCAGAAACCTCCCTGCCCTTTCCTCCTGCCTTACGAGAGACCGGAGGGAGGGGAGAACATGGGGGCGGGGGGGAGACGGACAATAACATTTTCACGTTGACCTCATTTCTCATGGCTTTGACTTGAGCTGGACACACAACTGCTTCCTCGTAGTTGCTGCCAAAGCACCGTCGCGTCTTGGCGGCCGCCACGCTCCGCTTTCAGCGCGGCGCAGAGCGCCAGCCCAGGGCGTTCACAGCCTGACCCCGCTCCCCGCCGTCTCCAAACAAATTCTGGGGCTGAAATCTCTCCCCCACACACGCACACACACACACACTCCTTTCTGTTGTTATTAACCCGTTCATCGCTACATCCAGGTCTTTTGTTACCTTTCCAAACAAGATCTGGTTTTACTTTCAAGTCCCAAGCCCAGAACAAGTTCGCAGCGGGAAGGAGGAAATCCACACAGAAAAACACGCCGCCGCCACCCCAGGAAACCATTTCTTGGGGCGTTGTAAATAAAGCGTACAAAGGAGGCAAGCGCGGGGACGCGACCCCACCAGCACGTAGGCGCCGGCGCCGCTGGCACCACCGCGCTCTGTCCTCGGGGCACCTCGGGCCACCTCCCCCAGCACCGCTCTCCCCCCGGGCATTAAATAAACCTGAAAAAGAGGAAAGCAAAACATGGCAAATCTCATTAAACCGAGGGGAAAATGTTTATGCTCCGGCGGCACTCCAGCGGGCAGGAGCCCAGCGTCACCCGTCCCGTCCTCGCCCGGTGCCGCAGCGGCCCCACGGGGACGGGCGCTGAGGTCCCGCTGGAGGAAAGGTGATGCTTTGAAGACGGTTTCTCTCCCCTTCCAGAGGGAATTGCCCTTTTTTTCTGCTCAGACCTCGACTCTCAGAGTCGGGGCTGCTGAAGCGGCGAGGTTCGTTCCTCCCCGTTGGCTCGGCGGCGCGGTGCCAGGCTCCTCGGCCAGCGCCCACAGCGCGGGACGGGAGCGCCGTACGCAGGAAAACCAGCCGAGCCAGCTTGATCCCGGCTCACGGAGCTCCTGCACAGAGGACACGGCTGTTTTCCCCTTTCTTTCCCCAAGCCAGACAAGCTGGAGAGAGCAGGAAAAAATAATTCCACTTACCCACCGCCTGCAGCGCCGGGGAGGCAGGAGGAGCTCGTCCCCTCGCTTGTCCCCAGCTCGTCCCTGGGTGTCCCGTCAAAGCTGGTAAAGCACATCTGCAGGAGCCCATCCCAGTGGACACCCCCGTATCCCCACGCTGTCCCCAGGGATGGCGGGGGGCTCCCTTGCCCACCGCATTCCATCAAGGCAAAGCTCAGAGGACGGGCGGAGAGGACGAGGGGAGCAGCAGAGCGTAGGCGAGAGCGCGCTGGCCCCACACCTCCGTAATGAACCACCTCAGGCACTGGGGACAACCACTGTCCCCCTGTACCCGGCACTGGTGAGGCCCCACATTGAGTGCTGTGTTCAGTTTTGGGCCCCTCACCACAAAAGAGACACTGAGGTGCTGGAGCATGTCCAGAGAAGGGCAACGGAGCTGTGAGGGGTCTGGAGCACACGTCTGGTGAGGAGCGGCTGAGGGCCCTGGGGGTGTCCAGCCTGGAGAAGAGGAGGCTGAGGGGAGACCTTCTCGCTCTCGACAGCTCCCTGACAGGAGGGGGGAGCGAGGGGCGGTCGGTCTCTGCTCCCAAGGAACAAGAGGAAACAGCCTCAAGTTGTGCCAGGGGAGGTTTAGGGTGGATATGAGGAGAAATTTCTTCCCCAAAAGGGTTGTCAAGCACTGGCACAGGCTGCCCGGGGACATGGTGGAGTGCCCATCCCCGGAAGGCTTTAACAGACATGTAGATGTGGTGCTGAGGGACGTGGGTTAGTGGTGGGTTTGGCAGTGTTGGGTTAACGGTTGGTCTCGATCCCCGCCACCTCCCCTCCTCTTCGGGGCGAGGGGAAGAGGAAGGAGCCCCACGGACCCCCCTCCCCCACAGCCGCACCCCCGGGGTCAGGAGGTTTTGGCCAGAGATGGAGAAGGCATTTCCAAGAGCTCCGACCTTCTCTCCGGTCCGTCAGCCCAGCGCCACAAGAGATGTTTCTCACTTAGCGGAGGAGTGCCGGGCTGGGTGTGTTTTATCTGGGAGATGGATCCTCTCCAGCTCCGACTTGCACAAGCTGCTGTTTGCTGCAGAGAAAGCCCAGGGCTCCTCCTGGAGCCGCTCGGAAGGTAAAGCAATGGCAAAGCGAGAAACAGACGGAGCAAAACCCTGGGCAGCAGCTCGGGCTGTCCCGGGGAAGGGGAACCCTCTTCCCAGGCAGCGCCGTTGATTGGGGCCAAGGGAGAAAACGCTCCCGGTCAAAAACTTGAGTACAGTCTCTCCCCTGCAGAGAATTTCGGATGAAAGAGTTGGACTTATTTTTGCAGGAATAAAGAAGGAACCCGATAAAAGCAGAGAGCGAAGAGCCGGGGGCTGCTGCCTTCCACAGCTCCCCGGGGCTCCCATACGGCTCCACCCGCACAATCCCCGCACCAGCGGGACGCGGGACACGGAGCCCCACCGCTGGAGCCAACGCCGTAACCACCAGCCGGGGGTTTTGCTGCAAGCTTCCCAACGCAGAGAACTGCGGATTATAAACAGGGCTGGAGCTGGAATGACTGTTTCCTTTACACAGACACCTTTTACGGGGGTTTATGGGGTGAGGAGGTTTTGGCACACCAAGAGAGCGGCTGCAGTCCCGCTCCACGCTCCGATTTCCCCCTTGCCCACGTTCACCAGCCCTCCGGCCGTTAAAGCCTGCATCCCCTGGCGCAGGAAAAATCACCAGTTTCCACGTTAAAAAGAAGCATGAGCGGAGAGATCTGCTCAAGCGAGAGGCGGAGAAAGCTCTCGTGCCGCTGCAACGTCCCTATTTACTCTCCCACCGTCACCACATTTGGTTTGGCATCACGAGGACTCGAAATCCTGCCCGCGCCGAGGGCTGAGCCCCTCTCGAGCCCGGCTCTACCCGGCGTTCCTGCAGAGCCAGGGGCTGTTTTCCCACCCTCTCCCCTCCCCACGAGGCTGTTCTCAGGTGGCTCTCCCGAGGACACCTCTCCCACCCCCCAAAAATCCCCCAGCCACACACGCCGCGGAGCCGGGAGCTCGTCTGCGCTGCTGGGCCGGTGTTTCCTGCCCTGAGCTTCCCCGTTTCCAGCGCTCCCACTCCCACACGGTGCTCCCTGCCCTGCCGCTTCCCCAGGAGCGGCCGGGATAACCTACCAGCCAGCCGCGATGCTCCGGCCGGCTCACGGCTTTCCCTTTCCGCACCTCGTGCTTCCGCAGCCTTCCCGCAGGGATGAGAGGACCGGGCTCTCGCGTACCGCGGATCGAATTGAAGCAGGGAACATGTTTTTTTTCAGCTCCTGCATATTGTGAGGGAAGCAGAAAAGCTTCAGGCTGTCTGGTGTCCCCAAGCGTGCCGCGGGGAGGAGAGGGCTGCACGCACGGGACGGGCATCCCCGGCCTCTTCCAGCGCAGCCTCCCCTGCAGGGAGCCCCAGGGAGGCAGAAGACAGCGGCTGCTTCCCTGGACTCCGACCCACAGCATCCATCCGGCGAGAGGGGGGGCGATCCTCTCCAAAGAGGACAAAAAAAAAGCATTTAAAGGCAAAGTTTCTGGCGCTGCCAGGCAAAGCTTCTGCTGGCAGCCACAGCCAAGGCAGAACGGGACGCGTTTCAAGCTGCGAGCGACTTACGGACACGCTGTGGTCTCTGTTTCCACTCAGCAACCTTCTCCTGCTGTACAAACCCCCACGGACAACGTCCAGGCACTTATTTTCTAAGCAGAAGGTATCCGATCCATCGGTAACATCTTCGATTCACCTTTTAAGCTACACAAGAATTCAGGACACCACCACGTCTCCGCCAGGTTGAAGCACCGGCAGCAGGGACTCGCTCGTGGATGGCTTCGGAAAATAAAGCCGGCTTCTGCTCCAAGCAGAGATGAGGAATTTGGTTATATCTGAGACTTTAAGACTGACCGAGCGTCCAGCCAGCTCTAGCCAGGAACCCCGCTCCCCCCAGAACAGCTTTAGGACGGGGAACAGCCTCATGGGGACAACCCACCACCTCCTGCCACCGCGCCTGAGCCGGGGGCTGCGCGTGCCCAGGCGGGGACGAGGGGACCCGCTCCCACGGCTTCTGTGCCAAGAGCAACACCTGCTCCACAGCCAGAGGTTTGTCCGTCAGGAAGCAGAGTCAGAGCCCTCGCTCCCCAATTCTTGGCCGCTACTCAAGAGCTCGGCTCCCTCCGCGGCCCCGGTGGCGCGCCAGAGGTGAGAGGTGCCACTGACGAGCCTCCGCCACGGACCACAAAACAACGTCCAGCCACAGAGCGAAGCCACGAGGAACAACATCAACCTCCGAAAGCATTCATAAACCTTCAAAATTCCAGTGAAGGGGCACAGTTTTATTAACAGGAAAATTATTTGGTAAGCTCTGGGACAGGGACTTGAGGAGCAGAGACGTGGAAGGAGCGAGTCGGCCGAGAGCGGTCGGGAAGGGCTTTATTGCATAGTTGCTGGCAAGAGGAGAGGCACCGAGCGGTGCACCTCCGTCAAGCGGCAGCGTTGCCAACGCTAGAGCCAGGATCCGGGCCTGAGGAGAGGAGCAGGGACCGGTGCCCGCATCCATGTAAACGTCCCGGGCGCAGGGCTCTCCAGCAGGACCTCCTCAGCCACCGAGAGACAGCGCCGAGGGAGGAAGAGGTCGGCCGTGCGGTGTCTGACGCGGGCAGAGCTCCCCGGGCGGCGGGGGAAAGGCAGGGCAATCACTTCGCGCTCAGCCTTTGGGATTTTTAGTTCCACGCTCAAGGGAAATTCAAGGAGAAGAAATCCTTAGGCGTATATCTAAAAAAAGGGGATCGCGAGGAGAATGCAGCCGTGAACTCCTCCTGCCTCCTCTCCTCGGGGTTCTCCCAGCAAGGCAGCGTCAGAGTAATTAAATACATTCACTAAAGATCAACTAAAATAAGCTTTTTCCCAATCTGAATCACTGGGCCCAATTTTAAGGAGATCTGGTCTTCTGGGGGGGTTGCTTTTGTGTTCAGGGTTGGTTGGGTTTTTCCCCTCTTTCAGCAACACACCCTCAGCTAGCCGTTTCCGCCCCCCCCTCCCCTATTTTGGCTCTACAAGGTTCTTACTTTTACCAAGTGGTTAATTGGGAACACACCGCCCCTGAGTTACAGCCGCACCTTTCTGCCACCACCTGAACGCTGTGTGCAAAAATCATCTTTCTCCTTCGAAATTCCTGAAGGTACAGACCTTGTCTTTTCCTCCCCACGTTAGTAACCAGAGTTCAAATAAAATAAGAAGAGGAGATACAATTCTACAGCATTTTGCTTTTACTCCTTCATGGAATCTTTCCAATGCAACTTCACAAAAGCAACGTAAAGAAAGTCTTTTTCTTCTAAAAAGAAGATTATGTTCCACAGATTATGTAGTGCAATTGGTTATCTGGTAGAAAAAAAAAAAACATTATCTTCTTCAGCTCCATGGAAGGAAACGCTGAAAACAGTTCCATGGTCTCGATAAAAATAGGAAAGTATATCCAGGATCTTCTCTAAAGTTTCTTGTGTGTTGAACACACACCACCTACCAGTCTGCCTTTAATTGAAGAGTATAGAGTCTGGGTCCTGGTTAGCCAGCTGTGCAATGTGCTTTAATACGTCCTTTTTGGTAATGATCCCCAGCAGCTTCCTGAAAAGCGAAAACACGGTTTTAGCGCATAACCCCCCTGAAGGTATATCCTCGCTCTCACATCGCTTCACGTAGCGCAGTTTTAATTGCCGTGTCGTTTTGGATCGCAGCGCTGACACTCCACACGAAGTATGGCGCTCGCAAGCCCCCACACAAACTCCATCAGTATTTTACACTAAAAAAGGTGAGGAGTTTGTAAAAAGAAGACAAATCTTAATAATTATTAACACCCACCATCTCCGAAAAGATCAACCTGAGTGTCCAGCGCTGCATTTTAAGCCCTAGCAGTCCCAGTAGCTACGCTGTCAGAGCGGTGCCAGAAGGCACGGCAGGCGCGAGGGAACTCGGCCGAGGGTCTGCTGGGGTGGGATGGAGGGCAGGGCGAGGAGGGCGCGCAGGGCGAGGAGGGCGCGCAGGGCGAGGAGGGCGCGCAGGGCACCGCCTGCCTGGAGCCGCAAAGCTCCGCTGCTCCCAGCGCAGCCCGGCCGGGCACACGGAGAG
>NW_009650073.1:229343-235059 GCF_000708025.1 Charadrius vociferus | reverse complement strand
CTCTGCCCTCGCTCCCTCCCACCCTGTCTCGGATCCGGACCAAAGCGAATTCAGGTAGTTACATGATACACCCGACCAGATGTGAGAGGAGGTCGTGAGCCCTTTCCATCAGCCGAGAGACCCATCACCCTACGGAGCTGTGTCTTCACCTCACAGGTTTTACGTTACTGCTTCAACCGAAAGAGGCTCAGGGGGTTCACAACTGCTTTTTTGCAGACAATTGCCCCAGCTGATGCTCAGAGCTCGACGCTGGAAGGAGAGGAGGTTTTGGCTCAGGTCTCCCGGCAATCCAGCACCCCAGGGCTCCGTTCTTACCCGTTGTGAGTAACCAGGCACTGGCGCAATCCCAGCTTGCGGAATATATCCACGACGATTTCCATGGGTGTTTGGTCTGTCACTGTGAAAGGACTGAGGTCCAGGATGCTCCTGAGTTTGAGCATAGAGGGGGAGCTTGGAGGCAGCGGAGGAGAGTGGTCAGTGAAATAAATAATTGAAGTGCTCACAATCCCATCCTGCTTCTTCCGGGCGTTTTCTGGAAGAAGAAATATTTGATTAAATATCATCCCTCCTTTCCTTTTCCGAATGGAAGAGCATACCCTCTTCCCTCTCTGCCCACATTGGGATGGCCTTAAATGTCCATTCCTTCCCTTCAGCTGTGCTGGTTCTCCAGGCAACCGATGACCCAAGGAGGGTGTGTTATGTTTCCATCCCAATTCCTAGAAGCTACATCATAACCTCTAAGGACTCCACAGTTTCAGCCCAGGGGTGAGATCAGCACACGGTTTGCCTAACGTTAAGGTTGCCACATATCTCAGCCCTCTGCTCTGGCCATGCAAATGCAACTTCTGGAGATCTTCAACCTCCCAGTTTTAAGAGGAGATAGATAAAATTCTTCATGCTTTTATCAATCACCGGTTTGGGTCTCATGCAGTGTAGCTACAGAAGTATAACTTAACCCACTGACTCCGGCTCCATGCCTGACGAGGGTCAGGAACAGAAAACAAGGTAAGTACTTCCCATGGAATCACAGAATGGTTTAGGTTGGAAGGGACCTTGAAGATCATCTCATGCTACCCCCCTGCCCTGGGCAGGGCCACCTCCCCGCAGCCCAGGTTGCTCCAAGCCCCGTCCAACCTGGCCTTGAACACCTCCAGGGATGGGGCAGCCACAGCTTCTCGGGGCAACCTGCCCCAGGGGATCACCACCCGCACAGGCAACAATTTATTCCTGATATCTCATCTAAATCTCCCCTCTTCCAGTTTGAAGCCATTCCCCCTCATCCTACTACTCCATGCCCTTGGAAAAAGGCCCTCCCCAGCTCTCCTGGAGCCCCTTTAGGCACTGGAAGGGGCTCTGAGGTCTCCCCTTTTTGGCCTTCTCTTCTCCAGGCTGAACCCCCCCAACTCTCCCAGCCTGTCCTCCCAGCAGAGGGGCTCCAGCCCTCCCAGCAGCTCCAGGGCCTCCTCTGGCCCCGCTCCGACAGGTCCATGTCTCTCCTATGTTGGGGGCCCCCGAGCTGGAGGCAGTACTCCAGGTGGGGTCTCTCAGAGCAGAGTAGAGGGGAATCATTCAGCTATTTACAGCAGTGCATTACACTCCCGCTACACGGGCAATTCGGGTATCTGCCACATCGCAGCTTTGATTTCATAGCGACATTCCGAGGCTCACTGGCAGGGGCTAGCCGGGCAGCCCAAACACCAGACTGGCTATTCGGAGCTGGCTATCAAAAGCTAACCCCCATCCTGTGGCACACAACAGCCCATTACTGTGCATATCTTGGGGAAAAGATTGCTCTTAACGAGTCCCTGGAGACTCAGAATAACACAGAGGCAAGGATTTGCGGTCACACCACAGAACAGGCTCACAGAAGGAAGGCAACGCGCATAATTTGATATGTGCGCTCTTTTCTGTGTGTCATTCCACATTGCCGTAAGTTTTTGGCCAGACAGTTATGAGAAGAGCAGCAGCAATATTCCCGTGGTCCAAAAGACTGTATTGCACATCCTAAAACTGACACTGAAAACTCACCTTAAAAGAGAGAGGGAAGACACAGGGTCGCTCCGTAGCTGCAGGGGGGTTGGAACCAGATGATCCCTTCCAACCCAAACCGTTCTGTTTCTATGGTGTTCACCCCAGTGCAGGCACGGTTTTCAAGGACTCACATGCCCATGTACCCCTCAAGCCTAACACAGATTTCTCCTGCTCCATCAAGAGAAGACATACTGCCTTGCCCAAGCCAGCAAGGGACAACATGACCCGAACTTCCACTCGAGTCTCACGCTGCGAAATGGCACTTGTGGGTTTCTAAGAAACCTGAGAGCAAGAGGAACCTAAATGTGCCCTAAAGTGTAATATGGCAGTGCCGTTTCCAAAGGAGCTCAGCTCACATCACAGAAATCGTATGTGAGTGATGCCCAGACAGCGTTTACCGTGTCCTGCCAGCACCGTGCACCACCTGCCTCGCAACCACCAACGCACAAGAGAAACAAGTGAAAGGCCAGGCTGGCCTTCAGCGGTGGAGAGAGATGGAAGACTTCAACATCAGCATTGATATTTGACAGCACCACCTCAGTAGTGACCCAATATTCAGCACACGGACCAACCAGACTTTTTTCCTTAATGAAATAAAATAAGGTTTGAGATGTTAAGAAAGCTTTCCACGTCCGGTCATCCACAAAGCCAGGAAGCCTTAGTTCTTGCTGGCAAGAGGTCTCACGCTTCACAGCCGTGCCCTAAGGTTTACGAATTCAGCAGAGCCGTACTAATTGCACCGGGCAGGCCATCCTGCCCTTCGCACTCCACACACGCGGACCCCAGGCTGCTCGGGGGTGGAGATGCAGGTGCCGGTAAGCACAGCCACTGTCATGACTGGCTGTCTAAATTCATCAAGCAAATTACAGCCGGTGCCATTGAAGGCCTCGAACGGCATCGTTTCTCTCTGCAGTATCTTGCCTCTTACCAATTGAAATGATGAGGTCTCTCCTGAGGACGAATCCAACGAGCCTCTGGGACTCCCGTGACACCACCACCGGATAGCCACTGTACGTGGTCTCATTGATGATGGTCTCAACATCTTCTACAGTCATGCTGTCCTGAGTGATGACAGTCAGAGGAGGATCATTCCTCCGTGGCCTCATTACGTCCATTGCAAGCGTCTTGTGTGAGAACTCTTCCTTGGCTTCCAAGAAAGGGTATCCGTTGAGGCGAATATGGGCATCGTAAATGCCTTCGCGCCCAATGGCGTCAGCCACCCACTTGCTGGTCATGGCTGCTGCCATCAGAGGAACGATGTATTCCAGTCCGCCAGTGAGCTCAAACATAATGACCACCAGTGACACAGTCATTCGGGTCACCCCACCTGCAAAGAGAACACAGGATGACAGACGACATGAACACGGAGTTCTGGGGGTCTCCAGGCAGGAGAGCCGTCCTGAGGTTTGCCACAGCTGTCCTCTGCCAACGCATCTAGAGAAGGTCTTGTATCAACAAGAGGTTGTACTGTTGGGGTCCTACATCACATTCAGCATCGCAGCGGCAGCCAAACACGAGCAGAACACGGTACAAAAACCATCTGTCCCTTCCAGAACATCGTGCCACGGGCTGGCTTACAAGGGTCGGCTACATGCTTTTGACGGCGCCTTCCCCTCAACTCTGGAGCGACCTTAAAAGACGGCTAACTTTCCCTCGCGGCAGTTAGCTAACTGCGACATAGTCCGGCCATGCCACAGAAGGGCCTCGTACACAGCTCCACAGGCCGATTCATGAAACGCGACCTCCGACAGGCTGTACGCAAAAGGCAAGAGTCACCCCGCCAGCCTCCGGTTCCCCTGACCGCAAGGGCTTCAGCCCACTTACCTTTCGAGTCTGCCGGCTCTCGGCCAGACAGTTTGCCTACTCCTCCTTCCACTTTTGTAGGTTTTCAACACTAACACAGTTGAGGCATTTCAAGAGAAAAATAGATGAGTCTCCTTAAACATCGACATCATTTTTATATAACAGCGTGTTGCCTCAGCGTATTTTAATTAAGCTTTTGAGATTCAAGTCCCAAAGCTACTCCCAAATAGTTCAGAGGAGTTTTGCTCCAATAACCATCTCCTAAAGGGGCACATACCCTTCAGTACTGTCCAGTGGTAAACAGAACAGTTAATGAAGTGGAACTGTATTTAATTTTCATCAATTACATGCAAGCTAGAAGGTTCATCCCCTTTAAAAAGGCTCACGATGGGGCTTGGTAGCATGTTTTTATTGTTCCTGAAATAAGAGCTTCTCCTGATACAGTAAAGTCGTCCCTTAAGAGTTAAACACGTTATTCGGTGGAGGAGAGGACTGGGAATTACAGGGAAAGTGAAGTCCAGTCACGTGTACTCCATTTCTTAAATTCAGCCAAGCGGAAGAAGTGTTACCAAAAAACAGAGCACTTGAAAGAAGAGCTGTATCATAAGATCTCAGGCCAGAAGAGGAAGTAAAACGAATTAAAACCCCACAGGAAAAATCTGAGGTCCCCGGCCAGCCTCAATTGTCCTAGCTGCCCGTTCAGGAGACTCCCCGCTGAAACCTGCCGGTGCGGCGACAGGCTGGTGCTGGCCAAAGAACACAAACAGGCGGAGAAACGCATTGCATATTCGACTACAAAGCTCTTGAGATGAAGGCAGCTTCTACGGCCGGCTGGAACGGCAGCAGCGCTGCGCTGCGACGCGTCTTTACACGCGCAACAACCAGGACCCAAACCCCAGCTTGGACTTTGGAAGACGCCGCGCTTACCTAGACAGGCTGCGGCCCCCACCATCGCGTAGAGGCCGGGAGTGATGCAGTCCGCTCCCTGACTGCACCAGCCGCTGAAGATGGCCCAGTCGTGGTGGTAAAAGGCCAGTTGCTCCACGGCTAAGCCGAGCAGCCTGCCCGCGATAGCGCCCACCGCCATGCTGGGGATGAAGAGACCCGAGGGGACCTGTGAACACACACATCGGTAAACGCGCCGTTTCTCAAGACATTTCAAAGCCCAGCGATGGAAGTTTGACACAGGACCGAGTCAGAGATTACGGTGAAGTTAAAACCGGCAAGGACGCCTTGCTCTGTCACCCCTCCCCTGCCCGCACCCTCCTGCGCTCAGGTCTCTGCAGCGGAGTTTGCGTTTACTCCTTTCTGAGCAGGAGAAACGGCCACACGAGAGGTTGGTGTGGAACAGAACAAGGTTTTTTCCAAAGCTTTTTTTCCCCAGGAGAATATAACAAAGCTCCACCTACACACCACTAGCGCTCCCCCGTGCCCTTCCGACCACACGAGCACGCGGTTATTGCAGGCACGGGATTTTCCCGCTCTGCTGGCTTCACGTACTGGGAGCAGAGTCACCCTTCTTCCCTGGCAGAAATTCAAACGCCACCGTGAAAGTGAGGGTGTCCGGAGTGAGCGCACACAGCACAAGTGACACCCAGCAGAGCCACCGCCAGCAAGTTTCACCTCCGCATTTCAGCTGGTCCAGGACTCCAAAAGCTCCTGTTCTTTGAAATCAGAGCATCTCCCCCGCTTTCCTTTACACATTTGTCACACAGCTTTCTCACACCTTGTACACCTTTCTCACAGACTTGATGATTGCCCTTGAACGTCAGTGACCACCTCGCGGCAACAATGATGTCCAAACCTCTGGGGGGGGGTCACCTTTCTGGACAGGCCACCGGAGGACCGGGGGCAGCGGGAGATGCTCAGTTCCACCTGCTGA
>NW_009650073.1:211426-229324 GCF_000708025.1 Charadrius vociferus | reverse complement strand
GGGCTAGTGGGAGGTGTCCCTGCCCAGGGCAGGGGGGTTGGAACTCGATGATCTTCAAGGTCCCTTCCAACCTAAACCATTCTGTGATTCTAATTTAGAAGCATTCTGTGTTTGGAAAACGGGACTCGAAGCCCCGAGACAGCAGCTTCAGTGCCCACACCCGGCACCCGCGCTCAGACTAACAGGTTTCTACCACCCTCAGTGTCGAGCAGCAGAACAAATAATTGCAGTCTCTCACCTTGCCGCCTTCTCAACGGAGCTCGGGGAGGAAAACACGTCTGTTTACTGAGCAAATAAAACACTAAGACCTGGGGTTCCTGCAGAGGACGAGGAGAACGCGAGCTCCTTTACAGGCAATTCTCACCTTCATGCCAAAGGTGAAGATGGTGATGAAGACTTTCATTATAAGGGCCAAAGCCAGCTGCCACATGGCGGTGTAAACTCCTGGGCCCGCAGCCCGGTCTGGCAGGTCATCCCCTTTGGTGCTGTTGAAATCGTTCACATACTCGCAGAGCTTGGAAGAGTCCAAAATCCCGCAGTCGTTGAAGAGCTCAGAAATCAGCTCGCTGGTGCTCATTCTGGTGTACTCGTTGGGGAAGGCCAGAACGGCCGTGATCGCCGTCACCACAAACACCTCCAGCACGGGGTATTTACCAAGCTTGGTCGTCTTGCGTCGCCTGCACCAGGCAATGTTGCTGCGAATGAAGAACGCTCCCCAAAGCCCACCGAATATTCCCAAAAGGATGAACGGCACAAGCTCCAGAAGATGCCACGGCATGTGAAACTCCACGTAGAAGAGAACCAGGCGGCTGTTCCCGAAAGGGTTGATGGAGCGCAGGGTGAACGCAGCCACCAGAGCAGCGAAGAAGGAGCGCCACAGTGTCTTGAGAGGAAAGTAGTAACTGACCTAAAAAAGGAAAACCAAAGCAGATTCAGTCGCTTTAACACTTGTCACGACACCGATCGCTGCCCAGTAACAAAATCACCGGTGCGTGAAGGAAAAGCGGGGGCTGAGATCGATGTGCACTGGCTGCGTGCCCTCCTCTCCAGCCAAGCACCCCGGGCTTCGTTCTGAGCTGCCGTTCAAGGCGATGGCAGTGACCGGAGCGGGTCCTGCCCTGCACACCTCCAACACAGCAAGTGCCCCCTATGATCCCTGAAGCGGAGGTGACTTAATCGGATAATAAAAGCTGTTACAAATCAGCTATGAGCTGAATCCGGGGAAAACTATTTGCCTTGCATGCTCTACAAAGTCCCCAAGTGCCGAACAGTAGTGCTCGCCATAGCTGCCACCACAAGTATCGCTCAGCTGAGCGGAACCAGCCCGTTCCTCCTCTGAGCTAAGCCCTGAAGCAAGCAGCAGCGATCCATTTCACGGCTGGCTCAAAAGAACAAGGATCAGGAGTTCCGTGGGGAGCAAAGGGGTTTGATAAGCCAGGTAAGTTTGATCCCAGGTACCCTGGGTCAGAGTGGACGTGCCGGAGGCGGTGGCTGTGAGCGGTCAGTGTTGCTGAGCACGGACAGACCAGGGGAAACCAACAGGTTTGTTGCAAAGCTACGGATAGACATCATCCAAAACAAATTCTCCAGTATTTGTAAGAATTACCTGAAACCCCAATAAGCTTTTAGGTTGCTTGGCCTTGTAAATACACCACCAATCAGTATTCAACAGAGTCTCCTTTCCATACCCAAGCAGTTATGAGCGGACTGTATTTTTAAACCAGCGGGGTCAGTTCTTGCAATAAAACAGCTCGCCAAGAGCTAATACAAAATGCTGATGTTACCTCTTCCAGACTAAAGAGCACTCCTCCGATCGGGGCACCGAAAGCTACAGACACACCAGCAGCTGCAGCTGCTGATAAAACCTAGGAGAGAAAGCAAGGGCAGTCAGACATTTTCAGCCCCTCTCCGCCCCCAAATGTTCTCCATTTTTTGTTTGTCTTTACTTAAATTTGTACGATTTTTATCTCCGGTGAGGGCACAGTAAACCAGGGCCTGACAGCAGGGAAAAGATGGGGGTGAGCCAATTCCCTAAGGAGAAGGGTTGCAAGGAACTACAAAAACATTGGTGTTGGCATTTCAGCAGTCCCGTCCCCAAATGAGCAGAAGTGGCACCGCTGGTATTTACCTTTTTCTGTTTCAGCTGATTTCATGCCATGCTTTCACCTCACTAAAACAGAACAGCAGTAATTTCCCCTCCCAGAACAGACTGACTTTTCCCCTGTCTGCCTGTCTCGCCATCATCCCATTTCTCAGAAGAGGGACACGGGGTGTAAGTAGAGGTGCAGTGCAGCCCAAACCCCTGCCAGCCCACCGGCTGGGTTCTGTCGGGTTTGCTTTAGCAGAAGGTAAATTGGTCAATGTGACACTGCACATCTCACATGAACCCTTCTCCAGCGAGAGAAAAGCCTTACAGCACTGTGAGGAAACACTCCTGAGCTTCGCGTTAGACAGTAGCTTGGGTCTTACACCGCTCCATCGCTGCGTCCCTGAAAGCAAAGCCCTACGGCCAAGCCCAGGTCCCTCAAACGGTCCCAGCACAGTTTGTGGCGTTGCACGGCAAAGACAAACCAGCGTTGGAGAACTGGGTCCGCGGCAGGTTCATCCCATCACAAACGAGACAACGACCTGCGCTGGGGAGATGCTGTGGTGTCACTGCCTAACCAAGACGGCTTTTGCCCCAACTAGGCGCTGTGCTGGGGCACACCGAGAATGTGCCAGAACAGAACAATTTACATTCAGCACAACGCGCCAAACCCACCGTTCTCCCCGCGCTGCCACAGCAGTCTGACAACATCGGCGTCTCCCCGTACCTCTCTACGCTTCGCTTCGTTCTTCCTGTATTTGGTGAAGAGATGACACAAGATGTTCCCACAGCAGCAGGCGACGTGCACCAAGGGCCCCTCTTTGCCCAGGCTCAGCCCAGAGGACACCGCCAACACTAAGGTGATGGTTTTGATGATCAGCGTCCACTTGCCCAGGTACCCTCTAATGATGAAACCACTTAAGATAGTTTTGATCTGGAAGTCAAGCACACAAAGCTCTACAGGCTTTCATTCAAGCCCTGGGCAGAGCTCCTGTTTTACTAGGCGCTCCCAGTCCTGCCCTCAGCTTTCCCCTGCAGCTTCCAGACTCCCTCCCCAGCTATCCAAAGTAACGTACAGTCGGTACTGGGACCCGTGCCGTTCAACATCTTTGTTGGGGACATGAACAGCGAGATGGAGTGCACCCTCCGCAAGTTTGCCGATGATACCAAGCTGAGTGGTGCAGTCGGCACGCTGGAGGGGAGGGATGCCATCCAGAGGGACCGGGACAGGCTGGAGAGGTGGGCCCAAGCCAACCTCGTGCAGTTCAACCAGGCCAAGTCCACGGTCCTACAGCTGGGTCGGGGCAATCCCCAGCACAACTCCAGGCTGGGTGGGGAATGGCTGGAGAACAGCCCTGAGGAGAAGGGCCTGGGGGTGCTGGTGGGTGAGAAGCTCAACATGAGCCGGCAATGGGTGACTGCAGCCCAGAAGGCCAACCGTATCCTGGGCTGCATCAGGAGAAGCGTGGCCAGCAGGGCGAGGGGGGGGATTCTGCCCCTCTACTAAGTGGGTCCAGAGAAGGGCCACAAAGATGCTCTAAGGGCTGGAGCCCCTCTGCTGGGAGGACAGGGTGGGAGAGTTGGGGGGGTTCAGCCTGGAGAAGAGAAGGCCAAAAAGGGGAGAGCTCAGAGCCCCTTCCAGTGCCTAAAGGGGCTCCAGGAGAGCTGGGGGGGAGGGACTCTGGATCAGGGAGGGGAGCCGTGGGGTGAGGGGGAAGGGTTTTAAACTGACAGAGGGGAGACTGAGGTTAGATATTGGGAAGAAATTCCTTCTTGTGAGGGCGGTGATCCCCTGGGGCAGGTTGCCCCGAGAAGCTGTGGCTGCCCCATCCCTGGAGGTGTTCAAGGCCAGGTTGGACGGGGCTTGGAGCAACCTGGGCTGGGGGGAGGTGGCCCTGCCCAGGGCAGGGGGGAAGGACTGGATGATCTTCAAGGTCCCTTCCAACCCAAACCATTCTATGATTCTATGACAAACATCCCCCTGTGCAAAGGCAGAAACAGCCGTTTGAGTCCCTCCTCAGGGCCACTCTCTCTGCTGAAGAAAAACGCGAGGCCAGCTCGGGCAGCCTGCCTTGCACAAACCGTGCTCTTTCGTTTGTACCTCCTGCAGCAAATGCCAAAATATTTTACTTTTTTTAAAGGGATTGCACAGAGGCTTAAGTACCAGACATGTTTCAGTAACAGTTTGGAAAAAAGCATATATTAAGCCACCATCTAAAGTGCAAGAAATTTTTATTCCATAGGAGGTGCACCTAATGTTTGGATGGTGGATCCCCACTCCACCTTAAACAAACCCAACCCGCTTTCACTGTCACTCACCTCTGGGATCCCTGAGCCGCAGGCGTAAGGAGCGAACCCCTTCACAAGTAACACAGCAAGAAGGGAGAATAACAAGGCCCAGATAACGTACATGAAGTAGTTGAGAATATACGCAAACGCCCCCTGAAATCCAAAGAAAGTTACCCAAATCAGATGATTTCAACCGAGACCACATCCAACCCGCGCACCGAAGCAAGCGCACAGAAGCGGCAGGTAATCGCACACGCAGTTATCAGCCAAAAATGAAGAGAATTACAGTAAGTCTGAGGTTTCAAGGACAAGTTGCATTTGCCGGGTTACGGGGATATGACCCAATCTCCAAAGTTCGTTATATAAAATAGCAAACAAGGTCCACAAGTAGCCTGGCACGGGGATAAGTGCTGTCCCAGTCAAGCGGGCAGCTCCGCTGGATAGAGCTGCCAGAAATGCAAGACTGGAGCTTGTCTGGCATTCCTCTAAAACGCCGGTGGGCAAAATATCCTCCAAGCAGCAAGTCTCAGACACACGGCTAAAACACTGCACCCAAAACACGTCAGTGTTTTGCTTCCCCGCTGAGGACAACCCAGAACTTGAGTTTATTTACACCCTTGGAAGACCCCCTCAACGATGAACGTTAAACCACCGAACCACCTAGAGCCTGTGCTTCTGGCATATGCATCCATATACTAGCAAGGGACGACACGGGCTGGGGAAATGGGACATTCGGCAAGAAAACCAGCCGTAGGCACACGTCACCTCTCCATGGCCAAGGATCAGCTGGGACCAGCTCATCCACTCGGGACACTTGTCTCTGTCCGTAAAGGTTGTGTTGGATTTCCAGCAGCAGTGCTCGTGGTTAAACCAGAAGCCGGCTAAGCACACTCCTTCCTTCAGATCTGTCATCCAGTGGGCAGAAATGTCTATCAGACCTGCTAGGGAACCTAGTTTAAAGGGGGGAAAAGAAAATAAAATTCATAATTGCCTTATGCAGACTCAAATATCTGAAGGTTACAGTCCACCCTACTAAATTTTGACTCACCTACCAACAAATAGAGCAGTACTGATACGTCTTACTAATACTAACCTTTATTCTAGAGAGCGCTAAATGGGGAGATTTGCTTAAGTACATATATTGAAAAGGTCAGGAAACAAAGCATGCCTCGTAGCATTGCGAAGGCTGACCATCGCAAACTGCCTTCAAACCCACCCTACATCACTAGAAATTAATTCTCCTCAATTACACTGAAGGAGCACCTATTAACTACAGCGCAGCAAGCAGCCTGAGCGGCAGAGAGGGACACGCTGCACTTCTGGAGGACGCAGACAAAACGCGTCACCGGTCTCCAGCGCGAGAGCTGGAATCCAGGAGTCACTCTAACAACGCGACGACTGCGAATTGAATTTGAATTTGAATTTGGAGAAAACATTTCCAATTCCAATTTAAAAAAGGGAAAAAAAAAAAAAAAAAAAAGGAGGGGAAAGTTACAACTGTGCCAAGCGAAACAAAGCCAGCAGAGAGCCAGCACAGAAAGTAACTCAGATTTTAGAAGAGGAATCTTTAAGCAATTTGTTATTTTTCTGTTGAGAATAACTCCTACGAGCCCCAAAGATAAATGCTGCCATCGGCTCTGTTCTCTGCTAAAACGCCACATCAACACAGAGGCCGGAACGAGACCTCTGATCTGTGCGAGCAAGTGTGAGCACAAGCTCCAGCGGTAGCAATAAACGTTCAGCAAATCCTCCAGTTAATGAAAGACTGGCTAGCAGCTCTCCTATGTAAATATTAACAGAAGATTTCTTTCCTCGTGATGAACGCTTAGCTGCTTTCTATCGGGAAGATCTGTATCCAACTGATTTCCTTCTGCCGCACCGGGGCCAAAGTTTGCTTCTGAAGTCATTCAATACGTTTCAGCCAGTCAACCTCGGAAAGAAGGCCGTCTTCCCAAGAAACACCCCTCACTTTTTATATTTAAGTATAGTAGGAAAAAGAAAAAGAAAGAAAATCTTGCCAGCAGCCCCTGGGACTACGCTCTCCAGCGTTAAGAGCGTTCAGCGAGGACATACACCGGTCCCCTCTGAGCCGCACTCTGATCAGCTCTGTTCTGCCGCATTTTTAATTTTTTTTATTTATTTCAGAGCTCTGTACCAGCAGCAGATCCAGAGCCGTGCCCAGGACAGCTTTCAGTCTCAGCTTTTTGGCTGGCGATTTACACAAACACGGCCTCAAAACACATAAAAGTAATTCTCCGTAGATCGCAAAGCAGCGGCAGAGCCACTCTCGGTGCAGCCCCTCGCACAGCCCCCGCTCCAGAGATGCGACCTCCCGCTCCAGCGATCTGCCGGCGTTTGGGGGAGGAATCGATCCCGACGCTGCAGTGCGAAGCCGGGACTTGGTTTTAGATTGAGGTTTGCTCTTACCTGCCAACAACCCAATGAGAAGCATCAACAACCAGCCCGAGAAGGCATCGCTCACGCTGTGTATCAGCGCCCAGGTGGACTCTTTACTTCGACTGGTGATCTAGAGGAGGGTTTTTTTCAAAAAGAAACAACAATCTGTTAAAGACACTGACCTACTTTGGCGTAAACGCCCTAAAAAGCCCATGGTGAAGTTGTCAGTGGAAGACTAGCCCCTGACATTCAAAACAACAGCTATCGTGACATATTCTGCTTTGAGAAGTGAGAGAAAACAGATCAGGCAGCGGCTGCTCTTACAGCGGGTACAGCAAACGCAGCTCTGGTTAGGAGATGCACAGAACCCATCAAGGATACTGCCATTTTTCCCAGCAAAAGAGAAAGTATTCAAGTAATGCTTTCCTCCTGGGCATCTTCTGCACAGAAACACGACAAAATTCATCCCTTAATCTTTTAAAGCCATAACTTGTTGTAATAGCAAGTTAGCGATATCCCACTGCCACAGGCAGATCTGAAGACTGAAGATGCCATTCAAGAGCTCTGCCCCCGTAATTTATCAATACCGCCTGGTGGGTACCGATACCCACCACCTGCCAGAGCAAACCGAAGCTGTCACCGGCACTTCATAGTCTCCGGCTACTGCGTGACACTGTAAGAGGAACCAGACGCTGCTTTGCGCAGCGGAGACTCTGCCGGTCGCAGGTTTAACGCTGACAGAGGAACGGCCAGGCTGGGAACCCGGCTGTGCTGGTGGCACTGGGAAGAGGGACTGGGACCCATCCGAGATGCCCCAGGAGGGTGAGCTCCTCCGAGGCTCTGGCCCCCGTCTGAGGGCTGAAGCCTGTCAGTGTCACTGCTCTGCTCAACGGGCGACAGGACGGCTATTGTGTGTCCCCATTAGCCCGGCTGCCTCTCCCAAGGGACACATTCCAGTGCACCACTATTATTCCCAGATGAAAAGGCACATTGATGCCAACGACTAATACTCACTAAATGAGGAATAAATCAAGTAAGAATCCTTTCTGCCTGAATGAGCGCCGTTTGGGGTTTTTTTCCCTCTGGATTTTTGTCATTCAGATGCCGCACTGCTGAGTGGAAGTGCTGTTGAACCAAGGCAGGGGTTGGGGTGGGTGCCAAAACTATTCCCTTCATATTTCTTTTCATCGGACCAACCCTACACCTCTTGGGCCAGCAGTAACTTCTGCCTTGACCCGATTTCAACTTCTTTCGGGCAGAACTTTTTACACAAGTATCTCCACAGACAGGAAACAGAGCATCCCGTTCCACTGATGGGCATCATCTTCGTGTACGTGCATCTGCGCCTGGGGGCGTACGTGTGAGAAGACTTTCGGGTTTGTACTCTTAATCCATAGAAGGCAACAGGTTTTTGGGGCAGGAGGAAGCGGGGGCACAGAGCGCCGTAACTGGGTCTGTACTTGCTCATGTTTGGGCACTATACTGTATTTACTGTACGTACCCACACTCTGAGCAGGGACCGCAGTCAGTTTGTGCACTCTTAATAAGACACAAGTTGTTTTGTGAGGTGCAGGAAATAAAAATACAAAATTAAAGAATATTTTGCCAAGCAAATGGACACCCTACAGGAGTTCTTTCTGCCAGCAAGGGTTTCTCGTGAATCAGGAGCACGCTGGAGACATCGGTACTTTATTGAAAGCATCCCTCGCTTTCTCAGCAGATTCCTTTTCTTGTAGAGATCGGTGAAGCCGCAGGAATGAATTCTGGAAGAACTGCACTTAGTTTTCTCAAACATGCAGCGCAGAAAAATTCCAATAAAAAGAGCATCATTCACAACTGCAATTGCATGAGCAGAAAAACAGTCTGTTCCCTTATCAATAAAGAGGATCATGGGTGATTAGACTGTTCCGTTACACACCATGCAAGAGCAATGTCATTCTTCCAAATAACACTGTGCACCTTCCACGAGCAGGAGTGCAGGTTTTGCGATGCTTCAGAGTTGAGCAAGTTTAACACGGCGTAAGAAAATGTGCCATTAAGGCTTTTAAGATGTGAATCAGAAATCCGCTGAAGCTTTTTAAATAAATAAAAGGCTCCAGAAAAGAAGGAGCAATTGATAAACTGCCGCACATTCAATTCAGCCTTCCTTTCCCTCAAACTAAAGATCCTGCGGAGCGGCTCTCAGTTCCCATCCTAAGGGCAATCCCTCCATCCCAGGTGTATCTCCAGCACGTGCCTCCCTCATCCCGCAATCAGGACTAAGATTACCTCTAGCAAGTTCAGTGCCGGCAAGGACTAGTAAGAAATTTTACCTCTCTGTGCCTGTCCCGGTCCCTGGACTTCTCTCGCACCCAATCTATAGTGTTAAAATCTTCATAGGTCCCCACACCAGGAAGAGGTTCCTCCAGGAAATCCATCATTGTGCTTGTGCCGTTCATCCCTCCTCCATTATATGAGGAAAAGCCTGGGGGAGGGGCAAAATTGAACATTTCTTAGTTTTCCCCCTTTTTAGGAAAAAAAAAACAACCCAAAAACAAACACCCACATCACCAAAACACTAACTTAGTGGGAAAACCATAGATTTCAGTGGAAGCGAACAGCTCGTGAGCTGTTTCTTGAGCGAAATACGCCACGCAAGGCTCCCAGGGATGACGTGGGCAGCGCGGGTATGCCCTTCCCCAGCTCCAGCGATCCACGTGGGGATGGGGTCGTTCCTGGAAACAACTGTTCAGGAACCAGCAAAGTTCCTGGTGGACTGACACGGAACAAGTTTTTCTGTGCAGTTCAGTCCAAGCTTCATTCCTTCGCTTGTGCAAGCGCCGAGGCCCCGGCTCCGAGTCAACACCGACACAACCCTTCAGTAATGACTCCACAGATTTTTCTTTCTAAGCCACCGAACGCTGAAAGGGCAAAAATTCCATGGGTTACTCCAAGAAACACTCTCTTAAATGTCAGTGGAGGTGAAAGGTGCCCTGCGGTCTATTACCCATTACGCAAAAGTGTCCTCAGAAAATATAGGTGATGCCACTTTACAGACCAAATACTAGTTCTGAAACTCCCTTGAGCGGCCTTTCGTGCTACTCTCGCCCCCAGAGGCTCTCCATGGCCCTGACAGCTGGAGCTTTACACCTGCTACGATGCTATCTAGGGGGTTTTTTTATTCATTTCTAAAAACTAAAGCCACGTCAGAGGGAAATCACCGTTACAGACCCACACGAGCCAGGACTGGGTGCTGGGAGCCGCCAGCCGACGATGCCCTCGCTTGCAGGACTCAAGCGGTTCTGCACGGCAGCCCTCCCACGCTGACACGGCGGGCGTACAAACCAAGCGCAGGAGAACACCACCTTTGCTGTTCCAAGTGAACTGGGGACAGAACAGCAACTTCTCTGCATTGAGCCCGGCTGATTATGAATTCACACTCCGGAGTTGTCCCACACCCACCAAGCTACACCGGCATCTTGGTCACCGCTCTTTTCCTGTGATGGCCCTACAAGGAGCCAGCAGCCACCTACCAGACTACCTGCTGGGCACCACCTTTCTGTTTAAGAACTGGAGGAGGAAAGGACACAACCAATGCGCCTGAAGGAGGGAAAGACAACTGATAACTCCTCCTCTTGTGCCTACAGCCCACCTCTACCTTCTGCATCCCGTACAAGAGGGAACGGGCACAAAGGTGACCATGGGAAGTTCCATCTCCACCTGAGGAGGGCCTTCTCTGCTGTGAGGGCGGCAGAGCAGTGGCACAGGCTGCCCAGAGAGGTGGGGGAGTCTCCCCCTCTGGAGCCATCCCAAACCCGCCTGGACGCCGTCCTGTGCCACTGCTGGAGGTGCCCCTGCTCTGGTGGGGGTGGGATGGGGGAGCTCCAGAGGGCCCTTCCAGCCCCCACCAGTCTGGGATTCTGTGAAGACAACACACCAGTGAGGCGCAGTCATTCACTCTGCATTTGGAGGGGGCAGAGAACGGAGCTGTGAAGCAGCAGGGAGGTGCGCAGATCACCATCGCTGACATCCCAGCTCTGGAGACCTTTTGGAAAAAAAAAAAAAAAAAAAGTCTTGTCCAATGTCTATTGGTGGTTGGAAAAGGAGAAGAGTAAAGCGCCGCCAGCCAGCTGACACGCCTGTTGAGCCATCTCAGTGAGTGGCTGCCAGCCAGCAGCAAACCAGAGGGACACGGAGGACGGGACACGGAGGGCAGAACACAAACAAGAAGGCAGTAAGAGGCCAAAGTCCTTCGTAGCCCGTTTCTCACCTGAGCGGGGAACCCCGGCCCTGAACAGTCGCAGATCAGTCACTCGGCGACCCACGGCACACCAAAGCCACCGCCATCCCGTACGCTCCGCAGAGCGAGCGGGACTTCACACACTCCCAGTGACCCATACAAGGAGAACATATACCGTGTGTGTTCTGCCTCTAGCAACACGCTGCTACAAAGAGCCTCCGTGGGTCGGGAGGCTGCTCTGTCAGACCTGGGCAGGAGAGTAAATTTAAGCACGGTTCTGTAAGAGACTGAGCGCTTACAGTCATCCGGAAGAACAAAAGAGACGCAAACCCCAAAATCCCATCAAAATTGAAAGGTGGTGGGGAAGAGGAGCTTTAAAACTTCCATACAGAAGGATAACATTTAATATTTAATTTAGCTTATTTAGGTTGTAGATAGCACTAGGGCAAAGAGGTCTTCAGATGGGGAGAAGTAAGGAACTCAAACAGTTGCTCCACCTGATCATCGAAAACCGAGAGAGGGGAATAAGGACCTACGACGCCTTCCCCAGCCCACTTCCCAGACTGGCAGAGCAGCCTCTCAGCAGAGAAAAAGCCACAGGAGAACAAATGAGTCATGTAGCGTAACTGACAGCCACCACAAAATAACCCACTTCAAGGCTCCTTGCTTCAGTTGGGACACAAAAAAAGGTCCACAGAAGTTCTCCAGAGATCTCCCCAAGTGGGGAGCGCACAGACTGTCATGTCAGCCCCACCTGCCCGACTCGTACTGCAAAGAAAATGGGGCACATTTCCCGAGGGCCTCGAGGAATTACTCCCTTTTTAACAACATTTTCGCACTTATGAGGCCAACGGCTTGGAAATACACAAACCGGCATCACCGCTTTCAGAGGCTTCCCCGTTCAAATATCCCCACAGGAAATCCCAAGCAGCGTTCCACAAATCTGACAGACCAAAACCTCCTTGAATAAATCATCCTCCTCGCGAGAGAGAAGCAGGGGCAGCACGTACCGCGCTCAGGCGCCTCCAGCTCCTCCTGCCGCCCCGCTCACCCGCACGAGGCCGGCCGGAGGAGTGCTTCCCACAGCCTCGCACGGCGACGAACCCCCTCTGAAGCAGCTGTGGGATATACGGGACAAGACGAGGCATCGTCCCAGTCAACCACAGCCCAAACTAGTCACACCTCCAGTTCGGAGCTGGAGATCTTCCCAGCAAAGACCATGGACGTGGAGACCGTGACCGCAGCAGAACAACTGAAGCAGGGAGGACAGCCAGGCTTAGATCCAGCGCGACAGCTCGATGGTGGCACTGGGCTGCGACCATGCCACCACCTCCTGGACCGCACAACAGCCCAACACCCGTCCGGGCCGCTCTGTGGCATTCCAGACGTTCTCCCCACAGTCACCAGTTGCTCACCTGGGTCCAATTCCCATTTCCAGGGTATCTCCACCCATTACAGTGGACTTCTAACATCCTGGCTCAGATAACAGCTGCTTTTCTGGGAAAGATAAAATATAAATTTGGGGGCGGAGAGGGGGTTACCAGCTGTTGCTAACAGGACTGAGGAAAGCCAACATCCATCCAGGCAGTTGTCTTAGCTCCGTCCCCCAGACAAGGGAACCACCATCGCCACATCACTTTAAGAGCAGCTTCAGATCCAAGTGACGACGTGGCTCTGGTGGGGGGGTCACAGGATCGCAGACTGGTGGGGGTCGCAATGACCGACCAAAACCTCCTTGAATAAATCATCCTCCTCGCGAGAGAGAAGCAGGGGCAGCACGTACCGCGCTCAGGCGCCTCCAGCTCCTCCTGCCGCCCCGCTCACCCGCACGAGGCCGGCCGGAGGAGTGCTTCCCACAGCCTCGCACGGCGACGAACCCCCTCTGAAGCAGCTGTGGGATATACGGGACAAGACGAGGCATCGTCCCAGTCAACCACAGCCCAAACTAGTCACACCTCCAGTTCGGAGCTGGAGATCTTCCCAGCAAAGGCCATGGACGTGGAGACCGTGACCGCAGCAGAACAACTGAAGCAGGGAGGACAGCCAGGCTTAGATCCAGCGCGACAGCTCGATGGTGGCACTGGGCTGCAACCATGCCACCACCTCCTGGACCGCACAACAGCCCAACACCCATCCGGGCCACTCTATGGCATTCCAGACGTTCTCCCCACAGCCACCAGTTGCTCACCTGGGTCCAATTCCCATTTCCAGGGTATCTCCACCCATTACAGTGGACTTCTAACATCCTGGCTCAGATAACAGCTGCTTTTCTGGGAAAGATAAAATATAAATTTGGGGGTGGAGAGGGGGTTACCAGCTGTTGCTAACAGGACTGAGGAAAGCCAACATCCATCCAGGCAGTTGTCTTAGCTCCGTCCCCCAGACAAGGGAACCACCATCGCCACATCACTTTAAGAGCAGCTTCAGATCCAAGTGACGACGTGGCTCTGGTGGGGGGGTCACAGGATCGCAGACTGGTGGGGGTCGCAACGCCACGGCACCCTCAGATCCACCAAAGACAGCACGCAAAGTCCCATGGGTACCAGCCCGACGGATCCCATCCATCCCACGACCGGCAGCCGCTCGGGGGATCTCTCGAGGGACGGTCTGGCCGGACCCGCACGCCGGGGACCAGCCAGGTGCCCTCTGGAGACTGCTCCCTCCCCAAACCCGCCGGGTTTTATACGGCACAATCAGAGCCCCGAGGTCTCCAGCCCCGCACGGCAATTTCACAGCCCTGTAAGCGGATAACCAGTCCATTTGACAGAAGATAATGAGAAAACGTCCTCATATTTTTTTCCAGGAGTAACACCAGACTATAAAATGGCTGACAGCCATAAATATTTATCAAGATCGTATTTCTTGCCTCAGCTTGTTGCAAATCAAGGATCCGGGGGTAACCAGATAGAAATAAAGGCAGAAAACGAGCTCAGTAACGCCTCCTCAAAACACAGTCAAGATGATCGTCCAGGTCTCCCCACTTCTTAACGTACAGATCTCTAAATCTGTATTTAATGCCGAGAGACAGCAAGTTAAACGTGACCCTGTTAGAGAAGTGCAGTTCATTTTTTTTTAAATACAGATTTGTTAGCGTTTTGATCGCCTCTTCTCCCCAAAACGGGTTAATGTTCCACTTTAGAGTCTGCCTGGCTTAAAAAAAAAAAAAAAGGCAGTGGTTGTTAAAGTTACAGTCCCCTGTCATTTGCAGTGCAGCAAACCCCCAAGGCTTTATTAACTGTCCTGCCAGCGCAGCAAGGTGACAGCCACCGCACCTGCGAGAGGTCTGTCCCCACGCCGCTTCCCCGGTTCTAGCGAATCCGGGAAAAGAAGGGGGTTTTTGCAGACAAAAGGGAGACCGGCAGTAAACAACCATTACACAGCAGAAATCCCACAGCCCACCCCGGCTGCTGGCTGGCCCACCCACCACATCAGGTGTCTGAGGAACTCGCAGATTGTTTTCTGCTTCAGACTTACTAGTTATTACCAGTAGCTTGAGGAAGGCTTGTGCAAGCTGAGTGAGTTTATGACTAGCCCAGATCTGAAATCCCAATTGTTAGTTAGCTGCAACTGGCTAGCCCTGCTGTAGGGAATTGTTCTTTTCCTCAATTGAATGGTTTTAATCCCCCCCGCGCCCCCGGGGTGGCGGCGCCGCCCCCGGCGGCCGTCACATGAGCTGGCCCCTTGCACCTCGCTGGAAGGGGCAGGATTTGAGCGGCACGGGGAGAGGTTGACGCTCGCAGGCAGGCAAGGACGGAGGACGCTGGCTGCACCGGGGACGGTGGCTCCCCCCCATTCGCCCAGAGCGGGGGCTGCGCCCCGAAGCTGCGAGCGGAGGCGCTCAGGCAGCACTCGGGATGTTTTATCCGGCGGAATATATTCCCCAGGACTAAAATCCGCACAGACTCGGCAGCGCCGACAGCTGAAGCTGACTGCGCAAGGGCTTTAAGATGGAGCCCGGCGCGCCGCTCACGCTGCCTGCTCTAGAAGCCGGGCAGGTTCGAGCTGCACGCTCAGACCTCCACATCCCCTTCGCCCCCACAGTCCAACCCCAAAGATCGGGCAAACCCGGCACGTACCCACCTCGCCCAGAGTCTGACCTGGGGGGGGACACCCCAGAGGTCAGCACCCAGTCACCCCCGCCCCACGGGAGATGGTCCCAGCACCCAGCCTGGGACAGAGCCTCCTCTCACCCACCAGCCTCAACCAAGACAATCTTCAACGGAGCGTCCTGGCACTGCTGGGTCAGTCACAGATATACCAAAAAACCCCTTTCTTTTCCCACCTAGCAGACATTCTGCTGGTTCAACAGCCAGCAGCAGTGCTCTTTGCTCACCGTTCCCCCAGGAGAAGCAGCCTCTGGATTGTCCTTTTGTCCTCTCTGCTCAGGAAACCCGCCCCAGCTCTCCCCAACCCCCCCGGCACAGGAGCACTCCTTATCTCCCCAGTCAATGTACATAAGAGCTCAAAGGGGCTGGTGATTAAGTTCTTCTGGCTCCAGTTCGTTAGCGATAGACATTGTTTGAAGGCTACACCCTGGTGGCAAAGGGTGGCTTTGGCCTCACCCCATCCGCTGGCCAGAGGCTGCTCTGACAGCCCTGGGTCTCCAGCTGGAGGTCAAGAAGGAACATCTGGAGGTCAAGGAGGAACACAGGTGAAGAAAAAAGCCTGAGCAGGTATCTCCCAGCTCGGGGATCCATCCCAGAGGGTGGCCCTTCAGCACTTCTAATAGGGGGGTCAATTAGCCCAACGTGCCCGAGGGGCAGCAGTTGAGCCAAGTCCCCTGGCTGGCAAAGGAAAGGCATTGAACCCTGGCGAGAGCGGTAGCCAAGCTGGCCATGCCCAACGCTGCAGCTAGCTGTGCCACCCTTCTCCATGCCCACCCAGCATAGACGAGGACAGGGCTAAACCCCAAAATCCACCCGAAACCGAGCTTCACTAACCCTGCGGCACTTTCAGGTGTCATTTGTTGCTACTGCGATTCTCAGTTCTTGTCCCTAGAGCTCAAAGAGCAAAAAACCTTCTTGAATCCTACAGCACAAAGGAGACCTTCCAGCCATCAAAACGTTTTTAAGTCCTCCTCCGAAAGAAGCGGGGAGCCCAGTCCTGCCTTTGCCCCCTACACTTTAAAGCCCATCCAGAGAGCACCGTGATGTCCGGGCATCGCACCTTGCTCCTCCCGCGCCCAGTGCCTGCCTCGCCGCCGCAACGAGCGCAGAAATGGCCACTTAAGAACAGCATCAAATAAGGCAGAATCGCTGCCCGACTTCCTCACCCAACCAGAACGACTTGAACCGATCCAGAGGAAACCGTTCGTATTTTAATAGTTTTGGAAAGGAATACCAAGGAATTAGAAATCAGCACAACGTACCCTTAAAATGAACCACTTGACAGAAGCAACCCCTCATCTAGGGGATATGACTCGATAAGGCAGCTGTTCCAACACAATTTGCTAAAGGAATCGGGCCTCATAAATCTTCGATTTTTTCAAAAAAAAAAAAAAAAAAAAAAAATCAACAGAATCGAGCTGACCATGCATGTGGCTATCCATGAAGCTCTGGACAGAATTTCCTTTAGAAGGTCTTAAGCAAATTAAGCTCTTGGGGACTAACAGGAAAACTGGCTGAAGACAGAAGATGTTAAAGGCATAAATTCCTACATTTTGGTAAGAGGGGGAAGGCAACAGTGGAATCTCATTCATCTCTGCTTGCACCGGACTATTCGATATATTTGTATGTGGTGCGGAAAAGTGGTGTCTCCACTTACTGTAACTCGTGCTGGGTACCCAGCGCCTCCTCGGCAGCGTTGAAGGACTACGGCTGGACTACAAGAGAGCAGAGGACACTCAACGCTAACACAGCAAAGGCATGCGGGGAGGGGGAAGAGACAGCCGTGAACAGTGCCATGCTCTGAGTCAGCATGTCTGTCTGAAAAATTCGAGCGTCTGCAGATAATGCTCTGCAAGTCATTGCTCAACACTTGAGAGCAGTCAACAAGGAAACAGCTTTTCTCAAAATCCCTTGAACTAAGAAGCAGAAAAGATTTACTGCTGTACAAATGCACTTTGAACATCACGTGCGGTTCTGGTCACCTCTACTGCGGCACAGAAAGGAGGTGATGCCACTAAGATGAAACAACTTCTGGGAAGCATGACTGTACCCTTAAAGGCTGTGCCACCCATCGGCCCTTTGGCCAAGAGCAAAATCTGTGCTTTGACCACAACTTTGAGAAAGCGCTGCTAAGAGGCACTTGCTGCCTGGTGCAACACCATTACCACAGTACTGAGGCTACAAGGAAAACTAGAAAAGCATCGGGGGATTTTATTAGAGAGCCAAGTTTGATTCGCAGGCACAACTCAACAGCCCGGAAGAAAAAAGTCAAGGAAAGTCTTATCTGTTACTTTTTATCGACGAAATGCTGAAGTCCAAACCAGAGAAGATAAGAGAGCATGGGACCCGGGGGTGTTGGTGGACGGCTGGCTGAACATGAGCCAGCAGTGTGCCCAGGTGGCCAAGGCGGCCAACAGCATCCTGGCCTGTGTCAGGAACAGTGTGGCCAGCAGGACTGGGGCAGTGACCGTCCCCCTGTCCTCGGCACTGGTGAGGCCCCACCTCGAGGGCTGCGTTCAGGTTGGGGCCCCTCGCTACAGGACAGACATTGAGGTGCTGGAGCGTGTCCAGAGAAGGGCAACGGAGCTGTGAGGGGTCTGGAGCACACGTCTGGTGAGGGGCGGCTGAGGGCCCTGGGGGTGTCCAGCCTGGAGAAGAGGAGGCTGAGGGGAGACCTTCTCGCTCTCGACAGCTCCTGACAGGAGGGGGGAGCGAGGGGGGGTCGGTCTCTGCTCCCAAGGAACAAGAGGAAACAGCCTCAAGTTGTGCCAGGGGAGGTTTAGGATGGATATTGGGAAAAA
>NW_009650073.1:210305-211348 GCF_000708025.1 Charadrius vociferus | reverse complement strand
CAAGCACTGGCACAGGCGGCCCGGGGACGTGGTGGAGTGCCCATCCCCGGAGGGTAAACGTGGCGCTGAGGGACATGGGTTAGTGGTAACTTGGCAGCGTTACATTAACGGTTGGACTTGATGATCTTAAAGGTCCCTTCCAAGCTAGATGGTTCTCTGATTCTATTCTATTCCATGATTCTACGTGCAACTCACAGTGAGTTTCCAGTAACGCAGACAGCACAGGAGCAGGCGGGAAAAGCCACTGCAGTCCGCTTTAAATCATTTTGACTGAAACAAGCCTGAAGCACTCCAAATATCTACGCTTTGGCTCAAGCTCTTGAAGAGCTCCAGCCTTTGGGAAGCAGGTGCATTCTTGCAAATACCAGCTCAGAACAAAGTTTCACAGTCAGTCTAGATCCTCCATGAAGATATTCTTCAACAGAAGCATCCTGTGGTCCAGGCAGCAGGCAAGGCTGGTGGTTCCCACCGGGGACGTGACACAGCATGAACGTCCCGTCCCTCATTACTCGAGGCTCATAAGGAAAGCACAGAGGAGCGCCAGCTGCAAAACACACTCCACATTCACAAATCTACCAAGCAGCAGGTGACCCTTCCTCCTCTGGTCCCTTGACAGGATCTATAAGCTCCAGCGGTGGCTGTTTTTTCAACCCGAGACGTCACTGCTCTCACAGGAGAGTTTGACAGTCTTGGAGAAGGTGGCAAGAGAGGGTTGGGTTCTGGTTCCACAGGGTGTCACTAACTCACCCCCATGTGACAACACACCAGACCGCAAAAGCAGCACCTCTCAGCCAGAGGTTTGCAGCCGAGTCCACTGTGGGAGAACCTCAGTTACCACCTCTCCGGCTCCAGTCAAGCCTGTGCTGCCACCACGTCTTCAGGCTGCACGCCTGGCACCCAGACGTTGGCCAGCAAACGTTTCCGGACGTCAGTAGGGGAAATTTGTAGAGTGAACTGAAACCAGCATTTGGGCAAGCAAGTCTTTACCTTTTTAGATTTCCTCTTTTACTTCTGTGCAAACCCACCCCCCCCACCCCCCCAGC
>NW_009650073.1:200047-206246 GCF_000708025.1 Charadrius vociferus | reverse complement strand
TGGGAAAAATTTCTTCCCCAAAAGGGTTGTGAAGCACTGGCACAGGCTGCCCGGGGACGTGGTGGAGTGCCCATCCCCGGAGGGTAAACGTGGCGCTGAGGGACATGGGTTAGTGGTAACTTGGCAGTGTTACATTAACGGTTGGACTTGATGATCTTAAAGGTCCCTTCCAAGCTAGATGGTTCTCTGATTCTATTCTATTCCATGATTCTACGTGCAACTCACAGTGAGTTTCCAGTAACGCAGACAGCACAGGAGCAGGCGGGAAAAGCCACTGCAGTCCGCTTTAAATCATTTTGACTGAAACAAGCCTGAAGCACTCCAAATATCTACGCTTTGGCTCAAGCTCTTGAAGAGCTCCAGCCTTTGGGAAGCAGGTGCATTCTTGCAAATACCAGCTCAGAACAAAGTTTCACAGTCAGTCTAGATCCTCCATGAAGATATTCTTCAACAGAAGCATCCTGTGGTCCAGGCAGCAGGCAAGGCTGGTGGTTCCCACCGGGGACGTGACACAGCATGAACGTCCCGTCCCTCATTACTCGAGGCTCATAAGGAAAGCACAGAGGAGCGCCAGCTGCAAAACACACTCCACATTCACAAATCTACCAAGCAGCAGGTGACCCTTCCTCCTCTGGTCCCTTGACAGGATCTATAAGCTCCAGCGGTGGCTGTTTTTTCAACCCGAGACGTCACTGCTCTCACAGGAGAGTTTGACAGTCTTGGAGAAGGTGGCAAGAGAGGGTTGGGTTCTGGTTCCACAGGGTGTCACTAACTCACCCCCATGTGACAACACACCAGACCGCAAAAGCAGCACCTCTCAGCCAGAGGTTTGCAGCCGAGTCCACTGTGGGAGAACCTCAGTTACCACCTCTCCGGCTCCAGTCAAACCTGTGCTGCCACCACGTCTTCAGGCTGCACGCCTGGCACCCAGACGTTGGCCAGCAAACGTTTCCGGACGTCAGTAGGGGAAATTTGTAGAGTGAACTGAAACCAGCATTTGGGCAAGCAAGTCTTTACCTTTTTAGATTTCCTCTTTTACTTCTGTGCAAACCCACCCCTCCCACCCCCCCAGACTTAACCATCCTCTCTCGGGGGAACTGCTCCTCTCCGCCACCGGCGCTAGGGCAGCGCTCCAAAGCGCCGCCATCACCGTCACTCCAAGCTGCACGTGCCAGCGGGGCGGACCCCTATTTTTGTCATAGAAGTAGCCACCGGTCTTCAAACATGCTGAGCCGAGACGGGAAAAGCCTATTTAAACAAGGAGGGAAACAACCCAGCGCTGTTTCAGGCCAGCAGCAAAGCTAAACTCAGCTCGAGTTACCCTTCTAAACTTCATAGAAGAAGTTAAATAATTCAGCTCCTTCTCCCTAAATATTAAACATGAGCACACATTTAACTTCAGACTGCTGATACCCTGATGGCTCTCACCAGCAGGTAAGAGAACATGAATTTACAATTCCATCACCAACATGCATCTAATTCTGCACACACTAGTAATTAATAGATCTTCAGGACTAAATTTGGTCACAGGTCGTTATTTCAAGCTCTGCGCAAGGAGTTTTAAAGTGGACTCCCAGACGTGCCCAGTTCCAAAAGTCAATGCCAACCAGCGGGTGAGGCTGGAGCGAGCGCGCTGCCCGGGATCTGCACCGCAGCCAGCTCCCACGTCCCAGCCACCCTCCTTCGCGCTGGACGGGACCCAGGAAACAACACGCTTGGGATGCAAATCTCACACGCGTCCTCTCTGCACACGGACAGAGGCTTTTTAACCACAAACCAGTGCTTATCACTCAAGAGTTAATGCAATCGCTACCAAGACACAGTGATCCTTCCTCCGCTTGAGCCTGAAAGCGGCGAGAGGGACGAAGCCAAGCGGAAAGCAATCACGTGCTCCTTACAGCATCTCCAGCAGCAGAAGAGCGGATCGTTTCGGCTACTGACAGGAGACATTTAAGGAAGTCTGTCTTCATTTGCACTACCTGGAGGCAGACCACGCAGCTGAGAAGCAAAACCAGAAGGATTTCTTTTTAATTTTTGCCCTACAGTAACCAGGGATGGGGGACGAAGAGGACGAGGTTTATGGGAAGTCACGGGGACTCGCAGTTTTTGAACTGCTGTTCAAAATTAAGTATTTTTGCTTTTAAACTAAAACGATAATTCCCAGAAGACAAAAAAATCAGGCAGATCTTGTTGGCTAGTGCCAAAGCTTAGCAAAACCATGCAGATTCATCGCTCCCCCATTAATTTCACAACCTCAGACCAGAGGCGGCAGCAACGGCCCCTCTCTGGGCAGAGGAGCGGTGGCAGGGCAAGCTCAGCACCAAACCCCTTTGGGCCGTTACAGTTTGAGATTCTCTCCACAACAGAAAACCTTTAAAATTATAGGTAAAGAAGAAGAGAAGGGGAGGGGAGAGTCTCTGCTTGCAGCACAAACCCCTGGGAACGGCTCTGCGTGGCCATCCCTGCCCATCACACTCACGACATCTCCCTCGTGGCACGGCCAGCTCTGCCCTACAGCAGCTCTTTCGGAAAATTCCAGAAAGGACTATCCAGAAGCCCTAAAAGCAAAGCGACAGGAGAGGATATGCTACAGGTAATGGCAAAGTAAGCACACAGATGGGTAAGAGAGCAGTTTTCCCTCCTGCCAGGTTACTGGGGGCACACAGCCTGAGATCCGGCAGCTCGGGTGCTGGAGACAGACAAGGAGTGCGTCCCCACCACAACAAAGTCACTCACACGCTTCTTCCAATTGCCGTTTATTTTAAGGAGATTTTCTGCTTTGCACAGAACACGCGCCTCCCACCAGCCTCTGTTACAAAGCAACGCGGGGAGCCAAACGGGGCACGTGAGCAAGCGTTCGGCTGCTCTGCAGAAGTCTATTCATGGATGCAACGCAGTGCAGAATCCTGCAAACTATTCACACTGGCGCCGTGAAATGGAAGACTCATCCTAGGCAGAGGCCAGTGGGACCCATACAGAAAACGTCAACGTGAAATCCTACCGAAAGCCATTACAAAAAGCAGAAAGCGGAGAGATGCACGGGTATTACCTCCCATCTCCCTGTCCAGCGGCGGGTCGTCGTCTGCCATGGAGAAGTCCAGAGATGCTCCTGCTATTTCCAGCATATCTTCATCACTAGTGCTGCTCTGGAAACTCCCCCGCCGATAGCCTTTCTGATCCATGGCCAGAGCTTCCAAACCTGGGAGCAAAAGGAAATTTTTTAGAGCACAAGCATGAAGACTCATTTCGTAAGCCAACTGGACTGACACCCACTTGTCGCTTTGTCCTGAAGAGCAGGAGGCCGCACTGCTCTCCCCATGGGAAGGGGACATGCAGCGGTACCACCCGAAGTTCGGGCTAGAACAACCAACTGCTCAGGACAAAATGGGATGTTTACACATCCAAGCAAAGCTCTTGCACTAGATTTCATATTGCCACGTGCCAGAAACAAACATCGAGTCCCAGTATGGCATCTGAACTCGACTGGAAAGACACGATGGGAGCAGTCTTTTTTCAGTGGCGCCCAGTGATAGGACGAGGGGTGATGGGCATAAACTTGAACATAGGAAGTTCCATCTTAACATGAGAAGGAACTTCTTTACTTTGAGGGTAGTGGAGCAGTGGCACAGGCTGCCCAGAGAGGTGGGGGATTCTCCCACTCTGGACACATTCAAAACCCGCCTGGACGCCGTCCTGTGCCACTGCTGGAGGTGCCCCTGCTCTGGTGGGGGTTGGACTAGATGATCTCCAGAGGTCCCTTCCAACCCTGACCATTCTGTGATTCTGTGACATTCAAACACAGCAGCATTACGGTGCCCGGGTTCCTACACGAGAACAAGTTTAGAAAACTTCGCACAGCCCCACCAGGCCCCCCAGAGGAAAATCCTCCCCTAATAAGGGATCCCACACACACATCCTCTACTCCTCAGCCCACCGCCTGCTGGAAAAGGGCTCAAATTGGACTAACTGGCTGCCAGCCACGAGACAGGCTTCATCAAGGCAACGAGACCTACAAACTGCAAGCATCCACCCCCAAAACCAGTAACAGCCCCCGTCGCAGCTGCCACAGCTCAGGTGCACTGTCCCGTGTCACCCCCCGCCACCGCTTGTGCCCGGGGAACGTCAGAGCTCCGCTGGAGGTGGGATGGGGAACACTTTGAAAATTGAGCGTCATACAAAGTCCACTACCCGATAATGGCACACAAGTTAGCGCTAACTTCTGGGACGACGATCCCAAACACAAGGGCAGCCCCAGTGCCTCAGGTGTTTGTCTCTATAAACCAATTATATCTCTAAGTTCTTGGTCTAAAAAGCCTCTCAAGGGATTTCCTTTTTCTCCTGTGTATTTCCCACAAAGACTGTGAAGCAATTTTTATCTGCTGATCGCTACCAGGCAGAGCAAAGAGAAATCCACTCTAACAGCGGGTAAAAAATGACTCAGGTCAGCACCACGTTAGACACAGCAAGTGACATGTGCTGATGTATTTTTTAAATAATCTCCACATGAGCTCTCAACAGGTTTGCAATGACTTTTTTTTTTTTTTTTTTTTTTTTGACCATTTCACCTCCCACAGCACCCTTGGATTTCCTGCTGGCGCGTTGTGCAAAGCCCATCACGGCGGAAGGATGCTCGCAGCGGAACAGCAGCTGGGGCGCTCTCCAGATGTGCCAAGCTCACCTACCTGTTCTCCTCCGAGATGCGGGCAAGCTACCAAAACAACCCAAGTGAAGGACGATTCTTAACTACCCGCACACGAAGCTGCAAAATGCAATCTGGAAGCGTGTTACTAAACTTCATAAATAATCTTAATTAAGTACCCTTGACCTGCTGCCGGACCTACCCATCTCAAGGAGCTGCCTGTGCCAGAGCACGGCACAGGACCTGTCGTCTCTCCTCCTCTTCTCTAGGATGGCAGGGAAACTACGAAAGCACAAGCTCTAAAAAACATAATAATAAACTAAATTGGAAAAAAAAAAAAAACAGGTCTCAGCCTCAAAAATGGCTCTTGCAACCTGAAAGCGGGAACATTTCATCTTATTGAGAAGACGGGCCACGTTCGCTTTTCTCTTGCAAACATTTTTCGAGAGAATTATAGAGGAACCAAATCTGCAGCTCAGCCTTATTTCAGGAAGGGAAAAAGCCAGCCAGCGTTTGCAAACAGCATGAATTACACACTCTGCAGAAAGCACTTCCTATTGCAAAAAACAAACCCACCACACCACACGCAAAAAAAAGTCTTGGCATTGTCCGAAGTGACGCACTGGGCTCTTCGCTCAGCCCGACCCTGTGCAACACGATGTTAAGTAACATCTAAGTAACTTCTAAGCCCCTTTTATTCATTAAACTGGTGCAGAATACACCAGTAAAGAACGTGCTGAGCACTGGCCGAGGGGAACTGGGCGTTTGGGAAGCACATGCGCTGCCGCCCGGCCAGCGGCAGGGCTTTTAGCACACCCTGAGAGCCCAGAGACGGCGCGGGCTGCAGTCCTCCCTCAGCCTGCACGGGGAACCCAAGGCAGGAGAAACCCAGGAATTCAAAGCTAGTATTTGCCAGCTACCGATAAAAATAATTCAGTTTCATTAAAGTGCTGTGGTGCACCTGCGGTACGCTGCTCCCAGGGCGTAGAGCGGAGGGAGGCAGGGACAGCCCACGCACCCCGGCCGAGACCTAAAGAAACTCTGTGCTCGCATGTCACGGGGCTCATCGGCGGCATAACACAGCTTTAAAGGTATTTTCCAATAAGACTCTGTGTGTGTGTATGTATATCTGTGGCAGGGGAGGTTTAAGTGTCTGTATTCATATATTCGCTTTGCACAAACAGCATAGATTCGTAGCCCTGCCCGCGGCCGAGCCGCTCAGCCGGCAGACAGCACGGGCAGCCAGAAGTCCCCGTTCGCGAACTGGCGCGATGTCACCTCTGCTCCCCCCAACCCATCCCCAAGCCGGTTCTCATTTTGAGTTTTAAAAAGCAAAACCAAGCCAAGAAACACAGCATCTTCCAGCGGTGGCAGAGCCCGGGTAACACACAGCGTGGACGCAGCACAAAAAAGGACAGAGAAGATGATAATTCAGCGCTCGCGTCTCTCCTGAGTCCTAAAGCCGTCCCTGGAGATACAGGGTTTAAGTCACTTTTTCTTACAAGAACGCTCCCTCTGTGGGTGAGCAATGCCTTTCCAGGCTAAACCATGTGCATTAAA
>NW_009650073.1:189395-199952 GCF_000708025.1 Charadrius vociferus | reverse complement strand
CGGCCTGCTTCTTTCCTACCGGGTCAGGGGCACTCCGCGGGACACCGCGGCGGCGGTAGGCGTACGTACCCACGGGCTCCCGCTGCACCCCACGCTTGAGCGAGCGAGAAGCCATCCTCCTCCTGCTGCTCCCCTTCGCCTCCTCCGCCTTCTTCAGTCCGCCCTTGCTCTTCCCATAGCAGTCACGCAAAGGGAAGCAACCAAGCAAAACCCGAGGAGGGTCGGCCCCGCGACGCCTGGAAGTGACTCAGATGACAGCACCGTCAAGGAGGAAGCCGGAGCACCCCGCGGCAGAGCAACCCCCGTCCCAGCCACGACGCTGCCTTCAGCCCTCGCGGCGGTTTTCCATCCACACCAGACGTTGCAGCCTTTTCTCCCCATCTCACGCTTCGACGTCACCGGCGCACCCAGCAAATCTGCCGCAGCACCCATACGATTCCCACCGCCGTCGCACCCAGAGGAGCGGGACAGGCGAGACACGGCACCGGTGAGCTCCTGTACCACCACCACCACCACTCTTCCCTCTGCAGAGCCCCCAGCCAGCGACGCAGGGGGTCGTTGCAGCCCTTCCAGCACGCAGGTCCAACGCTTCCCGAGTCAGAGCGCGGTAGAAGTTCCTGCAGTGTTTTTTCCTCGCCGTCAGACGGGGGGCTCGGCTCCACCGGCACCACACAGACACAGCACCAGGAGAACACAACTCAAAAAGGAGAAGGGAGTAATCCTGCCTTTGGGAGTCATCGGTGCTGCGGGGGAAGGAGCCAGCTCACCGCCTAGCGGCTACGGCATGTGAAAAACCAAAGCCCAGGTCACAAGACTGTCCTTTTTTCAGAGATCAGCACATCTCAGCTGAGCTTTGACAGTCCAGGGCACCTCCTCCTCCTCCTCCTCCCCTGCCCCACAGCATCTCTTCACAGGGGCAGGCACGTCCCTCCCCACGGTTACCAGATCCAACCGTACACAAATAAGGAAAAAAAAAAAAAATACAATAAGCCAATTGTGACTGAAAAAAACAAAGGAAAGGAGAGAAAAATATATCATTTAGCGATTATGTCAACACTCCAGGCACCCGGCTGGCAGCCAGCTTCCCTCCAACGTTATCACTCCCGAGGCTCACCTCGCCCTGAAAAAAAAAAACTATTTCTCTTCCAGAGCAGAGGAGGTCATTCCACGAGAGAGAAGCTCCGGTGCACTGGTCAACTAAGTGAGCTGGTTTGGATTTCGTCGTGCCCCAGCCCATGAAACACATTAACCCTGCAGGCACGGGCTGCATGTGCAGACTGAGTGAATCGCAACGAGGGCCGGGCACTGATCCTAACAAAAACAAACCCAAAACACCAAAAAAAAAACCAAACCCCATCACCAAAAAACAAACAATACAATTGTCATTTCTTTAACTGCTAAAAAAAAAAAAATAAAATCAAACCAGACCGCGTACAAAGTCAGGCAGCATTCACAGAAGAGCTCCAAGGTTTTCATCCCTCATCTGAAAACAAATGAGGGTTCAGATACTGGTGGAAGCCTGGAAAGCATCATTTTGTAACTTTATAAAAGAGACGATGCCATTTTCCCAAGCCATTCCTTCCTCCAGTTCTCTGTGCTGTCTGAAGTGACCACAACCAGTCTCCCCTCCGGTACAGATGAAACCACACCAAGAGGTGAGCTGATAACCAGAGGATTTCTTACACCATCTTAAAGTCCCCTTCGGGTGCGGTACGTGACATACAAATATCTTAGGGAAAAATTAAGTGTTCTAAAACACGCTGTTACCAATGGCTGGGTTCCACAAACGGCACATAAATCACTTAATAAAAGGGTTTAGCGGCTCAATTAAGGCCTTTTGCCATTGCATTTGAAGTGGATGGTCCTAAAAGCATCTATTTACCTACACTCACTTCTCGCTGCCCACCTGCCCGTTTCTCCTCTGCAGAGCAAACAACCGCTTCATCCTCCAGCATCAGTCCGCTCCTCCCGCTCCCCTCCTCCCCCTGTAGGAGATGACAGCTCCCTTCCTGGGGTGGGGGGGGGGTGCTTGGGGACCAGCCCAGCGCTAGCACGGGAGCTGGGGACTGGAGAATTGTCCCTCCGGGGCTGGAGCAGGCGGCACGGAGCCCCGGCACCGGCGGGAACCTGCCGCTCCACCCCGCAGCATCTCGTCCTCGGCGGCCGCGGGAGCAAAGGCAAAGAAACACGGGGCGAGCTGTTTGCGTTGGGCAAGGGCTGTACGGCCAGGCTGGCCCGGAACAATACGCGGGTTGAGAGAAACTGGGAAATCTACCAACACAAGCCGAACACAAAGACTTGAATTGTTTTAGGGCTCGTTTGGGGTTCTTTTGACACGTACTCACACGGGCCCCAGGGAGATGATATTCCGTGCTCCGGTCTGACATCCTTCCAGCAGGGTGACGCGTCCCGTCACGTTTCACCAGGTAACGACAGAAAGCAGCACACAAATCCTGCGACGTTTCAGGTTTCCCCGGTGCTTTTGTACCTAGGGCTGATACGGCGTGTTACCGGATTCGCTGCCGCCCCGGGATGCGGGGGTGCCAAGTGCCTGTGTGCCTACAGCCCCACAGCATTAAAGCCGCACTGGTATCCACTGCTATCAACTAACTCTTCTTGAATTATTCATCGTTGCACATAGCTTACGCCACTCAGCCCAGGACAGCGGAAAACTCAAGTGGAGGCAAACATCAATCACAGCGGATTTCATCCTCAGCTCACGAGTAACTACACCTGGCTTCCGAATAAAGCCTTGTTCCTGGGAGTGGTGTTAACAGAATCACACATACTTGCCCAAAATGCCTATCTCCAGAAGCAAGATGTTCCCGCATTTTATTTATTAGATTAAAAATCCCCCCCCAAGTCATCCACCACTGATTAAAGAAACGGCTTGCTGCTGCAGACGCCACGGATTTCTAGAAATAAGAAAGAAAAACCCAAAGGCAGCCCATTTCTCCCGCTTTACCCGGCATCCGCACAGCTCACATCAGCCACACGCAGCTGGTCAGGAGGCCTGAGGGGAGCAAAGCACCCTCGCCAGGCACGCTGCGGGAAAGCTCCTCGGGTTTCTCCAGAAGGCAGCTTGGGCGGATTTTTTTGTGTCGGTTTTCCTGGAGAAGGAAGAGGAAAAAGGAGAACAAGCAGCCAAAGACCTCTCTCCTGGCGTTTTCCACACCACAAGCATGAAAACGCTGAACGCCCGCGATGCAAGAAGTTTGAACAGCTTTGAACCGTTCAGGTCAGTGAAGAACTCGCTATTTCTAACCGAGCCAATGAGAACATGGCACTGCGCCTTGTGAAGATAAAGACCTCGTTACTCAGATGGCAATCAAGGAAGTGCAGAGTTGTTCCACCCCAAATTCTACACTAATTCACAACTCGTTTTCCCCGTCAGGACCGGAAGGCGCACACCTGGGTGAAGGCCGTGTACAACTTTCCAACACTGGTATTTGCCAGAAAAAGCTTTGAGAGTCATCACAGGCACAAACACCCGCGTGCTGCTCCTCTTCCCCGGGTACCTGCGCGTCTAAACAGAAGCCCAGCGGGAACGTGCTTTCCAAGTGATTTTGGGGCGCCAAAAAAAGTAACAAGACAGAGTGGGTGGGAACTCTGGAAACGTCTGGCTGTCTGATGGGAGAACGAAGGCCAAGGATATCCACAAAGTGCCCAGGCTCGTTAGGGCCGTTACGGAACCAGAGCCGGCCCAGCCACCCGCGGAGCTCGTGGCCCAAAGGGAAGGCAAGAGATGGAGAAGAGCAGGGGGAGGTTGAAGTCCCAGGGAAGATCTGCTCCCGAGAGTCACCCCGTGAACAAAGGGCTTCAAGGAAACAGCGGATATTCTCACCACGATCTTGGGTGAAGACTCTAAAGCCACCTCCTGCCAAAATCTCTGGTCTGAAACTGGCTGACAACCCAAGCTGTCCCCACGGCCAGCTCCTTCCCTAGCAGAGCTCCAGGAAGCAGAGCGTCCCCACGGCCCCCCAGTTGCCGTTAAGGAGGTCGGCTTCTTCTTGGATGACAGTTTCCAAGGCGAGATGGCCACAGACTGTGCTCCAGGTGCTACAGCCCAAGTCCATGCTGACGAGAAGCGGAGAGGAGTCAGAGGCTCCAGACACAGGGCAGCGAAGGCGCTCAACTGGCTGCAGGACCTCCCTCCATCCTCGCCCCGCGACGGCGTCCAGAGGAACCGGCCCCGGGACCTGCAGCTTCAGTCCGGCGCGGCGCAACACATGACAGTTCACAGCAGCGGATCCAGATCAAAGCAGCCACAGCACATCCGCCCCAAAAACAAGTGGAAAAATGACTTGGATGCAAGATGAGAAGATCTTAATACAGGAAGGTCTTCAAGGCAGCATGAAAACCAACAGTGCCGGCCAAATGTGGTTTTTATATAAAGCGTTCTTTTTCCACTTCATGGTCGGGCGGCGCAGAGTATACGCACTACCCTCATTTAAACCCAGACACGCTCCAAGGCTCAGTAATATTTCTCAAATGAGATCCCCGATATTGCAACGGGCCGATCCCAAGAACTAGACTAGCAAAAGGCTTATATTCTCTCCCTTATTCCCCAAAACAGATCACAGCACAGCTCCCCAAACGCCTCTACAGCCGCATTCACCCACGGTTCGCGGCGACAGCCGGCACGCACAGGGGTCCCCTGCGCCACACAGCACACCGCAGGGCTGCACACCCCACGCAGAGCAGCTCGCCGGACAGCGGCGCTTTTAAATACCGCTCCTTTCGCGTTTACCCCAATAGGGCAAACAAGAAAATAAGTCAGTTTATTAAAGGTACAGATAATTTTCCACTTCCTGACCAAAATAAGTTACTGCAGCCACAGAACCAGTGTTTCGTAAACTCTTTTTCACTTTTCAGGTTAAAATTGTAGCTCCTCGTAGTCACACGCTATTCAAACACCGTAACCGCTCGCTGTGCAACACCCACATGGAGGATCTTCACTCTCAGATTAAACGGCTTACAGCCACCCCATTCTTTCCGGATCTGTTACATTTGGTTATTTTACTCAAACTCAAAAAGGAGAAGAATTTGCTGTTACAGAGGTGAAGTCCTTCAGATCTAATGGAGAAAGCTTACGTCCAAAACCGTGCCAGACAAAAAAAAGGATAAATAGCCACTGATAAAATATCATCTCTCCTCAAACATTATGACTTTCCCCCCCACTTTTCCTTTTTCCCCTCTTTTTGTTTTGGTTTTTTTTTTAAAGAATAAGGCCCATCATGGCTACAACAGCAAGATGTCAACAAATATTTCCAATTACATTTTATAGTCCAGTTTAGTTTCAAGCTTGCATCAAGTTTCATCTGGAAACTGGTCGTTTCACACTTTTGTTAAGTGCAAAGTGCTGTATCTCTTCCAGCAGAATACCTGATCTTTCTTTGTTTCTATGAGACACTTCACAGCACACCCTGAAATTCAAAAAGCGCTACGTGGTACCAGGTTAAGACTTATTTTGGGGAGACTGCAGTTCTGCTTCTTGCTTGACAATCAACAAAACTCCCAAATTACTGAAGTATAGGCTACAACGGACTTAAGAGGGGATTTGCTGAGGCAGAAAGAGAACGTAAAGCACCTGACTTGCACAAAATCCTCAGTGAGAAAAGCCTCCTGAGAGCCTCCCCGTCACGACGGTAAGGGGGTTACGGGAGGAGAGCCGGAGCCCCGGCAAGAACCGCCGCTAAGCTTCCCCAGGGGGCTGGCGTTAACGATCCAAAGAGACGCTGCCAAATTGCAGGGAGAATTACAGCTGGCACGCACCGAACGCTACGAAGCGGCCCGGCCCCGAGTGCCGCGCACACGAGTTACCTTTCCAACATTTCCCTCTCCATGAAATCCACCCGAGCTGCTCGACGCGTGCGATGTAGCCGATTTTATACATTTTTATCAAAGCAGCGGATTTCATCCTGCTCGCAGGCACCTCCCCAGCCAGGCTGGCTGGCTATTCGATCCAAAGTATACACGCTCTTTCCTTGTACAGGCGCTACATGTTTTTTAAAAAAACAAACAGAAGTTCCTGAAGGGGAGGGGGGGGTAAAAATGGCATTTTGGAAGTACTGCACTGCAGCCCAACAGGTCTGAAACCCATTGCATTGAACCAGAACAAGCTGGCACGCAAACAACGGGGCCAACTCACTGACCGCAATATTGAAGCGGCTCTCAGGGCTCATTGAATTTCCACAGATGGTTCAGCCTCCTACAAAACCAGGACGCACATTCAATAGCTCACCTCCCACCCTCCAACATTTTGGAAGTACTGCACTGCAGCCCAACAGGTCTGAAACCCATTGCATTGAACCAGAACAAGCTGGCACGCAAACAACGGGGCCAACTCACTGACCGCAATATTGAAGCGGCTCTCAGGGCTCATTGAATTTCCACAGATGGTTCAGCCTCCTACAAAACCAGGACGCACATTCAATAGCTCACCTCCCACCCTCCAAAAGCAGGAGCCACAACGCTTCGGTCTCCAAATGTTCCGTACCTACCCGCGACGCCGGCGCCCTCAAAACACAACACGGTCTCCTTATTCCCTTTGGGAAAAATGAAATTTGGCTAGAGGTTAAAGCAGCTTAAATAAGCTGAAATAAGCAGCCTGACCCTCTACTTAATTTCCAGGTTCTGGGGAAGCACCGGTAGGAGCTGAGCCTCGGCGGCGGCACGCTGGCCTCATCCACGGCAGGCAGAGTCACCACGCGGGTTTCAGACCCTCCGTTAACGGACACCGTCCATGCTGTCTGCTATCAGTCCATGCTGTTCACTATCAAACCTCTGGAAAATGCAACTGCACACACACATTTGGTAAGGAACCCTTCAATGTATTGTCATGCAGCACTTAAGAGATCGTAGGCACTAAATACTCAGGCAAAGGGTTTTCCCTTTATGGATCAGGGTTCTTACAGTCCCACATAAGAGCAGAAATGGATCGCCACTGACTGCAGCACTTTCTTTTACTTAAAACTTTTTTAAAGTGATATTGTAGCAGGTGTCATTAAAAAAGAAAAAAAAAAAAAAACGAGGTAATTTTACGTTCCCTTTGTAGGTCTCACTACAGTACTTATATTTCTTGAGAATTTTCTGCTTAAAGGAAATAACCCATGAAGAGGCAAAAGGACTATTAAGATGAAAAATCAGGGACATGATGAAAATCTCCCACCCCCCAAAAAGCCACCGGTTGCCTCTGTCCAACCAAAGCACCTATCTGGGTACTCTTATCTCCCCTCGCTCTATTACCCAAGCACGCCTGCAGCATCCCTCCTCCTGAATAAAACACAGATACATCCACCGCACAGACAAATCCAAAGTTCTGTCAGTTAACTGCTGAAGTTTGACCAAAAAAAGAGCCATACAGAGGCAGAAGGAGCTTCCACGGCAGTCGGCCCTGTCCTGGAGATGACCTGATTCTGCCCTACGGCACAGCCACTTCTTTCTTCTCCAGGTAACGCCAGGGTGCTGCAACAGCCAGCGCCGCCGGAGACAGTCTCACCCACTCCTCAGCCTCGAGAAACGAATGGCTGTTGAGGAAACCCTCGAGGGTTTCACCCTCGGGATGCAGGGACACGCACTCGCCATCGCACCCACCGGGAGACAGCCGTGCAGAGAGGGGGACAACTACAAAACACCGCCAGTGGCACCAGGACGAGCCCTGCAACACGAGGTACAGTGTCCTCACACCACTTCGCAGCATCCAAGCATCGGCCTCAAACCAAAAGCGCTACGCAAACACCTGCAGTGCGACAGCAACGGGCACGCGGCACCACAGAAGTCCGAATGACCTGGCTTTGTAGCTGCTGCTACCGAGGAGATGTGGATGCGGCCAGGGTTCCCTTGGCTGAAGCGGTGGGCCTGGTGGGTCTCACGCGGCAGGTTCCCCATCTCCTCTGCCCTCGGACGCTGCCCAAGCTACACCGAGGAGACGGGTGGGCTCCCACGCCCAAGGGACTCATTCAGAAAAGGATCTTCCAAAACCAGCAGTGCTTCAGGAACAACCGCACGGGAAGCTGTGCTGCATAACCAAGAGCGAGTTGTTATTCCAGAGGGAATAATTAAAAGCGTGACGTAAGATGCGCATAAATATTCAAACCCACACTGTCAATTCTGCACCGGGGCACTCAGACCTGAATCCAAACTCCCGGACAAACCCGCTGGATGAGTCCAAGACCAGACGATGGCAACATCAGCTACTGCCAGCCCTTGCCTGGCTGCGCACGCAATCTGGGGCGCCAGCCACGCGGTCGGACTTCATCTGCCCCCAGAACACCCAAATGACTTGTGATATTACACAGCTGAACTCTACCCCTAAGCAAACACGCTCAAGGTGAAGAATTTTGGGGGTCAGCTTTGCCTTCCTTCACTAGCGACCAGATCCAGCTGGAGATCCAGCTGGTGCCACCTTCCACACCAAGGATAGAAGAAGAAAATGAGGAACCGTGGCAGAGGGAATGAAATAATACGGGTGTTGGGGAAGGAGGAGGTGGGTGAAGGTGGACACAGAGCAAAGGAGCAGAAGAAGGAGGTGAGCCTTGAGAGCCCATGGAGCTGCAGCAAGCACCTCGATCCAAGGGGAGGATATCATCACCGCCACACAGGCACATCCTTGAAAATGCTGTTCCCAGGTAAAAAAAGAAAATCTGTGTACATCACCCTGCACTTAAAATCCCCATCCCAAATCCAGGCAGCAGCAGCACAAGCCTGGGTGCCGCGGGAAATGCTTCCCGGCATCTCAGCAGCAGGAGACCCTCCCCAGGCACAAAGCCACCCACCACCGCCCCACGCCACAGCCGCTGCCCCCCGGCACCCTCAGGCTTCCCCAATTTTTGAAACCCCTGTGCTGAACCCTGCTGCCGGCGGCTCATGTGACAGTCACGGCTGCCATCCTAAGAGCTCGCGCCACAATTCCTCCCACCAAACCAGTTGTTCGTGAAGAGCAGCTCTTTATCCAGACAGCATGCGACTCTGCGCTCTAATTGCACACCACAACGTGACAATTGCACAACCGGCTTTTTGCCATGCCAAGACATCCAAAGCCGAAAGAATAATGTATCATTAACAGATATTTCCTGAAATATCAGTGTTACAGCTGCATTTCTTACTCAATTACCAGCTTCATGGCTTTAAAAAACAAAAAAACAAAAAAAACCCCAACTAACACAAACCAGATCAAATGCAAATGGGACAAAACAATGCTGCAGAAAGACCAAAGAAAAGTATTTAGATGAAAGGAAAATCTTGCCTCGCAGCATTACCCAGTCCTGAAACGCAACGGGGTTGCCAAGAGCGCACGGCAGCAGAAAGCAGCGGCACGGCTGTACAGTGAGGGACACGAGAGAAAGGAAAAGTACGTCTGCGTTGTACCAACTTCCCAATGACCCCCTGCAAAACGCGGCAAGAGAAAAGAGACATAAGCTTTGGTATTTCGGGGCCCATGGTGATTTTCTAACTTCTGCAGCTCTCTGGTAGCTGAAGATTATGACCTGTGAGTCCACAGAGAGACCAAAGGAAACGTGCTGTTATGTCTTCAAGTGTGTGCTGTGTACGGGGGGGTTAGAAGGTGTAGGGACAACACAACCCCATTAAAAAAAAAAAATAAAACAAAAACACTTTTGGTTGGGTGCTGCTCCCAAACCATTTCAGCCTCTGGAGTTACTGGGGAACAACTGTTAGTGACAACACCACAAAATCTTGAGCAAACCAAAACCAAACCTCAAAAGATATCTTGGCACAACCCAGTTTAACTTCACATACCACAGACCCTCACCTGTCGTCGTGCAGAAGGTGGGAGGCCATTTGAGAAAGAAGCGGCTCAGCATGGGCCAGCAAGATGATTTGGCCATTGCGTCCCGAAGAATTAAAAACAGTTCACTGTTCTACATAACCATCGTTCAAACAGTACTTTAAAAACAAAAATAATCCTGTTTTCAAGTTCTTCGGGAAACAAAGGGAGTGAGAGGCGCAGAGCTATCTGCCAGCCACACGTCCCCGCTGCCTCCCGGGTGCCAGTGCTTGCAGTCCTGCCCCACAGCCGCCCTGCCCCACTGCTGCCCTGCCCCACAGCCACAAGGAGCCCAGAACAGAACCACCGACATCTGGAAAATTATGAAGCGTGCATTTCACAAACACCTGCTTTGCACAAGCGTAAAAAGCTAAATCGTTCCTTTCATTCTGGCTGAAAAAAAAAACCTGAAGTACAAACCTTCAAGCCTAACAAAAGCTTTAAAGCTTGGACAAACGAAAGCTCACAACATCCAGAAGCCGGTGACGCACATTGTATTAAAGGACTCCCAAACTCTGGCTGCCCTATTTCTTGCCCCATCTATTCCTGGAGGCTCCTTCAGACAGGAGTTTTCCTCGAGCACGCAAACGGACTGAGAGACCCCAGCTCTGCCCACGCACGCTCCAGCAGAGGCAGACAGAGAGCAAAACGGGTGGTGTGCTCCCCGGCAGCTCATCCCACCGAAAAAGGGGGCAGCCTGCCCCCCCCGGTTTTAGGCCTCCAGATGGCATGTCTAAACTGCCAGATGTGAGGTTCGTGTCATTGCCTGT
>NW_009650073.1:186290-186808 GCF_000708025.1 Charadrius vociferus | reverse complement strand
GGGGGGGGGGGTTGGGGGACACGGAGGGGTCCCAAAATACCTCCAGCTGGAGAAGCCATCCCCGTACAAGACGGAGCACTCTCCAGCCCCCCAAAGTCCGACTGCGGCGGGAAAATGCTCACGGGAATGGGAAAATTTCCAGCTCCAGGAATACTTTTCCCGCTCAATACCAAGAAAAGACGTTGGTGTTTCCCGGGACCCGCGGAGAAGCCGTCCCCCGGTACCCGCTCACCCGCTTCCGTGCCCCCGGGAGGGGACCCAGCCCGCGCTCGGGGTGGTCCTCTGGGGCAGAAAATGCGTCAGATGGAAAAAAGGTGGGTTTAAAACAAGGACTCAACATTGGGAAAACAACTTTTTACCTCCAGGTCTGGTCCTGGCTTGTGGGGTGGCCGCAGAGGACAACCTGGCTGACACCACCCTGCCCCCGGGGCCAGCGCCGGACCCCCCACCCAGGGCAGAGCAGGGGTTGGTGGCTCTCTGCCCCCCCGGAAGGCTCCATCCCTCCTCCCCCCCACAGC
>NW_009650073.1:184273-186048 GCF_000708025.1 Charadrius vociferus | reverse complement strand
TGGGGGGGTACCCCCAGTTCCTCCCCCAGCACAGCCTCCCCGGGCCTGGCTGTACCCTCTGGTCTCTGCCCCAGTGCTCCCCGTGCCAAACTGGGAACACGGTCGAAGCGGAGCGCTGAGCTGCCGGGTGGGCCGGCGATGTGGGGAGAGCCGTTGTGCCTCAGTTTCCCCTCTCCCCACCCCTCCCCACGGGCCAAGCGCTGTGATGGAGCAGCTTTTATGAGGATTTCCCCCCACCCTCCTCCGGCGCATGAGCATCGTCAGCGGCACCAAGCTCCTTGGAGCAGCAGCCCACCTCCCAGTCCCTCACCAGTCCCACCAGTCTGCCCGGGGCCCGGACTGGGGTTGCTGGCAGCGCTAGAGGGCAGCAATGGTGCAGGCAGGAGCTGCCGGGCAAGGCAGAGCCCACCACCAGCCAGGACCACCTCGCTTGAGCTCCAGGTGTCCTTGGAGGTGTCTTCTCCTCCTCCCATGGAGACCGGCTCAAAATCCAGCTGGTTTCTTCTCCAGGCCTGGAAGCGTGGCCGGTCCTGCTGGGAAACAACCCAGAAGAGCCCAGAGCCGTGCTGGAGGACACGGCGGGGTGATGCTGCTGGAGGTGGAGTAAGAACTTGTCTCATTCCCAGCAAGATGCCGTGGGTGCGAGGGGATCCGGGTCCAAACCTCCACTTCTCCCTCGTCCCAGTTCACCGGGCTGGGGGGTCCCTGCAAGCTCCCAGCTCCTGCTGGGATGGAGATGCTGAGGCGCTGCACAGATGTGTTCGCTGCCCCGAGGAGTGTCCCCTCAGCTGCCGTGTGGGAAGATGGCCCCACACCTCTCCATCGAAAGCCTTTCCCCGGTGCCCAGCGCCCTGGTACCCTCGGTGCCCCCGTGTCCCACCAGGAGAGGCAGCAAAGGGGGTGACTGTCATGGTGGGGCTTGCAAGGCTCCCATTTTTGGGATGTGGGAGAAGAGACACCTTAGTTTTACCATAACAGCGACCCTCGAAGATGGCACCAGCATCATGCCGTGTAAGCAAAGATCCTCCAGAGGAGGAAGATGCTGCCGCAAGTCCTGGTGAGGTGAACCTTGGCTTCATCTGACCTTCTCCACCACTGCAGGGCTCGGCCGGGCTCCCCCGGGGATTAGTGCCAAGAAATGACCACGCGGCTCTGCTGGATGCAACCAGTGCCACCGCATCCTTGTGCGCGGCGTGGTGTTCCCACCGTGCCGGGAGTGGGGGCTGCTGGATTTGGCCTTCCACCTTCCTGCCCCCCGCCATACTCAGGGCTCTGGGGCTGATGGAGGGGGGCAGACGGGCAGCAGGTCCCTCCCCGGGGGTGGCAAGCACCCGTCCGCTGCCCAGAGGCCCGGCACACATGGCAGCGAGCGAGTCCCGCCTGCCCCGCTTGCTGGTTTGGTCCCTTTCTGGTCCCCTTCTCCGTGTTACGGTCCCCAGGACTGGGAAATGCCATCTCTCCCCCAGAGGAAGGTCCTCACCCCCAGCACTGCCCGGAGCAGCCCCATGTCCGGCCCCCGCGGGACTCGCAGCCCCACTGGTTTTCCCATGAAATGAACTCCTTGGTTTGTTTTTCTCCTCCTCCGCCGCTGTCCTGCCCCATCCCCACAGCCACCAGCGCTGCTCCACGGGGGACCTTCAGGAAGAGAAACCCGGACCTGGAGGTACTTGCGGACCCACTCCAAGGGCAGAGCGTGCCGAGATGGGGAAGGCAGACCCCCATCCCCGATTTCCTGCCCATTGTTTTCGACGCCGCTGGCGCAGGAGCTTCACCAG
>NW_009650073.1:176782-183981 GCF_000708025.1 Charadrius vociferus | reverse complement strand
GGCATCATTTTGCGACGACCCCCCCGCCCTTCCCCTCTCCTGCCGCTGCGGTTTCCCCACCTCCCCACCCACCCCATCCCCCCAGACCCCAGTCCAAAGCACTGGGCGCTCCAGCACCCATCCTTGCCGCTCTCTGGGCCGCTCTGGATCTGGTACCCAACTTGGAGAGCGCATCCCCGGGAGAGGTCCCGGCGGTGGGTCCAGCCTGTTCTGCTTCCACGAGAGAGCTCAGCGCCGTACCCTCCCGGCGCGGGGATAAAACCAGCGGTGATCCTCAGCAAAGGAGCAACCAGCTTCTCGTCCAGCCCCACACCGTCACCCTGCAGGGACGGAGCTGCTGACCCCGGGGTCAGAAGGACCCGGAGCCAGGTCCGAGCTGACCGCGCAGAGGGCGAGCGGGAAGGAGGAGGGGATGCTCTGGACAACACGAGGCTGCAGGGATGACGCTGCCGCTTCGTCCACCTGAGATCTACCCAGCATCGGCCTTCTGAGTACCGGCAGCCAACGGGGAGCAAGGCGCACACCCCCAAAAAAAGCAAATATCCCAGCAAAATGGGAAAAGAGTTGAGCTTTAAAATCAAAACGTGCCCTACAGCGGTAGGAGAGGCAGGACAGGAAAACTCGGTGGACGCAGTGAGGACCGGCGCGCGCAGCTGAGCATCGTGCTGACCGAACCATAACGAATTACAAGTTAAAAAAAAAAACCACAAAAAAAAAGATATTTCAAGTCCAAAGATCACTGCATGAACAGACTGCGAGTATGTGGGTGCAGGAAATCGGGGAGGGATTACATCGAGGAGGGTTATTTGCAGGCTTAGCCCCCTGCTTGAATGCAGGCTTGGTGCCGAGGAACGGTGACGCAGGGCTGCACCCTCCTGGTATTAGCTTAATTAGTTTAATTAGGAGGTTAATGCCAGCTAAGCCAGCAGGGAGCCCCAGCTCGGATCAGCTGTGTTTCACCATTCGCCCTCCAGTTTGTCCGGCCGGGGCCCGGTCTCGGCAACGTCAACCAAAGGGTTTTGGCTGGGATGGAAATGGGGCTGCTGCCGCGCCGTCCGGGGTGGTCCGGCGCCACCCGATGTTGCCGCTGGTGGGGAGAGCAGGAGGGCAGCTCCTAACGAAGCCGGGGGGGAAAGCAGCAGGAGAAAGCCCAGAGAGATGGGACAACCTTTCCCTGTCATCATCCCGTGCCCCAGACCTGCTCTGCCGCTGCGTGAAATACCACCGGCACGTGAGGCTCATCCGTCCCAGGGGACAGCCGGCCCCTGTCCGAGCAGGACAGAACAATCCCGGGAAGTGACCCGGGGGACGCTGAGGGGACAGGATGCCGCGCTGGCCGCCACCACCGGCATTGTCTCTTTGGATACCTGGGGGGTGAAGTCAGAGCCCAGCCCGGCCGTGGGGGTTGAGCGGGGAACAGCAGCCCGGGGAAAAAACAAGACACAAAATCCCTCTGATCGCAGTCACCCGCCACGGCCTCCACCCGGGTGAAACCTCAGCGAGGACCTGGAGGAGCTTGTCTCCTCTCATCCTCGCAGGAGGAAGGCGCCCGCTCCACACTGAGCGATGCTGTGGAGCTCTCCTGTCCTCTGGGCGTTGGCGGGGGATTTTTAGGAGTCAGAAAGAGCAGTTCCACCACCGCTGAGGAAACCTCCCAGCCCTGGTCTGCAGCCTGGACACCCTGGACAAACCTGGCCCGTTGTCTGCCCTGGTAGCTCTAAAGACAGCGTGCTGTCTCCATGGACGGCCAGTTCACTGCCAACCTTGCCAGGGTCTCCCCCGGGGCGACCCGAGGTGGGGACCATCCTTGGGGTTTCCTTGGGGCTCCCTTGGGGTTTCCCTGGGGCACTGGTGGCAGAAATCAGGGCAGAGGGTGCAGAGCAGGAGGAAGACCCCCAGCTCTGGTTGACACCAGCACTCTTTGCAGCCCGGAGGGACACGGGTTGGAGCCAAAGCTGCACCGCTTGCTGCGGGGATGAGTTTGAGCACTGAAGGGGTTCGCACTGGGAGGGTCCTTCGGGCGCTGGTAGGAGCAGGGATGCAGCGCACAGGCCTTAACGCATCTGGAAAGATGGTCCAGCAGAGACTTGCCGCTCTTTGGAGAAGAGCCTGCTGAGGGCCGGTGGAGCTGGGGGCTCGGCGGGGGCTGTAGAGGATGGAGAGGCGCGCTCAGCCTGGTTCTCTGAACACCCTGTGCGTGATGGAGACCTCCCTCCACCCCGCTGCCCATTGCAACTTGGCTAGCTTCCTCCTTACACCGTTCTCCTGAGCAGGTACCCTGAGCCCACCATGGCTGATGAGCCCTTAACCTCTTGCCTGGCCCATAAGGGCCATGTAGCCGTGTTCCCGTCACTCTCAATCGGGATCTGAGGCTGCTCAGCCTGAACTACAGCTCTCCTCGCAGCCCTGCACCAACCAGCCTCCCTCCAGCCCGCCTGTCCCGCCAGCAGCTGGGTTGGCCACCTTGGGGACTCCCTCAGCACAATCATGACCCAGGACGCCCCAGGTCTCAGATGTCCCCAGTGGATCCCTCGGTGGTTTCACATCCCTCCATGGCATCACAGCTGAGGTCCGCTGTCTCTGCGGTGGAAGCTGTGGGCAAGGACGGTGGAGACACCAGGCTACGTCACCCCTTTCGGTTCTGGGAAGGAAGCTTGTTTCTGGGGAGGTGTTTCAACAGAGAGGAGCACTCAAAGCCTGCGTTCGTCCCCCTCTTGCTCAAGCACAGGTCTCCCTTGGAGGAGGCAAAGCCACCCCATGTATCACAGTGGGGTGTCCTTGCCCATGGCCAAAAGTAAGAACCGATGTTTCAAGAATCATAGAATCATCACCAAATGGTTTGGGTTGGAAGGGACCTTGAAGCCCATCCAGTCCCACTCCCTGCCCTGGGCAGGGCCACCTCCCACCAGCCCAGGTTGCTCCAAGCCCCGTCCAACCTGGCCTTCAACACCTCCAGGGATGGGGCAGCCACAGCTTCTCGGGGCAACCTGCCCCAGGGGATCACCACCCTCACCAGGAAACATTTCTTCCTAATGTTTAATCTAAATCATCTCCCACCCAGCACAGGATGAGGGGCGAGGAGTAATGAGACAGGCTTTTGGAGGGGAAATGTGACCTACAACTAGAGCTGCGCCTGCCCCACACAGCGCTCTAGATCCAGCAGAGGGGAGATTTAGATGAGATCTGAGGAAGAAATGTTTCCCTGTGCGGGTGGTGATCCCCTGGGGCAGGTTGCCCCGAGAAGCTGTGGCTGCCCCATCCCTGGAGGTGTTCAAGGCCAGGTTGGACGGGGCTTGGAGCAACCTGGGCTGGGGGGAGGTGGCCCTGCCCAGGGCAGGGGGTGGAACCAGATGATCCTTAAGGGCCCTTCCAGCTCTAGCCATTCTACAATTCTACTTCTACTTTCCCGTAAATGTGGAAAGATCCCCCCAAAACACGTGAGAGGGCTTATTGAGAAAGAAAGGCAGCAGCAGATGGCATCCCCAGGGTTAGGTTATCTCCCAAAGTAGTCACAGCCTCTTGCATCACCACAGCCGCGCTGTCTGGGCAGCCAGGGACTTCCCTCCCACAAAGGACATGGTTCCTCTCTGAAATGCAGAGTGCCACAGACGTCCCCAAGCGCACGCAGCCCTGCGGACCACCACGCGAGTGTCATCCTGGCTGCTGGAGGAGAAAGCACCAGCTGGAGCTGATGGAGCTCAGCAGTCCGGAGATGACCAGAGAGCCATGGTTACATGGGGATGAAGAACTTTTGGTGGGACTTCTGAGGTCCTGATCCAAATTTTTCTGCAGGTAGACATCGAGGCCCTCTTGCTACTAGGTTTTAAGCTTAACAAGAGCAACAGCTGTCAGTGTTTTGGTGGAGAAACACCTCTCCCTAGGTGCCTTTCTCAGGGCTGACCTGCTCAGCTAGGTGCGAGGAAGAAAATTCAGCCTATAATTTCTTTAGGGGACCTCTGGTGACTCTTTTTACCCCCACAGAGGCTGGGAGGATCCTCCAGGTGGGAGCAACTTCATTGAAGAACACCAAGCCTGGGTAGTCTGAGGGACCATGTCATGTTCCGTCACCCTCCGTGCACAGACGGAAGCCCTGACACCTGCATGCTTGCCCTGCCTTCCCACAAGGCTCGAGGGATGCCTCCACCCAGCCAAAGGCACCTCATCCCTTCTTCCTATGGAGGAAGAACACAGGGAGGCGCAGGCAACATCTGCCCGGAGGTGGTCCCTATGGTGGTGGCCACCAAGGAGGTTCCTGGCTGTCCTCCGTGCAGCAAGGGAGGGAGGTGGCAGGTTGCCTCGCATGGCTATGGGCCACTTCTCCTACAGTTCTCACCTCCATGGCCCAGCCTGGCCGTTTGGGTCCCCAGGACAACCTGCACGCTGGCATCGCAGCTGGAGTCGAACGCCCCCAGCCTGGAACCGTGGCCTTACTGAAGACCCCTTGAAAATAACGTGTAGGACCCACTGCTGGAGCAGCGCCCGCTCCACTGGTAAATAACCACCACACTCTCCAGAAAAGCTGGGTTTGCAGCCGGGCTGGAAGGAAAAGGTGCAGGCAGGAGGCCCGTGAGGTTGCTTCGACTCCGGTTAGCCACTTCCCGTCCCTCGGTGGCCCCACGTGCGCTGCTCTCGCTTCTAAGAAAACAAGCGAGCAGTGAGCAGGCAGCCGACCACAGGGCGGCGAACGCATGGCTGGAAGCTGTGCCAGCCTTGCAGGTGGCCCCGTGCAGGCTGGGTTTCTTCTCCGCTGACCGTGGTGGGACGGGGGGGGCTGCAGCCCACTTTCCCCCTCTGCTGCCTGCGCCCCGGCCAGCCTGGACCAGGATGCTGAGAGCTCCAACATCTCCCAGGCAGCGCCGCTCAGGGACTGACTGACCCCGGCTCCTCCAGCACCCTCAGCTCCCCGTGCCTCTGGATCATAGAATGGTTTGGGTTGGAAGGGACCTTGAAGACCATCCCGTTCCACCCCCCCTGCCCTGGGCAGGGACACCTCCACCAGCCCAGGTTGCTCCAAGCCCCGTCCAACCTGGCCTTGAACACCTCCAGGGATGGGGCAGCCACGGCTTCTCTGGGATGGGGGGTTCTCCACCCTGGCAGGTCCAAAGGACTCACAAGACTCTTTGCAGAGCCCCACGCAAAGTCCAGCCCGGCCCCGCTGCTCCCAGAGCTCCTTGGCCCTGGTCCAGCCTCCTCCGAGCTGCTGGGGCAGGGGGGGAAGAGGGGCCCAGGGGAGGAACTGACGTGTGGCAGGACGTGCTCGTTCGCCCTGATTATTTTTGCAGCGCCTCCGCCGCACGTGCACACAAGGACCATCCGACCTTCCCCACTGACCTACTCTTGGGTTTTCAGCAGCCCCATGAGCACGACTGGGATGTGGTGGTCCACCCTCAGGCTGCACAAGAGCCCTCGGACAACTGTCCCCCCCGTGGACTGGTGGATGCCGTAGCCCCCATCTCACCTGCCATCCAACCGTGTCCCCAACCCTTGCCTGGAGTCCCCAGGAAAAAAAAAAATCCCCCACCCTGTCCCAGCAGTGACGTGCCGCAGCCCCTGTGCCCACGGGGGTCTGTTTGCAGCGATGTCATGAGTCCGCCCCAGGGGGGCTTAGGCTGAGCATCACCTCACCACTGCCGGTGCAGGCTGGGCAGGACGGCGCTGGCATTACGTCCCACATCACCCACACGTAGTGCCGGCACTGTGGGGTGCCCAGTGCCACCCCCACCGTCCTCCCGGCACCAACCCAAACCGATGCTGACAGCCGTATCACTGGGTGCAGGAGGTGCCACGAGCCCCGGAGATCATCCTGCGCGGCACAAAATGGCTCAACCACATACCCTGCCCGATTCGAGGGGCTGGGGGAAACGTGAGGTGGAATCCAAACCCCTCTCCTGGCAACCCCCACAACAAACAACCCCTCTGGAGCTTCACCCGGTCTGTTGTCGTGCTGCAGGGGTGCATCAGCCGCAGCAGATTTGGGGCTTGAAAGTGTTTATATCTGCAGCTGACTAGCAACATCCGCAGACGCCGCGCTGGTGCGAGCAGCGCCCAGGGAAGGCGGCGGTGGCGGTGTGGGATTCCCCAGCCCAGCGCCGAGCATCGCCGCAACCCAGCCGGAGACCACACCGTGGGGCGGGCTGGGGGTGGGCTGTGAAAGAGCCCCTTCCCACACTGGCTGGTAACGGCGCTCGCAATGCCCGGAGGCAGAAAAGGACCGTGGGTGGAATAAACACCGGAGTCAGAGCTCGACTGTGAGGGCGAGACTCCTGCGTGCAATGACTCAGAGGGGAAAAAATGTCCCGAGTGACACTGGGGTCGCTGCCGTCACCAACGTGCGAGGCAGGGACAGTCCCCGCAGCCCTGTGGATGTGGGCTGAGTCTCCCGGCAGAGTGGGGTGCTCCGCCCCCCGCGGCACGGCCGAGCATCACGGGCGCATCTCTGAGCATCACGGGCACATCTCCGAGCATCACCGCCGCCCTCGGCCCCACCGCACCGCTCTCACCCCCGTCCTCTGGCTGCCCCTCGACGGGGCCGGGGGGTCCCTTTGGGAGGCAGATCAGTGGCCCCGTCACGCAGCGTGGGGAGAGTGACGGCAGAAACTGTCCTTATGCACAACCCACCCTGCACGAGGCTCTGTGGGGGCTGCTCTCCTGCCCTCCCTCCCGAGCCCTGGAGGTTGCAGGATTAATGCCCATTCAGCAGATCTCTGCGACAGCGCTAAGCCCCAGACTGGCAGATTACATGACCAATATCCTCCTGATCAGCACCCCATGAACCACGGGGGTGAGGGAAGAAGCTAAAACCGTCTCGTTTCCTGCTCAGGCGATTGCAAGAGAGCCGCACGTGGTCCGGCTCCACACAGACGTCACCCCAGAGACAAGCAGAGCCCCACATTCCTCCTCTCCCCTGAGCTCCTCCAGGTCATCCCACCGCTCATGGGACCGCTGCTGGGGAGGAGAAACCCTGGGGTGGACCCTGTCCATCCATCCCCACCGCCCGCCCTCCGTCCATCCATCCATCCCACTGCCCTCCCTCCCTCTATCCCCCCTCCCTTTGTCCATCTATCTGTCCCCACTGCCCTCCTTCTGTCCATCCATCCCCGCTGCCCTCCCTCCCCGCTGCCATCCTTCTGTCCATCCATTCCCACTGCCCTCCCTCCGTCTGTCCATCCATCCGTCCCCGCTGCCCGGGCGCGCCAGCC
>NW_009650073.1:172129-175906 GCF_000708025.1 Charadrius vociferus | reverse complement strand
AGGAAAAAAAAAAAAAAAAAAGAAAAGAGATTGGTGAGAGGAGTGTTGGGGGGAGAAGGGCTGCGTGGGGCACTGGACACCCCCCCCTGCATCACCAGCAGCAGGGTTAGAGCAGAAATCTGCCGGGTTGTGGGGGGCTCCGGTGCCTTTCCTGCCCCACTGCCTCCCAGCGTGGCTCAGGGCCAGCAGAAGCGGCGCTTCCCACCACCCACCTCATTTTGGACAGTCAGAAGGGAAAGGGGGAACAGATACTGGGAACTGTGACTGAGGCAGGCTGCCTAAGGGGGATTTTTTTTTTTAATATTTTTTTTAAATTTTTTTTTAAATCAAGTTCTCTCTGCCTCCAGCCTGTTCCCCAGGGAGAGGGAGTGTGGCCTCTGCCTTGGTTTCTCCAGTGATGAAGCTACTGGGCACCAGGCAACCTCACAGGACCGCAGAGCTGCCCAGCACAGCATCACCACCTTCCCCAGGGCTACCTGCAGCCGAGCCCCTCGCCAGGAGGGGAATGCAGGGGGAGTCCTCCATCCGCCCGCGCTCCCCGAGGGCCGGAATTCCCCTCTCTGCTTCCCCACAGACCCTCTGAAGCGGTTCCCGCTCCGAGACCTGCCCACGGCTTCGCTCGGTGCCAACGCGCCCCACGGGGCGCTTCCACGGGCACATGTTCGGTGGTGCTTATCGGGTCTGAACCCCCACTGCCCTCCCTCCAGACGGAACATTGCCACGGGGCTGATTTTTTCCAGGCTGGGGTATACCACAAGGAAAAATACTCTTTTCCTTGCGCTCACCTTTCCCCCCCCCCAGCAAAGAAAAGCCCTTGAGCAGCAGCCAGATCGGGGCTGGAGGCAGAGGGCCACGAGCATCTCTGTGTCCTCCTGAAGAAGTCCATAGCTCTGCAGGTTGTGGCTGGTTGGGCCTGTCGGTGAAGGCCTCCAAAAAAAAAGGCGGCCAATCTGGCCTCCACATCCCCAACCTCCTCCACCAGGACAGTGCTGCCACCTCCGCCTCACCCGCTGGGGGAAACTGAGGCAGCACAGAGGGGGAGACACTCCGGCAGCGGAATTTCAGCCCCAGCTGGAAGAGCTTGAAGAGGGATGGGGGGGTGACATCCAGACGAACCCCACCTCGCGAAAGAAAAGACAGAAGGATTCCACCCCCGCAGCCCAAACTGGGCTCTGAGCGCCCTGCAGGGGGACCCCCACCCGCAGGGGTGCCGTGCCAAAGGAGGAGACCCGTCCCGGGTGTCCCGCCGCGCTGGATGCAGGGAAGCGCTGGGATCAGAGCTGCGTACGTACCCTCCAACACTTTATCCAGGTCCGCAATGAACTCCTCCAGCTCCTGTGTGTCTCCCAGCTTAGCTAGCGGAGAGAAACGCACCGTCAGGTCTCTGTCACCCCCACCCCTCCCCGGCTCTAATTTGGGAGAGGAAAGCTCCCTACCCCTCATTCCTAACCCCACTTGCTCCGGCCGCCTATCGCTCCTGCGCCAGCCCGGCGCTGCCTGGCCGCGGCGGGAGGGGGTGATGGGGGGGCTGCGCGGGCAACGGGGGCTCAGGAAAAACCTCAGCCGACCCCCCCGAGCACAGCATCCCCGTGGGGCGATGCGTCTCTGTGGGATTACAGCCCACGGCCGTACGCAGCTGCTGAAGGCAGCGAAAGGGCAGCACCGAACCTTCCCGAGCAGTTGGCTCTGGAGTCCCGCGCTCGCGTGGGGTTGAAGGGCAGCTCTAGCATCACCCGTCCCCGTGGGTGTCCCCCCCGGTGTGCGCACAGAGGTCGGGGCTGAGGAGAGAGGGGGTTCCCCAAGGACGCTGCTTGAGGAAGGAAGACCCAGGGACTAAGTTTGACCTGCAGACACACGGCATTCCCACCCCCACCCGCTCTGTTCCCGCTCTCAGACATGGGCTCTGGGGGTAGGACAGTGCCCGCAGGTATCACGGCGCACGAGCATCCCATAGCCCGGCCAGCAGCGCTGCAGGCTCCATGTGGGGAAAAGCACAGAGGCAGGGCACGTCCTCCCCCCGCGCAGCAGGCCGGCCAGGAAGGACTCTGGGGAGACCAGAGCTGGATCCATCCATGGTGGGACGGGTGCTCACCTTCCCTGTGCCCCTTCATCCCTGCACAATCCCACATTTCCCAGGTGGGGGACAGAGCCCCTCTCGGTGACCGTCCCAACCAGACCCCTGGCTCAGTCTAACCTTGACTGGGAACATCCCAATCCAACTTCACACCTCTTCCAGGATCCAGCCAGGCCCCCAGGGCTCATTCCCACCTCCAAACCCTGCAGGGCCCCAGGGCCACCCCCCGCCCCCCACACCGCCCAGGGCCGGTGAAGGCCCATGGCTGCCAGGCCAAGCCAAGGGTGCAGAAGGAAGCTCTGGCATCAGCCCTCCGGGCAGATCTTGCAGCCTCACCTTTGGAGGGGTACGCGCTGGCAGGGGTGTTGAGGTCCTCCTCGCTGGAGTTGAGGCTGCTTCCCGGGGACGTGCTGGTACCTGCGGATACAACGCATCAGCCACGGTCCACAGTGAGAGGCACCTTGTAAACAAGTTGCAGGACCAGGGACCAATCTCACAGAGCCATAGAAACGTTTTCATTGGAAGAGACCTTTAAGACCATCAAGTCCAACCATTAACACTGCCAAACCCACATCTCTCAACGTCACATCTACCCATCTTTTAAACCCCTCCAGGGATGGGCACTCCACTGCTGCCCCGGGCAGCCTGTGCCAGTGCTTGACAACCCTTTCAGGGAAGAAGTTTCTCCCAATATCCATCCTAAACCTCCCCTGGCACAACTTGAGGCCGTTCCCTCTGGTTCCTTGGGAGCAGAGCCCGACCGCCCCTCACTCCCCCCTCCTGTCAGGGAGCTGTCGAGAGCGAGAAGGTCTCCCCTCAGCCTCCTCTTCTCCAGGCTGGACACCCCCAGGGCCCTCAGCTGCCCCTCACCAGACGTGTGCTCCAGACCCCTCACAGCTCCGTTGCCCCCTCTCATGCGTGGCACGGGGCCCCCGGCCCACCCTCACTCTTGGCCAACCCGTTTGCTCTTCCCTGCTGCAAGGAATGTTTGGAAAAAGGGAACTGAGCTCCTCTGCCAGCCCAAACAGCACCAGAGGTTGCCCGGGCACGGCCATGGGGGCTCCTTGGGGTCATTACAGCACCCTGGTTTCCTCTGAGCTCCTGGTTATCTCAAGCCTCGTGCGGTCCTGCAGCAGCCAACCCAGCAGAAGGAGCCCCAGTGGCCGTTGGCAGCCCCTGGGCCAGGATCCAGCAGTCACCACCCCACGCGACTCATCCAGCCCGCGAGAGAGGAGTCAGGCAAGCAACTCAGCGGCGGGCGCAGCAGGAAGCGCCGTGGTTTCCCATGGAGGAACCCCAGAGCAACTCCAGCCCGACAGACACCATCCTCCCCACAGATGCCTCGTTCCCCACCCCAGACTCACTCTCCAGCTCATCGATGCCGCTGTCGTACACGCTGTGTCCCGCTTTCCTCTTCAGCTCCTCCAGGTGCTGCTCGTATTGGCACGCGGGACCTCGGTCAAAGTCCTCCATCACCTCGTCAAACTCCCGCAGCAGCTCACTGAGCTCATCAGCCATGGCTGGGGGCAAGAAGTCAGGGGAGGGAGAGGTTTGGGGGGCGCGCACCGGGCAGACAGCCCCAGTAAATCCTCTGGGGAGCGGCAGCGGGCTGGGGCCGGGCAGAGCCCCGCTCTGGGCCACCTCTCTGCAGACGGGTTGCCACCTCTTGCTCCATGCAGCAAGTTGAGGGCCGCCATCGCCCT
>NW_009650073.1:170513-171405 GCF_000708025.1 Charadrius vociferus | reverse complement strand
CCCGTCCGTGGCCGGGGGTCTCCCCTCGCCCCCGCAGGAGGAGGGACCGCCCTCTCCCACGCGGGACCGCCCTGATGGGCCCCGGGGATGCCCGGGGACGGGGGGCTGGGGACCCGCGTCCTGTGGAACCGGGTGGCCAAAGCCCTTCCACACCATAGCAGCCACAGAGGTGTGGGGGGGATGTCCCTCCAGCCCCCCCCCTCCTCCTCCTCCTGCCCGGCGGGACCCCCGTACAGGACAGCTTCTCCCGGGGCTGGAGATGTTCTTGAGATCTTCAGGTTTCCTCCCAGGTGCCCTGTTTCCTTCCCCGCATCGTCCCTCCACCCCACCACAACTCGAAGTCCCGTCGGATGAGTTTTCCGCTTCTCTTTCCACCGAGCTTTGCCCCCTTTCCTCGGCGCTCACCCCTCCTTCATCCTTTCTGCCCACTGAAGTCACTCCCCAGTGCCTGAGAATGGCCTTTGCTGTAGATTCTCTTTCTCCTCCTGCCACGACCTTAAAAATTGCCCTCCGGCAGGGTGAACGGAGGGGGTCACCCGTTACAAGAATGCTGTTACTTCTCTGCACTTATGAGTCTGTCATGGTTTGAGGAACCCACAATTTGTTGTCGTTTAGGCAATTATTCTTTCACCTGATGACCCCTCCCCACCCGGGAAGGGGAATCAGGGAAAAACAAGGAAACCTGAGGGTTGAAATATAAACAGATTTAACAGGATAAGACCCGATAATTAACATTAATAACACTAAAGAACCGATATTGATCCCAGTACCAATGTAAAACCCAGAGGGATTCCCCTCAGCCCACTCCGTCGGTAGGAGCCGTGCGCTCCCCGCAGTGACAGCCCATGTGGGACCCTGCGAGCGCTGCGGCTTCGGGAGGAAGGGACGGGCT
>NW_009650073.1:158803-170186 GCF_000708025.1 Charadrius vociferus | reverse complement strand
CCCCCCAGCAGCCCACCACCCCCCCCACCGGCACGGGGGCGCTACAAACAGCGAGAGGGAAATCGCAGATTGTTTCAAAAGTCGAAATCAGAGAGGACTGCACATTCGGCTTGGGGAGGAGGGCAAAAAGCCCCAGCGAGAACTAAACCTGAAGGGTGACAGAAGCTAACCGGCTTTTTTCAGAGCCGGTCCAGAGCAGCGTCGACGCTTCATGAACGCCGGTGCTTTGCAATCGATTTGTAAAGCGGGGTTTATTTTGTGAGGCTGAAATAAAAGAAGCTCTAAGCAAATATCTGTGTGCGCCAGGCAGCGGCAGCTGGCACGCTTTTGAGGGAGAAAAAAACCTCTGCGTACGGCTCAGAGGCGGTAATTCCCGGGCAGAGAGCAGCGGGGCCGGTGCTGGGCTGCCCTCAGGCGGAGTTTTTAGCAATATCCCCACCGGCAGCGACAGCCCGTAGCGAGCAGTTTTCAAGTCTCGCAATGCGGTGGCAGAAAAACCCTACAGAGATTTTGATATTTTCTGTAGCAAACGGGGAAAGAGGGGGGCGCGCTTCCCAGCGAGACACCCCCCCCTGCCCTCTTCGCCCCACCGTTGCGGCGTTTGGGGAAGTTAACTTCAGAAGGACTTTTCTTGCAAAGCAAAGAGCCGCCTGGTACTGCAGCATCCCTGTCCCATTCGGACGGCGATAAGCTGGGCGGTGATTCTGTCTCCTGTGCGGTGGTGTTTCTGACACCGGCTCTGCAGCGCCTTGCGCTTCTGCCCATCGCCCCGTGGGAGCGGTGTGGAATACGGAGCGCAAAATGGGAGGGCAGCCAGCCCGGCTGCCTGGAAGCCCTCATAGGGATGACTTGATGTCTGCCGTAACGGCCAGTGGTGACCACAAACCTCTTGGTCACCTTTTAAATCCTTCTGTGGCTTCCAAGGGGGCAACACAGACAGGCGGCTCAACGCTGCAGCCTTGTGTAGACCTGTTGGCCAAGGGGCTGCAAGCCCCACGTCTCCCACATCCCCAACTGTGGTGTAGGTGTGCAGCGCCTGTTTCCCATGTGCCGTGAACGCGTTAAAGTTCATATATTAGCTGCTATAATTTCTCCGCACTTAGTTCTTAGAGAGGTACGTGGCAAAAGCAATAGAAGAGGAAATTAAAGCTCAGAGGAATCAAGGGAGAGAAGCCAAAGTGACGTTGGTGGCATCAGCCTACGCCACAACCTCTCTCCGGGTGACTCGCTGAGGCGATGGGGAAGGAAGAAATGTTCGCTCTGCTGGGGTTTTTCTTTTTTGATACTGAAAAATTTGATCAAAACCATGTGATAGAGGCTGTGTCTGACCTCAGTGCCAGATCTGTTGCTCTTGGTAGCAATGAGAAGTCAAAGCCCCACCTGGCAGCGGTGGCATCAGGTTGAGCTCTGGCCGTGAGAAGGCACGAAGCACTTTGCTGGGTTTGTGCTCTGCTCCACAGCTTAATATCAGCCTTGATGCTCCTGGCTTCCTCCTTTAGGAGCAGACCAAGGGCTGCAGCCGCTGAAATGTTTGGGCAGCAAAGCGCTTGTGATGTTCTCAGCATGAGCTAAAGGTGAGGGATGCAGAAGCTTCGTGCCATCTCCACCCACAGTCTGGGGCTGTCAGTCTTGCCATCACCACAGACAGGCAGTGGGCTCAGCGCAGCCTCCGGCGCCGCCAGCAGTGGTGTGCCGTCCTGCTTGTCTGTGTTCCCCTCACACATTATGAGCTTCCAGACTTCGTATCACCACGACTGCACAACTCTGCCTTTCCCTTTCCTCTTCCGCCAGAGTATGTTCCCCTTTGGTCCCCAAGGAATCCAGTGCACGACGTCCTTGCAGGGAGGTCTCCCCAGGATGGTCCATCACCCACTGCACCCAGTGAGCCTTAACCGTCCATTCCCTGTACACTTAGGACTCTGAGACTTCACATTCTCCCCATGATGACAAAAAGGCTGATTTACCATCCAGATTTCAGGTCGTCAAAATGATTTGAGTGCCTTTTTGTCCAAATGAAGGTATGAAGATCACCTGCTCTTTCTTGGTTCAAAGTTCTTGGTGAACATTTGTAACAACTCCTCCCAACCCGAGGATCTGCCCTCTTCCCAACACTCCCCCTCAGCGGAGACACAGAGAGATCCACTGTCAAGTCACGGCTGACAGTTACTGGAACACCTTGTCCTCGTTAGTACATTACTGTTAACGGACTCAAGCTGTTACGACTACCAGGAGATAACTAGTCCCTCACACCACATGGGACCAAGGCTGGCTGTTGACTGAGGAGTGGAGAGTCATGCTGACATGCCAGGGGCTCCTCGTGGTGTGATGCTAGAAGGCGTCGCCAAACCTTCTAGATTTGGAAGGTCTCCCAGAGGGTCTGCTCTCGCAGCAGGCATAATCCTGTAGTCCGTCCGCACAGAGCAGCCTCTGTCTCCTTGGATATGGTTGTGGTTGCACAGCTGGCTGCTCATGCTCCGGCATGCTGGTGACCTGAGAAACCTTCAGCAGACTTATGGTGTCCTGAGTTTATCCGCCCCTGCAGACTCAACAGCGCTCTGGAGCTTATCAGTTCTTGGGAGGCTTTCACCAGCTATCTCTCAGCACACGCTTCTCTCTTCAGCCTGCTGTTCTCCAGGAACTACTTCTCCACCCATCCTGACTGTACCCATCCACAGGGAAGGGACCTTTGCAAAATAAGAGCTCAGCCCTGAGCAGTACCATGAGATGGGTACCATCCACTGGACAGACACAGCTAAGGCTATGGTGGAACCCCTCCTGCCCCTCAGGCTGGGGGCACAGAAAGGCTCTCCCATTAATTAATAACCCTCCTGATGCTAGAAGGCGTCGCCAAAGCCAGGACACTGTCACAGCAGTGAGGCGCACGAGCCAAGCCATGGGCTCCCTGCTCCCACACAGAGCGAGACACCGGCATCGCCGGAGCACGCGTCCGCACCGAGGGGCCAAGCATCTCCCCACGCCTCAGCGTGGCATTTGGCAAACCAGCCCAGCTCTCCTCGGACTGGTCCAGGGAGGAGGCCCTGGGCAACAGAGCTGCCGAAGGGGCAAGTCCTGACAATGGTGGGCCCTTGATGGTGGCTTCTCTTCAACCCTTGCTCTGTACGCTCGCATCCAGCTCGGTTTGGTACCAGGCCATTTCTTTTCAAGAGGCCCCTGCGGGCTGCAGGAGCTGCTTCCCTGGGCTAGGGTGGTCCACTGTCCATGGCAGGGGAATCGGAGCATCCTCAGGAGATGCCAAGGCAGAGGTATCCAGCTCAGCAAGTGAGCCCCTCAGCCACAGCTCCATATAACTTGCTGCCACCTCAGCAATGTTCAGAGCTGGACTGGAACACCAAGGCCTCGCGGTCAGAGCCAAATCACCAGGACTGGGGAAGGAGAGGTAGGCTGTTCCATACCTCCTGTAGGAACTGCTGTCACCTCCCCCTTTAGAGCTGGCGGTGGGAGCAAAGGGCAGACACTGGTCCACAGCCTGAGCTCAGCCTGTCCCAGTCCCTCCATCACCTACCGTCCATGGAGCCAGGGCTCCCCTGGGGTGCACCAAAGGCACCCATGGTCCCCTGGGGTGCATCAGGTGAGGTCCTCGTGGTGGACCCATTCTTGTGAGCCCCCACGGGAAGGCTGCTTCCACACCTTGTGCATATTTTTCCCCCAAGCAACCAAGGACCAAGCCCAGTTGGGAGTATACAACCATAACCTTACATGGAAAATTAACGTTAACTCTTACCTTAACGACAAACCTCACTCGGGGGCCTGGACATAGCCAAACACTTGTCATGGCCGCCAAGTCACTCCCGGTGGTGTGAGCACCGTGTGGAGCACCCAGGAGGAGCTGGGCTGTGAGAACCCAAACAAAAAACACTCACTCTGCAGAGGTGCTCCCACCTGATGCCTAATCCCCAGGGCCACCCATGGCGTAGCTCCAGCCCCACTTGGACTGTCCGGCCACCACGAGCTGTCAGAATCTGCACCTCAGGCCAGACTCTGACCCACCTCCCCCTTGTCCCCAGGACTGAGCTGGTACCCGGCCCCACACCGAGCATCCTGCCAGCCCAAAGCTTCCCTGAGCACCGCCCAGGATTCCCCATTCCACCTCTCATCTGTGGACCGACTCTGAGTGAGAACATAAGAAAACCCACACAGAGCAAACCACTGATGGAGCTTCGATCCCCCTTTAAACATCCCCGACCCTCCTCATCCTCCCTGAGCCACAGTTCTGCCAAACACTCCAGACTGGTTTTCTTTTCAAAAGTACTCTTTTATTTTTCAGCTGCTTTTGGGAGGGGAAGTGATGTTAAGTCCTCCGGTTTCTACCCAACGTGCCAGTGTAAACAGAAACATTTTAAACCACAAGTAAAGAAGAAACTATGCCCACATGTCAGCACGTGGCACCTGTGGTGAGGAGCTTGCAGCGATGGGCCGGGAACTTCTACAGCGAGAGATTTCAATCAGTTCTCTGCTAAGGCTGAGTTGGGGGAGTTTCAGAGTCATACACGAAATCAGACAGTTAAATCCGTCATGAAACAGACATTTCTATCACATGGGAGAAGCTCCACCGTCTAAATACAACCCAAAATGACAGATGGGTGGAGACCGATGGAGCAACAAAAGGCCAAACTCTCTGTGCCCTGAGTTATAAAGCCAGATGGTTTTGCCATGATTCATGGAGAATAAGCATCTCTGCCATCATCAGTGTGTATTTCTTGGTTTCTCCAGAAAAGTCATGGATTTGCAGCTGACTTCAGGCAGTGCAAATGAGACGAGCTGCGACACCAGATCCATCTGCCCCCAACAATAAAAAAAACTGGTGTAGCTCATTCCTGTTGTCTTTTCTGCTGCTCTCCAGCGTTACCCATCTTCCTTCCCCACCCGTCTGCCCTTGTTTCCCACACCAGCACTCCTCTGGGCACCAGTTCTTCTCCCATCAGGAGAGGGCACCAGTTCTCTTCCCATCTCCTCCCACCCCTTACCAGCTTCCCACCCTCCTGCCCTCTTCTGGGCACTCTTCAACTGCATTCAGCCTGGAGAAGAGAAGGCTCAGGGAGACCTTATTGCAGCCTTCCAGTCCCAAACTGGGGCCTACAGGAGAGCTGGGGAGGGACTTTTTACAAGGACAACAGGGAACAGTTTTACACTGAAAGAGGGGAGATTGAGATGAGAAGAGGAAGAAATCCTTCCCTGTGAGGGCGGTGATCCCCTGGGGCAGGTTGCCCCGAGAAGCTGTGGCTGCCCCATCCCTGGAGGTGTTCAAGGCCAGGTTGGACGGGGCTTGGAGCAACCTGGGCTGGTGGGAGGTGGCCCTGCCCAGGGCAGGGGGTGGCACTGGATGGTCTTCAAGGTCCCTTCCCACCCAAACCATTCTATGATTTTATGATTTATTTGGAAGTAAGGTCTAAACTGTGAACAACAGAGTTGACATTTCAATATATATTCAATTTCATTACAAATTACATGCTCTCAGAAGACAGACGAAAGACAAAAAATGTTGCATGCAAAATTCCCAGGCTCCTCTTTTGCTGTCTCTATGTCTTTGACATCCCCATCCACACACCCCTGACATTTCCCCCTCCGCTCCGTCAGTGGGCTGGGCCCCGCTGTCCTGCCCCGCCCCAGCCGCAGCTGCCTGGGGACCACTGCCCCGAGCATCCCTCCCTACGCCGCTGTTTCACCCAGGGACAACCCTCCCATGGGGGCTCCTCTGTATGGGGCTGCCAGGCCATGTCTGGCACAGTAAATGGGAAGAAACCAACACAAAATACTTGCTGATAACTTTCATTCTGCCATACCAGCTAGAAACGTATGTTTGCACGTAACTGGCAGTGGCTTCCAACGCCTGAGCAGTACGAACAAACCAAACCGGACATTTCTCAGCCAAAGACCATGAAAAGACACCGTAATCTGTAAAATACATTAGGAGGTCTACTTACTGAATAGTAACTGGAGGAAAATTGAAGTTTGTAATCCTCAGAGTATATTGTTCCCTCTTACTACACCAGCCATACATTTTGGGGGTTGACACAGTGTCTATAAAACGAGCAGCTTGAAACAAAGAAGAAAGCAGTGATTCGCTCTGAACACGGCAGGCCAGGGTGTCTTTGCCATGACGGCACTGTCGCTTTACCTCCACGGGCGTTCCTTTAGCTCCAAGAGAGCTTTGTCTCCACACAACAACGCGTGGCAAACGGGATCCCAAAGCACCAACTGCCCAGTGCTGCTCTGCGTTTTCCCATCCTCGCTGTCCTGCTAACGGTCCCATCCACCAGAGCCCAGCGAACATCTGGAGGAGCACCAGATGGGGTCTGGTTTGAACCTCCAGGTCACATCCGCCGAGCACAGCATGAGCTATCACACCCCTACCTGCTGCTCCCCAGTTTGCACCAGTTCTCCATCCCAGTGCATGGGGCTGGTGGTCATTCGGAAGGGAGAGGTTGTCCTCCCCGGGCAAGTTTCTCGGTTGCCATCAAGCAACAAACCCACACGTGGAAAGCCTTTCTACTGGCCACCTGCAAACACATCTCCTGCTGTGGGTCTGCTGGCAGCAAAGATGCTTCCGCAGACGTTCATACTCCTTTCACTTCTCCAATCCTCCAAAGTGGGATAGAGGACTTGTTTTCGACGGGGAAAGGTTGCGCAGTTCTGTCCAGAGAAGGCAGCGCAGAAGGGCATGGACCAGGCTTGCTAGATGCCAACGTCCAGGTTGAGAAATGAGACATTGCTGTACAAGTCTGATGAGACCGAGCTGGTCTCCAGGGTGCGGGTCCGACCGGGCAGTGGGGATGGAGTGTGCTCCTCTGTTGAATCCTTATTCTCTGTGCTCCTAAGAAAATAAAGAAAAAAAGGAGAGGTGCTATCTGCAACTGCTTCTATGGCCAACTCCATGCCTGAATGGCCTCTAGCAGCGACCCCAAGGATTTGCCATCTCTTTGGATAGTCCCAAAAGGAACGTGAAGACAGGCAAGGAGCGGCAGCAGAGACAACTCGTAAGGTCTGTGCTCCAGGAAAAGGTGGGTGCGATGAGGGGTTCTGGTGCAGGGCAGATTTTGGTAAATGTAGGTGCGCACCCAAAAAGGTTCTGATGAAGGGCAGATTTGGGTAAAGGAGAGAGCATGGCACAGTCTGGGGGAGGAAAAAAGGAGAATAGGGAGGTGCAAGGGACAGAAAAGCTGGGTTGCTTCAGCCGATGGAATGCATTAGCGCAGAAAGTGAAGGATTTTAGCCAGGGACTTCATGACCAAAAGTGGTAGAAGGAAGAGGAAAGATGGTCAGGAGGATGATTTGTCCATCAGCAGCGCAGTGCGTGTTGCTGCAGGAGGGCTTTGCCCCTGTGCAGAGAGGTGCCCTTCGGCAGCACCGCAGCTCGCGGGGACTTACGGCATGGCGTTGATCTTCCTGCGCAAAAGATAGTCGATGACATCGGGGTCTGTCTGAAATAGCCTCCTTAGGATGTGACATTGCATCTCTGGAGAGACCTGGGAGGGATACACGGACACAATCACTCGTGGCACCTCCTCCTCTCCGGAGGAGGACGAGCAGAGGCAGCCAAGGACAGTAAAGGTCAATAGGTGCTCACAGACCCGCTGTGTTGGTCTCATGTCCCACACACATCCCGGGGGTCTGACCAGAATCTCAGCCCCTGTTTTTCGCACGCTAACCCTGACCGTTGGCTCCCTCTTTCCCTGACAAACCCTACAAGGCTTTTGCTTTTCGGGTACCTGAAATATCACATTCCCATAGATCCATAGGAAATGGACATTTCTGTATATCTCTGGAATGTCTTTGGAATTTGGGGTTATTCAGTCTAGAGAAGAGAAGGCTCAGGGAGACCTTATTGCAGCCTTCCAGTGCCTGAAGGGGCTCCAGGAGAGCTGGGGAGAGACTTTTTACAAGGGCATGGAGTGATAGGATGAGGGGGAATGGCTTCAGACTGGAAGAGGGGAGATTTAGGTGAGAAATCAGGAAGACATTTTTCATTCTGAGGGTGGTGATCCCCTGGGGCAGGTTGCCCCGAGAAGCTGTGGCTGACCCATCCCTGGAGGTGGTCAAGGCCAGGTTGGACGGGGCTTGGAGCAACCTGGGCTGGGGGGAGGTGGCCCTGCCCAGGGCAGGGGGTGGCACTGGATGATCTTCAAGGTCCCTTCCAACCCAAACCATTCTATGATGCTATGATTCCCAGGTCCTCTCCTAAAAGCAGGGCCAGGAGGACTGCTCAGTGTATGCTCTTGCTGATCCAGAGGGTTTCTGCTGGGGTTTCAAACAGCTGCCCAGCCTCCAAGGACAACAGCCACTTCAGCTGTGGCACCCACCTACATTGCGTCCCTTGGAGACTGCTTTAGAGTGCCTGAGTCCACCCGAAGCACCCGTGGTGCTCGAGACGGAACCTTGCTGCACATCCTCAGGGGCTCTCCCACCCAACCAACATATCCGCCTCCGAGCAACCCTGCCTGCGCTCAGGTGCTGCATGGCACTGCTCTTGTCCTTCTCCACCTGCACTACAGCAGGACAGAGTGGTCAGTTCAACAGCAAAGGCTTAAAGCCCACCTGGACAACCACGCAGAGCAGGATTTGGCCAGGAGAAGACACAGGGGGCTGTTACTGCAAGTGCCCCATGGGAGGGTGGAGAGGGGATGGAGGCAAACCCTTCCCAGAGGTTCCTGGGCATGGACCAAGGCGCAGCAGGGACAAGCTGTAGAGGGGACGCTTCTGACAAGGAGCGAGTTCTTCCCCTGAGGGTGGTGCAGCCCTGGGACAGGACGCAGAGAGGTCACGGCTCTCCATCCCTGGAAGTACGTAAACCCCAGCTGGATGCAGCCCTGATCTAGCTTGAAGTGAGCCCCGGTCTCGTAGGTCTGGAAGCCCCAAAGCTCTTTTCCCATATGAACCTTCACATGACTCTAAAAGACGCTTTTGGGAAACCCACGTCAATGAATCCCCTAGGACAGGATGAGCACTCCCTGAGTCACACTGATGGTCCAAATCATCCACTGAAGTAGATCTGAAGTGATCCCGTCCTTCACTGCCCTCACCAGCTCTCCCCACTGTTACATCCTCACCACATCTGCCCGAGGTGGTGGCATCTCCACCCCACGCCATCACTTTCCAGCTCCTTCCCCCTTCCAGGGTCTCCCATTTTTTCCTCTTCTTTGCCCCCTCACTGGGAATTTAGGGGAGAAACAGCACTGAGGTGCCATTCCTGCAGTTGCTCCTGGCCAGTCATTTCCTGTCCCAAACGAGCTTAGTCAGACATCACCGGGGTGGAAGGCGACAGAGAAGAGGGAACCTTGTTCATGACATGACCCTCAGCTCTGCCTTTATGATACCAGTAACAAGCCATCCCAAATTAATACTTACACCTGCCATGAGGAATGAATCACGTTTTCACAAGGTGACTCGAGTCATCTACTGCTAAGTGGGGCTGTGAATACATCCTTCCTTCTGCTGCTATCAGAAGAGCTCAGAGGGGAAGGAAAGGTCTAGAGAAGCTGCCCTGAGAAAGCCTCACCTACCATGAACAAGGTCTGGTAGTGCTCAATCAGCCTCTGGAGTACCAGTATGATGGCAGCACTGTCTTCGAAGTTCATGGCACCAACGTCTTTCTCCCCAGGCTTCTCTTTCTGAAGGATGTTGGGACCAAAGATTGTGGCCAAGTTTGAAACTGTCATTTTATTCCCAGGAATCTAGCAAGCAAGGCCAAAGGGAAATTGCAGATTATAGATGCATCGGCATGAGATGTCCCAGGATAGCCTCGCCCACCCCAGGACAGGAACACCAGCTGTGGAGTGAGGCCAGGGCATTGATCTGGGTCCAGTTTGGTCCTCTCCAAGCTGGTGGCAGGGTCAGCATGAAGGGTTTGTGGTGCTGGAGCACACGCTCATCCCCTCCTCGCATCAAGGCCTCCATTCCCATCTACCTCACTTTCCCAACCCCTACCAAAAGGTAACAACCAATATTTCTGTATCATCTCACAATATGGGACAAAACCAGTCTCTCTGAATCATGGAGAGACTTACAGCTCAAATTGCCCAGAGAAACCAAAATCAACCTCAATGCACGACCATAAGTCCGTAAGAGGTGGAAAAACAGAATTAGTGCACAAAAAATGCCTACGGACACACAGCCAGGTCTCTCTGGGGTTACTTCAACCCAGAAAATCCCTTGGGTGGACTGAGAGCAACCCAGACCTGCCATGGACGAGGGGATTTACCAACAATTTGGTTTCGCCAAAGGATTCACCCAGGCTCACGAGAAGCTCTGCTTGGTTTTCACCGACGAAGTTTGAGCCACCCCTTCTTCATGCAGTCGGCCTGTTTGGGCCAGCCTTACCTCCTGGCCATCGGGGCCCCGGGAGATCTCGGCGTGCCGGGCCACCTCGCTGAGGAACCGCAGGAGCCGGTGCAGCGTGTCGCTGTGGCAGGGGGGCAGCAGGAAGAGCAGCAGCTGGAGGGCGGCCAGCTGTGCCGGACCCTCCATGGCTAGGCAGAGAGCAGCCCGTTAATTAGTGCGGTTCCCAGCCCACCAGGCACCTCCAGATGGACAGCCCTCATTTACATCCACGGTAACGAGCTCCGGAGGGAGCCAGACTGGCGTCTTACCCTTCATCCCGTCCATGCAGGGACAAGCGTTCTGGGAGACCCCCAGCAAGGGCTGCGACGTGATTGCATTTGGGTTTGTACAGCCCCATGGTCAAAGACTGTCCTCGACCAGAGGGATAATAATCCAATTATCAAAAAAAAAAAAACCCAAAACCCAAACCACAAACTGCAGCAATTCTGCGTGGCAGCGGCAGGCAGCACATGGCCGATGCCACTGCTGTCAAGCGGTTTTGGCAAAGAAGGGCGGTAAGGATGGATCCAGGAGCCAAATGTTTGGAACATCGTACGTGGTGTGATGTGAACTCATGGATTCACCCTACGGTCCAGGACCATTCTGCCTTTTTACTAACAGTGTCAGCAAGGGGGAAGGAAGTCGCCTCACTGCAGCGATAGGGATGCTGAGCTGGAGAGGGAGGAGGACAGGGAGAAGGCACACACTCAGCCAGCCAAGGCTGGAGAAGGCTAAAAAAAATAATAAAAATAAAGGAGGGTATGATGCAAAAGGGACATTCAAAGCTCTGTGTGATGGATGGCCGGTGAGGAAAGGGCGGACAGCATGGTTCCATATCCTGCGCTGGTGCTGGCTGCGAAGGGACGCTCCTTAGATCACTTATATAGGGAGAACTGGCAAGATCTTCTGGTTCAGGTGTGAGGATCACCAGCCCGCTGTGAGCTGAAGGTCTGCTCAGATCACACCCCCCAGCAGTGACAAGAGAACAGGGATGACAGCAGCGTGTAACGGAGCACGTAACCAAACCGCAGCGCTGCAACCTGCTGAA
>NW_009650073.1:148300-158763 GCF_000708025.1 Charadrius vociferus | reverse complement strand
TGGACGGGCTCAAACAGCGGCGGGGCAGGTGGGACAAAAATCCACTAAAGGCTACATACACAACGTTAACAAGAGTTGAGGCTCAGGGTACTGGAAGACCATTGGAAGGTGGAATATTGGAGAAAACAACACTGTTTTTACACACTCCTCCAACCCAAACCATTCTATGATTCCTGATTCCCCTTCCCGGGTGAGGAGGGGTCATCAGGTGATAGAATAATTGCCCAAACAACAACAAATTGTTGTGGGTTCTTCAACCCATAGCCCAGGGATTCGAGGATTCAGCGAATCAAATCTGAGGCGAGAAGGATGGCAAAAGGGAAGCAAAGAGATGGTGAAGGAGACCAAGAAAGGGTGATGCTGGAAGCTGTGGAGACTGCCTAAAAACTCAGTCACCCGAAATACGGTGTGGGGGAGGGCAAGGGTTGACCTGGGCAGAGCATTTGCAAAGACACCCTCACAGGCAGTGGTCACTGCTGGGCTGAGCTCCTGCGCAGCACGCTGGGTGGTGCTGGGACCCAGTACTGAGCCAGGTCATTGTGTGAGAGGAAAATTCCCTTTTTTTCCTTACAAAATCAAACGGGGGGACGGGACGGGGCGGGACACGACTGTGCAGGGCGAGTCTCTGCACTCCGGTACTCACAGGCTGTGCTGAGGAAGGCTCCATAGAGCTCTCTGGGAATCAGGGAATCCGGCATGTCCCGAAGAAACTCTTTGAGCAGAGCAGCCACATCATGAACGCTTTGATGCTCATCCAAGAAAACATCCAGACCTTGGTCAAACTCTTCCCTCAGCTTCAAGATGGAAGAAGAGAGAAGAATAAAAACAACAGTCAGTTCTTCCTCTTTGTATGAGTCGTGCTGTCAGGGTCTGCCCCTGTACAGAGCTACTGCAATGCAAGGACAGGACTCCCAATGTCCCCCAGATGCAGGGCACCTCCAAAAACGGCATGCCAGAGCCCAACAGCCTGCTGCTGCCCCGAAGATGGGCCACAGGACCAGAAGGAGCTCCTGGCTGGTGAAGGGAGCCCAGACGGGGCTCTGAAGTGCCAACCAGGGGATGGAGGTTCATCTACTAAAGGCAGCTTGGAGAGATGAAGCCTGCTCTCCACAGCTGGCAGAAGGACCCAGCCACACGTTACAGGTTGTCTGTGATGCAGAATGTGCCCATGACATTTTAGACCTCTCCATGTCAATGTCTGCTTTATTGACTCCCCACCCATACAAGCATCTGTCCTTGGGACGCGGCAGTGCTACACAGGATGCAGTAAATGTCTCACTTTACCTGCTGAACTCTTTTCTTGGAGCTCCCGACACGGAAGATGCCCACCGTTTGGAGACCTGGGAGACAGACAGGTTAGTGCTCTGCATTCCCACCGCCCCCTGCCACCCCGGCGAGTCCTTGGAGAACCTCAACATCATGGAAGGAGTTCTTTTGCACTGCACGTGAGGCAGCGCATCCTTCCCCACTCCTGGCAGAGGGGCTAAAAAGAAAGATTTTGGAGCCATAAGATTTTTCTGGGGCTGTCTCTGTGTCAGGGAAGGGATCGCATCTGTACAGTCCCTCTGAGCTAGATGCTGGATTTGCAGGGGGAGTGAAGACCAGAGCGCACCAGATGGGTCACCGGTACGCGTGGTGACATTCACTTCCCAGACCAGAGGACTCTCCCTGGGCGGCTTTCAGGAGCATTCCCTGCCCCAGGAATCAGCCTCCTCCTCCCATCCTGGGGAACGGCCGGACCAAACTGCCCCAGCCCACCACGCGTGATGGGTTTTACCAACCTACTGTGGGACAGGCTGTCTGGCTGCGGAGACATGTCTATTTACCGTGTGTTTCAATGTGTTCGCAACATCGGTCCACAATCCGCGGGACCTGCCAGGTGATGGGGTTGAGGCTCAACGCCTTTTTCTTGCCCAGGCTCCTGCGTGGATCCAGCTCGTGGGGGTGTGACAACTGCAGTGCCTCCAGCAGCTTGGAAGTGTTGTCGCTCAGGTCAGCGATGGAGTCCACGGACATTGCCCCCTGAGATGGAGCAGAGGTGATTTGCAGGAAAAACCCCACATGATCCCAGTACACCGTCATTGCTGTCAACTCAGAAGTTTTTGGGAAAGGGAGGCATCACCTCCAAATGAACACAGAGGTCTACAGATCCTGTCTGGGGTTCAAGGGAACCACAGAGAGACCTTTCATCTCCCATGCACTCTTTTCCGTGCACTGCTGCTAGTGCGAGGTGTCTCTAAACACAGCCTTCCCACTGGGGCAGACCCCACACCGCACGCAGACATGGGGAAAGAGGCAACGTCCCCAAATCTTTCCCCTTTGACTACGCAATACACTGGACTTCGTTACCTGTATGGAGCTGCTTCACACCAGGGGTTATGGACGCTTAGCCAGAGCCTGGTGTGGGTCTCCGCTCCAAAGAGACGAGGCAAACCAAACCCAGCCCAAGACCCACCTCCCCCCACCAGGACCGGGACTAAAGCCAAGAAGGTGGCCAAGGATGACCCATCACACCACCTTCCTTCTCCTTCGACACCAAGGTAGTCAACACCGAAAGCCAACCAGTTCAGCAGCACAGCTGATGTCCCCACAGCAGTGAGGGGTCTCTCTCTGCTGCGTGGCCAGGGAGCCAACAGGACCCACCGTCTACGGCCACAACTTCTGGTGGGAATTTTGCAAGTGTGAGGCCCAGTCTCCAACATGTGATGCAATGGAGGAGCAGAAAAATCCACCCTACTGAGGACGAATCTCTTCCTACCCCTGTCTGCCTTTGGCTGCCTGGCCACGTCCTTCTGGTAACCTTGGCTCCACAAGAGCTGAGCTCGTAAAGCGTGTCCCACCCCTCACAGTCCATCTCAGAGGAGAAGTAGCGGCATCCCCTTTCCCTCAGGGCACACCAGGACTGACCCAACATGCAGCACAATTAACTTACGGTCATTAAGAAAAGACCCTGGGAAACCGTATTTATTGCTGAAGTCAGAGCTTCCCCCGACCCGCACCACCACCACCCATTTTTGGAGCCCGTTTTTGCAGTCATACCCTTCGCTGGCTCCAGGAGCTGTTGTCGAGAAAAGTTGGGGAAAGCGGCTCCTCTGGGAAGACCCCGCAGGGTACCAGGCCATAGCTCCTGCCCATCGGGGACCTCTTCTGCCTCTGAGCCCGAAATCTCGTCACCGTCGCTTCCACCTCCAGGCAGAGCCGGCGGCTCTTCTTCACTGCTTCCTGCAGTTGCTTGTAGGCACGGTCGTTGGCGATGACTTGGAAAAGTGGGATCCCGAAAGTCTGTGGAAAGCAGTCTAGGGAAAAACATGGGGGAAAGGGAAAAGTGTCGCCAGCAGGAAAAACAAGAGGGAGCTGCACTAGCACAGCCCAGCTGCCAGGGGCACGCGTGCACACCTGGATAAAATAATTAACCACCAGAAGGGAATACCAGGTGTGGGAAAATAACAGAAGATTGGCGAGGAGGATTGTAAACACGCTCAACTGACTCGCACCGGGAGTGCTGGACAACACATATCACACTAATTGTTGTTCAGCCTTGTGTGCTCGCAAGTGGAACATCTGCACTTAGATAACGTGAGCCTGGGATGGACTGAGGGACACCTCATCTAGCATACATGAGATCGCTGCCTTGTTGTTGAAGAAGATCAAAGTACAGCAGAAAACTACCCCTGCTTGAACCCTTAAAAAGCAGGCGAGAACAGCAAGTCGGAGCTCACACGTTCCTGCTAACAAGGACTTTCTCCCGCTCTGTGGTGACTGCATGCCCTGCTCGCACCTCTCTGCCCCAGGGTGTCCCTTCGGAGACTCCCCGATTTGCGAGGCATTGAGATTAAATTTGTTCTTTGTCTTTCATCCGTGGTTTTGTGGTTGTTCCTGCATCCCGCCCGAGTCACCTCACACAGCAGGATACTGTAAAGGTGACCACCAGCAGGAGAGTGAAGAGGACAATGTGTAAAACCGATCCAATACCTGACAATGAGGTCTGTACTTCGAATCAGTGCCTTGCATGACCTGTCCCCTCCTGCTCCCTGCTCCTCCTCCAGCTCCCCAGGAGCCTGGGATGGGTGAGAAGAGCATCTCCAACCACTCTGGGCAAACCCAAAGGGGAGCTGCTGCCCCTGGAAAGCCCCGGGGCATTGCGTGGTGGCACCCAGGGCGCAGGGCAGGCAGAGAGCCGAGCCGGGAGGACACGGCGTGGGAGACGGTGTGCCGGAGGAAGAGGAGGGAGATGCATGGGAGATGGGAAGATGGCAGCAAAACTGTCCTCCACCAAGGTGCTTGCTGCAGCCTTGCAGTTTTTCCCAAACTTTCCTTCCTTTTATTGCTTACAGCCTCATGAAGGTGCCACAGCGTCTATGAGGTCACCAGAAATATTTCATACAAAAGATTCTCACCAAGTTATAACCTTCAGTTTTCTACAGGGTTTGTGTCGAGAGTAACAGTCTTGGTATTAACGGTATTTTTCCCCCGTAACTTTCCCCTCCATACGTCTTTGCAGATGCAAGGAGAGCTCTCCCTACTTCCAGCCTCCCCACCACCCTGGGCCAAGGGGTTTGGCAACTGGAGCACAAGCCACGGACCCATTTTGTAAAATATCAGACTGCTGCTCAATGATTTCCTCGAGTGGGCTTCGTACTGGTGTGAAGAAAACTAGTGAGTGCTCATTCCCGTCTGGCTGTGCTCTACACTTCTGGTTTCCTCAGGTTTGAGGCTGACATCTTCCAAGGGACAATAAAACAGAGCTGGAGGCAGTGAGACCAGGGGTAAAATGGGCAAATATTCCTATCTATAGGTCTTTACAAATGCACGTTCCTGCGCACACACATATACATCCCTTCCTGGCTCTGTCACGCCTGTGCACCTATCGTTACACCCCACTCTGGAGAACAGCACAACAACACGGGACGAAGCACCGTGCTGGATTTGGGCGCCCCCACCTCAGCCCCATCAAAAACTACTGATTTGGTTTGAGACTAGGAATGAAAACCCGGGTAAAAGGGAGGCTGCTCACCTTTCTTCTCCTTTGAAAAGCTCTCCAGTTTCTGGCGGATAGATTTGCTGCCTTTAGGTCCAACTACGAGGAGAAAAGAAAGCAAAGGTTCTGCGTGATTAGGCTGGCTTAGCGCAGTCTCCCCCAAAAGACATTTGCCCTCCTGCGCCCCGGCAGGCAGAGCGCGGCCACGGGCACCTCCCACGGGCAGAGGGACACTGTGGCACTGAGGTGGCCATGTCCTAACAATTACTTAATGACTCGGAAAGCTACCTTAATTCATCCTCAGAGGTCTGGTCTCGGCACTGGAAAAAGGAATAAAGCCCCAGAAAAGCTTTTGTGAATGTTTTACAGACAAATAAAGGTAGACAGAACACACACCACCGGAGATCCCGTACTGGTCCAAGAGGGTCAAGCCCCGCTCCTGAGTGTCCCCCACATTGTACATCCAGGGACACCGATCCCTGGATTTTGTCGCAGCAATGAACTGAAAACTCATTCGCCGCCCACGCTAAATCCAGGACAGATCATCCTATTCTGGCTGGGGCTCCTTATCCCTAAGGAATTCTCTGCCTAGACACAGCAATTGTTTGGGTTATGCTGTGGGATTTAGAAGAAAGCTATGAGAGTTGGTATGACCAACATGTGCATAAAAGAATACATTACATTAATTACTGCAGCACCATATGTGTTGTTTCATTCCAACGACCAGATAGCAGGAAGACAAAGAACAACCTGGAGACAAAAACCACCCAGCTAAGGGAACACATCCCATATCAATTCGGAAGTTTGCTGAGGAGCTCTCTCCCCCGTGACGGCTGCCATCCCGAGACCCCCCCGCCCCGGTGCCGCAGCCCTCGCCCCGTCCCTTCCTCCCGAAGCCGCAGCGCTCGCAGGGTCCCACATGGGCTGTCACTGCGGGGAGCGCACGGCTCCTACCGACGGAGTGGGCTGAGGGGAATCCCTCTGGGTTTTACATTGGTATCGGGATCAATATCGGTTCTTTAGTGTCGTTAATGTTAATTATCGGGTCTTATCCTGTTAAATCTGTTTATATTTCAACCCTCAGGTTTCCTTGTTCTTTCCCGATTCCTCTTCCCGGGTGGGGAGGGGTCATCAGGTGAGACGATAATTGTCTAAACGACAATAAATTGTTGTGGGTTCCTCAAACCATAACAATCCCCCTGCCCGGAAAGCCTGAGCCGGTATCTCCATGACAGAGCAACACGTGATTCTCTACAAACCCAGGAGATGATGACAATTGCTTTTCACTGAGATGCGCTACAGCAAGCTCGATGCTGTGCATCCTTCAAAGGTTTCATCTTTCTCGGTCATCTCCTGCTTGAACCACAGACTTGGTCCTGCAGACTTGGCCACGATGAGATGTGGTGCCCATGGTGCGTTTGCTCTGCAGCTCAGGAGGGTCATCCCGGAGGGGGCTGTTTGCTGTCAGGTCTGAGATGCTGCAGGAGTTGTTTGGGATTGAATGAGGGAAGGAGCGTCGGAAGGAAAAGAGCAGCCCAGAGGGTATCAAAGCTGCAGGCTGCCCCAAAAGAGGGGTCACAAGGGGATGCACACCCTACGGTCCTCGTCGTCTGGGTATCCGGAGATATGAGGATTCAAACAGGCGCTGAACACCTCTCCCTCGAGGAAAATAACAACTGTGCAATGGCTGTTTATTAAAGGCGTCAGGGTTTTCACATGGGTAAAGGTTGGGGAGCAAGTACAGACTGGGGGGTGGACCCCAGTGGAGATGGCGCAGCCCAAATTCGGGCATTTCTGAACACTATGAACTTCCCTTAAAACGCTGGGATGGGAAAATGCTGTTGCAGGTGCAACAGTTCCATCGCTCGCTGCCTCCCAGCCAACCCTCGGCAAACAAAGCAATTAGCAGGTAGAAATCTAAAGGGCACAAAGATGGACGAAAGGAGGAGGGATTCACCAGACTTCCTTCCCAACCCAGGTGAGCTTGCGAGTGGTGTCCAAAACACACACAAGGATGAGATCAGGACTTTGCAGCCCCCTCCGCTTGTCCCGCGGGAAGAGAGGAGCCCAACGGACAAAACGGGGCACAAAACAGCAAAGAAGGAAGGACTCTTTTTTGGCACTGCACTGTTCCCTAGAGAAGCTCCTGCTGCAGGGTATCACTGAAAATGGGATCACAACAGCTCAAAATAAAAGAAATAAGAAAAGGAACCGGGATGTTTGTGGTCAGAGTCCCCCAGGGACTGGAAAGCGGTCTGTGGTGGCTGGTGCTGCAGCCCTGGGGCAACCGGGAGCTCTGGGAATGAGAGGGGAGTTTTCCTCTCTTTTCTTGAAGCCGTTTAATTGCATGAAATCTTCCAAATATGAACTGAGACAGGAAACCAAACTTGGACGTCGCCCCGAGGAAGTACTTGCTGTCCACTGTGAGGTTGAGGTTGGGCATCAGGCGAAGCTCTTTCCTTGGGAGGGGTCCCCAGAGACGCGGGGGGCTCCATCCATGGGGGGCTCCAGCCCCAACTGCCCTGGGCCGGTGCTGGTGCCAGCCCTGCTGCAAGCTGTGGTGGGGCTGGACACCCCCGAGCTCCCTTTGGACCTGCACTGCTGATACTCCAGTGCCTAAAGGGGCTCCAGGAGAGCTGGGGAGGGACTTTTTCCAAGGGCATGGAGTGATAGGATGAGGGGGAAGGGCTTTGAACTGGAAGAGGGGAGATTTAGATGAGATATGAGGAAGAAATTCTCTCCTGTGCGGGTGGTGATCCCCTGGGGCAGGTTGCCCCGAGAAGCTGTGGCTGCCCCATCCCTGGAGGTGTTCAAGGCCAGGTTGGACGGGGCTTGGAGCAACCTGGGCTGGGGGGAGGTGTCCCTGCACGGGGCAGGGGGTGGGACTGGATGATCTTTAAGGTCCCGTCCAACCCAAACCATTCTATGATTCTGTGATACCAGGCCACCGTAGGGCTGGTGGGTTGTAGGCATCTCCTGCCCTACTGGGACGCCGAAATACAGCCCAGGACAGAGGAGGCATTCCAAGGTGGCCTGGCCACTCTTGAGTAACAAGCAAATGTGGGAAGGAGGCAGCTGATCCCCAGCTCACTGTGTTTGCTTGGTTAGATGTGTAGACATCGGGGGACGCAGGCAGCTATGGGAACCCCGAGAACGCCTGTATGCCTGTGCAGCCCAGGACAGAGGAGCTCCATCCCTCTGGAGCTTCTATATTTATCTGCCCATTAACCTCAGTAGCACGGTTTCTAGCCTTGTATAAGCCCCATCCCAGCATCGGGACTTTGTGCTGGACATTAATCCAAAAAACAAAGCTTGTCCCATCCCAACGGCATTATGGTAGTCCCAGTGGAAGACCTTGCCAAGTCATATTGCGTCTGGTTTGGATTAGGGGGATCAGAAGCGGACAACAGGCGAGGTCAGATTCTCACACTCCTATGGACACGCAAACCCTCCTCAAAAGGCTGATGAGGCCTTCGGGGCTCCGAGCAAAGCAGGGAACAAAAAATAAAATGGACCAAAATGTGTCACAAATGTCTTTCCATAGACATCATCCCGTGTTATGAAGTGCGGGTGAGTAGCTCAAACTTCAGCCCTCCCTCGACAGGAGCCGTCCTCTCCCACTCCCTACCTTTAGTCAGGCTGAGATCCCCAACAAGCAGCTTCTCCTGCAGCTGGTAGAGAGCGATCTCTTGCAGACTGGCTCTTTCCAGCTCCGAAAGGCTGTGCAGGGGCACAGGCTGCATCTCGGTGCTTTGTCCTGGCAGAAGAGCTGAGATAAAGGTCCTGTGAAAAACACATACACAGAAATAAGAGTCAGGAGCACATCACAGAGACGCCTGCTGTAGGAGAGAAGCTGCTGAAAATCCCAGAATCCCAGACTGGTTGGGGCTGGAAGGACCTCTGGAGCTCCCCCATCCCACCCCCACCAGAGCAGGGGCACCTCCAGCAGTGGCACAGGACGGCGTCCAGGCGGGTTTGGGATGGCTCCAGAGGGGGAGACTCCCCCACCTCTCTGGGCAGCCTGTGCCACTGCTCTGCCGCCCTCACAGCAGAGAAGGCCCTCCTCAGGTGGAGATGGAACTGCCCATGGTCACCTTTGTGCCCGTTCCCTCTTGTCCTGTCACTGGGCACCGCTGGAAACAGACTGTTCCCATCCCCCTGGCATCAGCCTCAAGGCCGTGCTCCATGTGAGCGAAGTCAGGATGGAGGCCAAGTGCACGGTCCTACAGCTGGGTCGGGGCAATCCCCAGCACAACTCCAGGCTGGGCAGGGAATGGCTGGAGAGCAGCCCTGAGGAGAAGGACCTGGGGGTGCTGGTGGGTGAGAAGCTCAACATGAGCCCAACATGGGTCCCACCAGCAGAAGGACACGGAGCTGTTGGAGCGGGGCCAGAGGAGGCCCCGGAGATGCTGGGAGGGCTGGAGCCCCTCTGCTGGGAGGACAGGCTGGCCTTCTCTTCTCCAGGCTGAAGCCCCCCAACTCTCCCAGCCTGTCCTCCCAGCAGAGGGGCTCCAGCCCTCCCAGCAGCTCCGTGCCCTCCTCTGGCCCCGCTCCAACAGCTCCGTCTCCTTATGTTGAGGGCTCCAGAGCTGCAAGGAATATTCCAGGTGGGATCTCACACCCCACTAAACAAGACTGACAACGTTCACAAACTCTTTTTCTCTGCCACCCTCACCCACCCCACCCCCTTTAAATCGGTTTATTTCTTCATTCAATACTTAACATTCAGCTTTATCTCCTGTAAATGGGACACTTCCAGCCCTGACCGGTGCTGCCGAAGCCTCACCAGCACTTTTTCCCCCAACACGGGCTGGACGGCAGCCCACAGCCCCACGCAGGTCGCGGCCGAACACCCGATCCCTCCTCCCACGTCGCTGGGGATCCCCCCACCCCGTCCCTGCAGAGGGACCCGCGCTGGCTCCCGGCTCCTCGCCCCGCACTAACCTGGGTGCCGCATCCTGTGCCCCGCGCCGCCTCCCCGGCACCCAGCCAACGGTCCAAAGAGCAAAAAAGCAGCAGTAAACGGAAGAAAGGAGCGAGGTTATCCGCACACGCAGAGAAAAGATGCGGTCAGAGTACAGGCTGCGAAAGGAGCCTCCCCAAAGAGGGCTTGAAGGCAATAATGAAAAATAAATGCCTATAAATCTCCTCCAGACAGCGGTAAGGGTGAGGACAGCCCAAGGGGGTGACAAGGCAGCGGGCACAGGCTCTTGGTTCCACACGGACTGCCCACCTCCACCCCCGGGGCCCGGGGAGGGCTGTTGGCTGGGGCAGCGTTTCTTTTGGCCAGGTTTTCCATTTCTAAAGATATTTAGAAAGTTACATAAATTTAAAAATAAATAAATGAGTTGTTATGAACTGCCCAGAATCCTAGAATGGTTTGGGTTTAAGTTGGGAGGGACCTTAAAGATCATCCAGTTCTCCCCCTCCTGCCCTGGGCAGGGCCACCTCCCCCCAGCCCAGGTTGCTCCAAGCCCCGTCCAAC
>NW_009650073.1:139931-147993 GCF_000708025.1 Charadrius vociferus | reverse complement strand
TACAGGCGGGCACCCCGGGCCACCCATCCAGCGCCAGGGAGGCAATGGCAAAGCTGCTGCCACCGGTGAAGGGTGGCAGAGGCTGAGCGGGGCTTGGGGGTCATGGCTGGACCCCCCCCGACCTGCTCCTCTTACCCCCGAGTCATCGAAACACAGAATGGTTTGGGTGGGAAGGGACCTTAGATCATCCAGTTCTACCCCTCCTGCCCTGGGCAGGGCCACCTCCCCCCAGCCCAGGTTGCTCCAAGCCCCGTCCAACCTGGCCTTGACCACCTCCAGGGATGGGGCAGCCACAGCTTCTCGGGGCAACCTGCCCCAGGGGATCACCGCCCGCACAGGGGAGAATTTATTTCCAATATCTCATCTAAATCTCCCTTCTTCCAGTTTGAAACCATTCCCCCTCGTCCTACCACCACATGCCCTTGTAAAAAGTCCCTCCCCAGCTCTCCTGGAGCCCCTTTAGGCACTGCAAGGGGCTCTGAGGTCTCCCCGGAGCCTTCTCTCCTCCAGGCTGAACCCCCCCAACTCTCCCAGCCTCTCCTCATGGAAATTGAGCTCCCCTGGGGTAGCCTGGGTGGGAGAAGGGGGTATAGATAAAATGTTGGCTTTGACAGGTAAGAACACCCCCACTTGCCCGCAACAGCTCACGTGTCTCTGCCGTGCCAGAAACGCGGGATGAGCAGACGCGGTGGCTGAGCGGGAGCCTCCGGGCAGGTCGGGAGCAGCTCTACTGCCCACAGATGCTGTGGATGGACAGACAGCCCCCGGGACAGACACCCCGAAAGAAATTACTTTTCTGCAGGCGAAGCTCCCAGCTCCGGGCAGAGCCCCTGGGGCGGGAGGGATGGTCGGAGCGGAGTCACGGAGGATGCGTCTGCCTTGGGGCAGGGAGGAGGAAACCTGATTAGGAGAGGGAGCAGAAGAGGGAAAGCAGGAAGGAGAAGTCAGGGGAAGCGGCTGCTTATCTGGCCCTACCATAAAGGCCACCAGAACAGCCCTATAGAATGCCACCATGGCTACAATGCCACCATCGCGACCTTTCCGACAAACTCCTGCTTCCACTCTTAACCCCCCAAAACCTGGCATTACTCCTTGCATCAAGCTCGTGGGAGCAGGCGAGATGGGAACCACCACCAATGGCTTCACCCTCCCACTGCCCCACGGCCCCGAGACGGGCGATGCTCTGCCGAGCCCCGGAGGGCAGCGGGGTGGGCAGGAGAGCTCCCTCCAGCCCGGGCAGGCACCGGCGCTCCCCGCCAGGAGGAAAACGGGCCAAGAGGCAGCGGGGGCAATAGCCAGAGTACTGCAAACCCTCCTTCGGGGGGGGACGCTGAAGAAGGAATGTTACTAACTTGAAAACAGAAATAAGATGCCTTTCGCCGGGAGCGTTAACACGGCACTTCCTCTCTGCAGTGACTTTCCCTGCTTATTTTTAGGATGAGGGCTTATTTAAGGAAGCCTCATGGGAAAAGCTCAGCTCAGCCGCCCCGTCTATTCCTAAGGAGCCACCGTTGCTCCCCCATTTTCAGCAGCAAAGTCGCCCTCTTCCCAGCTGGAACGAAGGGCTGACATTTACCTTCCTCCTTTCCTTCTCGCAGCACAGCCAGCGGCAGCCTGGGCTCCCTTCTCTTCCTTCAAGACGGTGGTTTTCAAAGCAGTGTCTCCTCTGTCTCGGGCGGCCCCGCAGCGCGGGCGGGAGAAGTTCCCTGTCTGCCGACGGGAGGAGAAGCGGAGAAGTGACAGAGAGGAGATGCAGCAGCCGAGTGCGGCCGAGGGGAGGAGAGGGGGGGATGAGAACGTGAATTTTCTGCCAAAAGAAATGAGAGCCAGAAACATCGCGTGGAGGGAGAGGGCAGGGTGAGACGGGAAGGAACAGCTCTTCCCACGCCTGACAGCGTTTGTGCCTTGGCAGGGGATCGATCATTGCTCAACCTGTATCTCCTCTGTCCCCATGCTTTCCCCACTCTTCTGTGATGAGGACACCTATGGAAGCATCAGCTGTCCCGGCAGATGAAACCCGAAAGGGAAGTTTGCAGCCTGGGCGCTGGTCGATGAGGGCCAGCGGGTGGGTTTCACCTTGGCTCCCCACGCAGACCTCTCAGCTGCTCCATCACAGCATCTTCCCAATGACCACGTCCTCAGCGTGGCCGGGCATGGGCAGGCTGGGCCAGGCCCCCGGCTGCCCTCCACAGCCACCACGGGTCTGAGGGACCACAGGGGACCCTGCAAAGCTCCGGCATTGAAGAGGTCACTGACCTCTCCGCCTGTCCTCCCAGCAGAGGGGCTCCAGCCCTCCCAGCATCTCCGTGCCCTCCTCTGGCCCCGCTCCAACAGCTCCGTGTCCTTCTGCTGGTGGGACCCCCCGAGCTGGAGGCAGCACTGCAGGGGGGTCTCCCCAGAGCAGAGCGCAGCAGAGGGGCAGTATCACCCCATCTTTGTCACCAGGTATGAACTGGTGTTGCTGTGCTGCACCAGCCGTCCACCCCAAACACTGCCATAATCAGCAAACTCCATCTGCTTTGAGGAAAGGAGGAGGAGGAATTCACTGCCTGTTGAGAAAAACACCAGAAGTGGCTGGAGAGGAAGCAGGGAGAGTTTCGTAGCCATTTGCTGCTGATCATTTGCCAGCCCAATCTATGTGAGCACTCTGGAAATGTACCAGGAGGACAGCGAAGCCCCGTGTCGGCCGAGGACTTGGGATGGAGCACCTCCCTTCCCGTAGCAGCCAACGTAAGCCGGGTGACAAAAAGCAAGCAGCAGGACCAAGATTTGCCCATAAAAAAAAGTTTATTCCTTAAAAATACAACGTTCACCTGCAGTGACACAACTATTCAGAACATTTCTCCAGAAGGGTTGTCATCCGCATCCAGTGTAGCAAAACTTCAGCATCTGGAGCCAGGAGAGCGGGCAGCCCGGTCCCCACGGAAAGGTCCCTCTCACCCGTTCCCGCTGCCCACACCCGACCCAGCCGTGCACGGGGCCCTCGCCAAATCCTCCAGCGCCGTGAGGCACCCGCTCCCAGAGCTCTCTCTGGGGACAGAGAGGGTTTGGCACCACCAGCGGCATCCCACTCGGCTCCTCACTGTCCAGGGAGCCCATCTGCAGAACGGATTTCTCCTGGTGGCAAAGAGCACACAAAGGTTCCGGGAAAGCTCAGTCCCTCTGGAAAGGCCTCGGTAAAGAAAGCCTGGAGGGGGGAAGAAGCAGGACCCAGCACCCAACCGGCCCTTCCTTGCTTTTCCGGCACAGAGCCATCGCTCCGTAGGTCCCGGCTCCGCTCCCCCCCGCTGCCCCACGGAACAACCCACCCGGTCTCAGCCCGCCTCGGAGGAGCTCCCCCCAGCCACACCAGCTCCCACAGGACGGGTCTCCCGCTGGCTGACGGCCTGTCCGAACCACAGCTCCCCCGGCGCCCCGCAGCCGACGCTCTGGAGGAGCGGAGCCTGACGACTCCTTCCGCGTTTCGGGTCCAACGCAGCCACCGCGCCCCGCTCATCCCGCCGAGCTCCTCTGGACGCAGAGTCAAGGACATGCCTTGCCCGACTCCTGCGTGCTCCGACCACGTCTGCCCGCCGGGCTCTGAACCAGGCCACTTTCCTGAAGTTTCCTTCCTCATTTTCCTAAGGAGCGGTGTCCGCTGAGCGCAGGCTCCCCTGTCCCCTCTCCACCCGGCTGAACGCGGTGACTGAAGGGTTGGGGCCACGGTGACAAGTTCCCGCCCAGCGCAGCAGATGCGCCTCCTCCGTGACCACCCCACCTTCCCAGGTCTGTCACAGGTACGAGGTTCTGTGAGCAGAACTAACGAAGACGAGGACGATGGTTCATCTGGAGGTGTCGCCGAGGTTAAGCCGGCCTATGCCCTGCACCAAAACTGCTGCCAGAAAGAAAAATAGACGGGTCGTTGTCATAGGAGACTTCCTTCTGAGGGGAACAGAAGTCCCCATATGCCAACTGGACCCACTCCTTCAGGACGTCTGCTGCCTCCCTGGGCCGGGGCTAAAGATGTGAAGAGAAAACTTCCCACCCTGGTACGGCCCTCGGGTCACTGTCCATCACTGATTGTTCAGGCCGGCGGGGATGAAGTTGCAGTAAGGCGGCCAAGGGCAAACAAGAGAGACTTCAGCGCCTTGGGACGACTGGTGAAGGGACCAGGAGCACAAGTCGTGTTCTCAGCTGTGGGAACGATGAGGGGAGAAGCAGGAGGAGCCAGCACACCAGTACCCAGCTCCAGGCCTGGTGTCACTGGCAGAATTTGAGGGTTTTTTGATCATGGGTCAGTCTACACGCCACCAGGGCAGCCGGCGACAGGCAGGGTACGCCTGCCTCAGAGGGGGAAAGAGCTTTGTAGAGGAGTTAGCAGGGCTCGTTGAAAGAGCCTTCAACTAGATTTGAAGGGGCAAAGGGATAACACCAGGCTCGCTAGGGACAGGTCTGGGGCGACACATCAACATTTGGGGGACAGTGTGCTAACGAGGGCCTTCGGTCTGCTCCACCATGTGCTGAGTACGCTGGAGCACATCTGAAACGTCCCTGCAGCAATGCGTGCAGAGCCTTCGCCATCTCGGTGGGGGCAGAGGACGAAGATCCGCGCAGCAGCAAAGAGGCAGGGGTCACTGATGTGTTAGAAACCACAGAAGCGCCTGAGAACAGTCACAGAGGAATTAGGGCTTCTCCCCCAGAAAAGGTCGTGGGATCAACAGCCCAACTGAAGCGCACGACAGCAATGCCGCAGCACGGGCGGCACGCAGCGGGAGCGGGAAGCCGGTGGGGGCAGAGGACGAAGATCCGCGCAGCAGCAAAGAGGCAGGGGTCACTGATGTGTTAGAAACCACAGAAGCGCCTGAGAACAGTCACAGAGGAATTAGGGCTTCTCCCCCAGAAAAGGTCGTGGGATCAACAGCCCAACTGAAGCGCACGACAGCAATGCCGCAGCACGGGCGGCACGCAGCGGGAGCGGGAAGCCACCGCGCGGCTGCAAAACTACAGCACAGTCCCCACCACAGAACTGGCGGGCTGACTCGCACAACCGGAGTGCCGCAAGGGCGGGCAAGAAAGTCTTCAGCCGGGACAGGCGAGGAAGGAGGGGCGGTGGGTGGCCTCGTGTGTTGGGGGGTGTTTTGACTGTCTTGAGGTTGACGATGCAGTTGGTGGCCGGTGACAAGTGGTGTTCCCCAGGGCTCGGCGTTGGGGCCGGTTCTGTTTAATGTCTCTATCGAGGATGGGGAGGAGGGGATCGGGCGCACCCTCACTGAGTTTGCAGAGGACACCAAGTACGGTGGGAGTGCGGATCTGGTGGAGGGAAGGAAGGCTCAGCAGAGGGCTCTGGACAGGCTGGATCGGGGGGCCGAGGCATTTTGCCCCACATCTTACCAACCTTCCGCAGAGGGCTGGGGAGGAGCCGGGCGGTTACTGAGAACAGGAGGAACAGCCTTTGGGAAGATTCAGGAGGAGAAAAGCCTGTGCTGCTTGAAGCAATTCCAGAAGCTCTGTCTCCAAAGAAAGGTGGGTGGACAAATTTGGTGGTAAGTCAGTACTAAGATAGAGGACTGATGTGGGCTCTGCTCCACCCAGATCAACAGAAAATTAAATACCCTTCCCACGTAAAAAATTATTTACGGACTGACTCTGCAACGCACAGACCATCAGCAGCACGGCCAGAATCACACTCAGCTCCTACAGACACTGCCTTCATCTTAGCTTATTGTTCAACCATTAGTAGAGAACATAGCATGAAAAAGAACCAATTGTTTGGCTCAGAGAACTCTGAGCCATCTAAATCTTCTTCTGGTTAAACATACCTCAGTTTTTAATCATAGAAATATCTAAAAAATGCCTTTTTTCCCCCTTTTAGTGGTTCTAGAAACCAGAAAAATGCCTCTTTGTTGTTGCTTCAGAGGACAGTCTATGGCTGCTCCTACCAGTAAAACGAAGGTACAGGATGAGAGATTTGGGCACACAGAACACATAGAACATTGGCAAAACATACAGTGAACACGCTGTGCTTAAAAATATCAGACATGGACTTTTTTCACAAAATATATTGAACAGCACTTGCCCGTTAACAAATAACCAATCAAAGAAGGTACAGAACTTGAAGTTTCTTCCAGTGCTGCTCTGGACTTACAGTTTCACTGACATATTATCCCACCCGAGTCCGTGATGCGTGCAAGATAATCATCATGAACAGAGGTAAGAGGCATCCCAGGTTCTCCTGGCGTACATATCCTGCTGTCGTTTTCAGCGTGAAGTCGAAGCTCAAGTCATTTTCAGTCCATCAAAGCCACAAAACTTCCACCTTTTCTCCAGGCTGGCCCCAACCCCGCTCAGCTCCTGCCGGAACGTGTTCTGGAGTCGAGTCATGAGAACTTCCACTTCCGCAGTGCAAATCTGTGGAAGCAGAAGGAAAAGATCACTAAAAATGAAGACGTTTTTGGTTACAGAAGCCCTGTAATGACTGGCAATATTCGAGCTCAAACAGATTTAATTGCTGAAGTACACCGAGGCTTTCCCAGGACGTCCTGTCCACATACGGCAGTAATCTTGGGACAGCACGAGTTGTGCTGCTGCCACACTTCGGGGCGAGGTGGCTGCAGATACAACACTAGAAATAAGGGTAAAAGGACTGTCCTACTTTTTTTCCACTGTGAAATGCAAGATAATGGATTAAAAACTCCCCGGCATTTAAGTGACTGAACAGTGAGTACTTTCACTAGAGCTCTCCGTTACCGGGTACAGAAATCAGGGACGTGGGGAACTTACATTCTCGGTCTGGACAGTCACAAGCATTCAGCAGCAGCGCAGCTACTGTGTCCCTGTCAGCACAGGAGCTGCTCGAACAGAGCTCAGATCCACCATCTGGAGGTTCCGTCGCTGCAGAAAAGGAACCTAAATACCTAAAGCGGACAGGTCTGCTGGAGCGGGTGAGAGCGAAGGCTTGTCAAGGCAGCCTCCGGCTTCAGGTCCTGCCCCTGGTGGGCAACGATCCACCCAGCTCCTGCCCCCAACCAGCCCAGGGCGCTGGCACAGCCCCGGGGATGTCACCCACCCTGCCGCCTTTCGAGATGACTGCTGGTCCTGTCTTCAGGAAGCGCTCTCCGCAGCAGCTTTTTAAGTTCTGGTAACACGGCAAGCGGTAGGAAGCATGACGTGCCCATGGTTTTCTCACGCAGCTTGAATCTTACTTCTAAACCCCCAGGCAAAGTGACGGGTTTTCCCAACGCCGTGCCCGGGAAGCGCTGAAGCTCAAGCCTCTCTGGTGTTGTCATGGGGATGAAGTGAGGCACGTACCTGCCAGCATCACTACCCAGTCCCACACCCGCCATACAATCTGCGCCAGAAGTCCATCGCACACAGGCGGCAGAGCCGTAAATCTGACTGCTCAGGCATTTACTAGCTGTAACTAAAGTTCAGTAAGTGAAAAAACTTTTAAGATGCTGCAGGTTAACAGTTTCAGGACATCTAAAGAGCGCATCGGCCGTGTCCACCTTACACTTAACGGCCTGCAATGGTTTTCCTACGGCAGCAGCAGAATTAAAACCTTGTTTGATGTATTCGCAAGAATTCAAGATTGTTTCCGCTGTGTATTTGGGACTGTTTTGACACACGTTCAGAGCTACGTCTGCACAATGACCTCATCCACCTGCTGGCTAGGTAGAGCACTAGGATGCATTTTTGGATAAAAACATGGACATTTTCCAACAGTGCAGTGCAACGTGATATCTTTTGTACATGTTCCGTTGATCTACCACAGCCGCTGTCCCTATTTTCAACTCCCTCCACAGTCTGCGGAGTCGGTAGCTCTGTAGTCGCAGCACTGCGAGCTCCCAGGGACCGCGCTTTAAGCCGGGCGCGTACCGACCACGCACCTCAGTGGTGCTTCTCCTGCTGATGCTGCGTTTCCACCCCTGCCACGGTGGACTCAGCTCAACTGCTGTGCAGTGTCAAGCCGGATCCCACTCCGTGGTCTCAAATACAAGGCATAACTGGATTTTCCCGCAGATAATCTTGAGTCACCATCCTTCCAAACTCATGTTGGACTCTGACCTTCTCAAGGAGGCATGAC